>NW_026250695.1:1200000-1709925 GCF_024043175.1 Alternaria infectoria
CGTTATCCAGAGTAACTTTACTTTTCTCTGGGATCTGAGTGTGCTTTCTGGGTCGGTGGGCGAGGGTTGTAAGAGGGCGTAGAGGAGGGGGTAGGCGACTGCTATGCCGGATCCGCCTGCGATGAGAATGGCTGTTGAGGAGGATTCTAGAAGGTCGAGGGCGTGGGATGAGCCGTAGGGGCCGTCGAGGCGGATGCGGAGTCGTGTTGTTGGGTTTGGGGAGGCGCGGGCGTGGCGGAGAAGGCTATGTGTGAAACCTGGTTCGGATTGGGCGCGGATGAGGAGGGAGAACCAGGCATGTTTTTCTTGGCCGTCTTGCGTTGATGTTGTTGGGGCGGCGGAGAAGATGGTGAAGGGGTGGGATTGGATGCCGTGTTTGCGGGAGAGAGATGGGACGGAGATGAAGATGTGTTCGTTTGGTTTCCAGCCTTGTGTCATGTTCTTGGCTGGGACCGCGGATTTCTTCGTGTCGACTTCCCAGTTTGCTGAAAGCAGCAGGGTCTCGTCATCTTCCAGGATTTCTAGTGTTGCGGGGTGGGTGCTGGACTTCAGCCACATACGGTAGACTAGTCGATCGATGAGGAAGATGGCGAGGGACACGCCAACGTATGGCCGTGAGGTGTGATGATGAAACCATAGGAAAACCAATCCAGCGACCTGAAGTACGATGTGTAGGCCCAGAAAGATCTCATACCACCGCTTTCGGAAGCTTCCCAAGCTCGTGAAGTAGATCAACTCATACGCAATCAGCGCGGCTAGACCTAACAGCACAACGCGGTTGAATATGAATCTCGCCAGCGTAAAACCCAGATGCCTCAACATGCCATACCACACAGCCACCATACCGAGGAAATGCAGGAATGCTTCTAGACACACGAGCTCTCCTACTCTCCTATGGAAGATATTAAGACTCTCATACGAGTATCCCGTCAACAACTTTATCGGCTGGTTCTTCGCAGCGAGGAGGTATAGAAGGGGCAGGTTCGTGATGAAAATGATACCGCATCGGTCGGCGAAGACGAAGAGGTACATGAAGGAGAGCGGCATGCGGTAGAAGTTGTAGAAGATGTTCAAGCCGATCCAAGCGAGGACGAGCAACGAGACGGCGTTGGTGGGCAGTGTTTTGTTGACGACAGGAATGGGTCGAGGCTGGTATTGCAGCGTAGACTTGAGCATGTAGTAAGGACGCCATACTACTGGTCTCGTCACGCGTCGGGGACGCTGCGAAGGAAGCAGAGGGCTCGTTTCATCGGCATCGTGTATTTTCTTCGCGGCGGTGGTATCGGGGGGCGTCGCATTCCCTTCGATAGTACTACTCGAGCTACTCCAGGCCTCTGCCTCTTCTTCATGCACCGTCTCATCATCTCCCTTCGTTGTACTGACTATGCGCCTCTTCCGCCGGTGCAGCACGATCTTCTCGGACCAATGCCATACCGTGAAAACCAGCAGCACGCCCAGCAGGACCAAGTTGTACGTGTTCAAGAGCGTCCGACTGAACAATATGGCCTCGACCAGTTTGCGGAACCGCGGGTCTTTGCCAGGATCATCCGGATCGACAAGGTCGCCTCCGCCAGCGGCTTTGAAGGCGTCGTAGTCGTGCGCCCACCAGGGGGCTTCAATCGATGCTGTCGCTGTTAGAGCGAAGCGGAGGGCGTCGCGTAACCATGGCGGTGTCGCTTCCATGGTGAGAGTTGGGCATGGGGAGAGGAGGATGTCTGGGAGAGTAGCGGCATGTCAGATGGAGTAGTGTTCCAGAGTTTCCCCACATGTACTCGCGTCATCTCACGCGCGTGCGTGCGCGGGATGTCAGGTGCGGCCGATAAGCTTATCGGGTGCTGCCGAGGCACGCGTAGCTTCATTGAGATGCGATGCCATTCCATGCCGAATGCGATGGAAATGGGGTCGCGATTCTCTAATACGTGTGCCAGAATTATATCGAAGATCTAGCGCGTAGTACAGCCCATCTGTGAGTGCTAGACCAAGTCCGGTATCCTGCGTCACACAGCTCTTCGTAGAAACCGCATGCACTGACAAATGTGTTCAAGGCGATTTCATTCATCTGCTTCCTTTGGTCTGTTGCTACTAACATCTACTTGTTCGTCCACTTAGCCTGCTCCTTCGCCGCAAAAGCAGCCATACCAATCTTCTGATCCTGGCTTCCAAACAGACCATGGAACACTCTCCTCTCATACTCTACACCCTCCCTAATACCGAGCTCCTGGCTCTTGTTCACAACCTCCTTGGCTGCCTTGACAGCAATCTGGCTGTACCCCGCAATCTTCTCCGCCGTCTTGATAGCACCGCTAACACACTCCTCGGGTGTCTCGAACACCTTTGCGACAAGGCCCCAGTCGCTTGCTTGTTGCGCGGTGATGTTGTCGCCAGTGAGGATGACTTCCATGGCTCTTGACTTTCCAATTGCCTTGGTAAGGCGCTGCGAGCCACCTGCACCGGGTATGACGCCTAACTTGATCTCGGGTTGTCCGAACACGGCCTTGGGTCCTGCGTACATGATATCTCCCATCATGGCGAGCTCACAGCCTCCTCCTAGCGCGTATCCGTTGACGGCGGTGATGAGTGGTTTCTTGAGGAATGTGATGAGGTCCGACCAGGACTCTATGAAGTCCTTGCCGTATGCGTCGCTGAAGGTGAGGTCCTTCATCTCTTTGATGTCGGCACCGGCTGCGAATGCCTTTTCCGATCCGGTGAGGACGATGGCGCCGATGGATTTTGAGGCTTGGAAGTCGCGGAGGGCTTGGTTGATCTCGAGGATGAGGGGCGTGGAGAGGGCGTTGAGGGCTTTGGGACGGTTGATCTGGACTTGAGGTTGTTAGTCCAGACTCATCTCGCTGGGGGTGTATGAAGATGATTAACAAAGAGAAAAGTAACGTACTCAAACCGACACCAGGTCTGGCCACCGATACAAGCAAATGCTCGAATGACCTCTCCGTCGCATATCCCCTCGCAAGTCTGGGTAGACCTGTTGACCGGAATTGAGAGGCCACTCTCGGTGCTGATCGAAGTGCCTGCATCTTATATGTGTAGAATCGAGCTTTGACTACGAGTCCAGCTCAGGCAACATGTGTCTACATCGAAAGAGAGCAGACGAGCTCAGAGCTCCAACAAGTGGGTAGCATCGGCACCTCGGTAAAGGCGCGCCCGCCAAAACATGCCCGTACCAACATCCCACTTCGACGCGACTAGCGGCCCTCGCTACCTTGGTCCTAGCGCGTTCTGGGCGGGCGCCGGCGATCTAAGCCCCAGCCTTGCGACGCATCTCAACTTTTTGACACGATTCCCTCAACAAGACGTCGCCTCCGCATTCACCCACCCACGCCTTCCTACGCGGCGCACCCACTCCACCCCTCCGCCATCACCACACACCCTCCCACCCCCGCCGCGACGCAACCATGGACTCGCCCGAGCCCGATACCCCTTTCAGCGCCGTCACAGCACAAACAACCAAGTACGGGCGCCTGTTCCAGACGTACCTCGACAAGTCAACGCCCTACACGCCCTACCGATGGGGCGGCACAGCGACGCTCTTCCTGCTCTTCGGCCTGCGCATCTTCTTCGCCCAGGGCTGGTACATCGTCGCATACTCGCTCGGCATCTACCTGCTGAACCTCTTCCTCGCCTTCCTGTCCCCCAAATTCGACCCCGCGCTCGAGCAAGATGAGGGCATGGAGGACGGCAACGCGAGCGGCTTGCCCACCAAGGAGGACCAGGAGTTCAGGCCGTTTGTCCGCAGGCTGCCCGAGTTCAAGTTCTGGTACTCGACTACCAAGGCGATTGCTATTGGTTTCTTCTGCAGCTGGTTTGAGATTTTCAACTTGCCCGTCTTCTGGCCTGTGTTGGTCGTTTACTGGTTGATTCTTTTTGGCTTGACGAGTAAGTTGATTCTGGGATGTGCGCATGAGTTCTAGGCTGACTTTATGACAGTGCGACGACAGATTCAACACATGATCAAGTACCGCTACGTCCCTTTCACCGTCGGAAAGACTCGGTACCAGAACGCCAACTAAGTCGGGTCGATCGATCGACTGACCATCTGCTTTCACTTCGTCGGATAACGGTCTGGAATTTTGGCAAGGTTGCCATCAACGGCTGTTTTTGGGAATGGGCGTCTTTCTCCGGTCCGCGATAGACTTCGAGCTTCATACTTCGCAACTCGGGGTTGCTCTAGGGAGGGGGTGCCGCCACGATAACGCGTTGGATGTTATATCATGTGTACACGTAGCAGGAAAGCCATGAAGCTTATATCTTTAATATCAGGACAATGTACTATGTACGCATGCACAGGTGAAGATATGTGCAAAGAGAGGATTCTAGGTATCTGGCAACAACTACTGATGTGGGAAACAGCTCTGGGACAAGGAAAAGAACGATAAGCAGCCACCGATGCTACAAGACAGCGCAATCAAAAGAAAGAGACGAAGGAAATCCTTACTCCATACGCAAAGCAGGAGCCTCAAGCTTCAACTCCGCCAAACTCGTCTTCCTCAACCCTACCTTGCCATCCTCGCGCTCAATTCCCACCTCTTTCGTGCAAATCCACGTAGAAGCATACATGTTGACCCTACAATCATCAGTCAGTCAGTAAAACAACAAATCTCCGCGACATCCAAGGGGGGACGAAACATACCGATCAATACAGCTCCCTGGCACGCGAACAGCCACCCTCTTAACCGCGAACCCACACTCGCCAAATACCTTGATATACCACGGTTCCAAGCCCGCAGACCGGAGCATAACCCGTCCCTTGACTTTCAGTGCGCGGTTCAATGCCCGGATCTGCTTGAGCGCTTGTTGGCCGCTCGGTGGGAACCAATCCATACTATCCATCACCACGACAATGGTGAGCGTGCCGGGTCGCATTCTAGCAATGACCTCTGAGATCTCGTCTGTGTGAATGCGGAGGCCGTTGAAAGCATTGGGCTTGCTGAGTTTGATGTGCGATTTCGGGGAGAGGTATGTGGGGTGGGATGTTGGTGTGTAGTGACCCAGGAGGGTGAGGAGGTAGTAGTGGTTTGATGTGGAGAGCAGCGTGGTGTTGATAACGGGCTCGAAAGTGTTGAGCACGTATTCGTAGATAGCGTTTCCAGAACTCGACTTCAGCGCGTCGTCGGAGGGTTCTTCGTGGAACGCCATGTAATCTGCTGCTGCATCTGACTTGGGCACCGACGCTGTCTTTGTCTCGTCAAAGTCGTCGGTTTTCTTGAAATCGGCTTCGATGACGGCGCGTTGGGCAGGGGGCACGCCGAGCGCTTTCCAGAGCCACTTCTCGTTGCCGAGGATGGCCCAGGTGAGGATCTTGGAGTGGAGAACGGTCTTGATGGAGCGTTGCCAGATTTCTCGTTGCTCGTTCAGGGTAGAGGCTGTGCAGAGTTTTTGGACGTCCGAGGTCATGCCTAGGAGGTGGAAGAGCCAGCCTGCGATGGAGAGGGCGTTGCCGGAGCCGCCGGAGTAGTAGAGGCCTTTTGATGAGGAAGAGGAGAATACCGAAGGCCCATTGTGCAGCCAGAACTGGAAGGCTTCAGATGAGAGGTGAGGGCTGAGCTTCTGGATTAGGAGGTTGTGGAAATCGGGGTGCTTGCCTTCTCCGAAGAGCTTCCAGACGTCTTGGTAGGGGAGGGCGGTGAAGGCGGCGACTTTGAGCTCGAGGAGGTGGTTTTGCGATGGGTTGAGGTCGACGGCGTGGACGCGGCGGCAGTTCTCGAGACAGAAGGCGAGGATGTTGTCGCCCGCTGAGCCGATTGCTAGCACGACGTCGTTGGAGGTGGGCTTGAGGAGGCGCATGTCTGCTACGTCGTCTTCCCAGGTGAATGCGTAGATGTATGAGTCGTTGAATCGAGTGTGTTTAGGCAGAGAGGAATCGTAGTGAATGCGCCAGTGGTGGTTCTGGTACCATGTTGCCGGGAGTGGGAGGCTGGATTGTAGGTTCACCACTGCCGACTCGTAAGCCTTTGAGTGAACTTCAACGTCAGTCTGCGTAGCTCCTGTTTGGAGATCAAGAGCTGTGAGGTAAGGCGATTCAGTAGCAGCGGCATCAATCTCAGCAAGCTTCTGGGTAGATGCGCCGTGATCTTTCGAGCAACCGAGCCAGATGAAGTAGGGGAGCTTGATACCAGTGCCGAAAAAATTGTTGCGGGCGTTGATACTAAGGACTGTGCCAAAGCGGTACTCTAGGTAGTCCTAGACGAGGTCAGGATTTGTGCTTGTACCGCAAGAGTGTGACATACTCGTCGCGCAGGCTCAAGATTGACACGATCAATCTCAAACCATGTCCGCCAGAACACACGTGAAATCCACATGCAGTGACGATCAATAGCACCACCCATGTAGTTCCTACCCATGAAGTCGACCTGGTTCTGTACGTAAAAGTCGACGACACCAATAACACCGTTGGGGCTCATCAAGCTATCGATCGAGTCGATGACGGGGTAGAATTCTGGGATCATGCTGAGGGCGTAGCTCATAGTGACAAGCTCAGCACCACCAGCATCCGCGTTCTCGTCGAGGTCGCGAACAGTTTGCTCTTTGGAGATCATTTCCTTGCGTTCGTACGCTTGCGGTTCGTGTTCGTGGAGACGGAAGGCGCGCGCATCCTGGCAGATGACCTTGACGTTTGTCCAGCCGAGACGGGCGAACCTTTTCCGGGCCATCTCGCAGAGAGAGGGGGAGAGGTCGACGACATCTGCATGTATTAGAAAAGCTTTGTGAGCTGATTCTTTCTGACTTACAGACTGCGCGAAAGAAGCTCGCCACAGGAACGAAGGAGTTCATCTGTTCAACACTGAGATCTCGTCAGCAAGGCAGTATTGGTATTGACTACTGGGTACTTACTTGTGACCAGTTCCTCCGCCAATCTGCGATCATTAGCACATCGACCATCATCCAAGCCTACTATCACGTACATCAACCCAGACTGGTCGTTGCGAGATTAGGCCCGCTTCGGTACGGTGCTTCAGCTGCGCAGCGACCAGTCCCAACATATCCTCACGGCCTCGAAGAAGCTTGAGCCGGGTGGCATCGTAGACGTCGGCTTGAGCTTTGTAGAAGCTCTCCTGTTCAGTTGATTAGACAAGTTCCCAGTTCTGTCCCTTCTTCAACGTACCAAAGCATCTTGCTGACTTCCAGATCCGTCTCCAGTATGAGGCTTCAAGAAGCACCCATAGATGAACTTGAGGTAAGCTTCGAACGTGCTCGGCGCCTGATCTTTGCTCTTCGGCCTGAACGCAAGAGCAAACACCACCGTAAGAAACACACCAACGAGGCACAGCGTAACCGTAAGCTGGTGAAACGGGTCACTTGGAACAAAACTTGAGAGAGCTTGCATAGCTGCGACTTCACAACAAAACAGTAGAAGCAATGATCAAGAGAGGAGAGGGGGGAACGACAACAAAACAAAAGAAACCCCACAAACACCATGGAGGGGTTATATGAGCCCTCATTCCGAGTCCCCCAAGCATCATTCCGACTTCGGTTCGGTCATCATACATACCCGCATGCCCCAATAGACAAGGTCACCCCGCTGCGCAGCCTGGCGTACGGCTTCGTTCTCGTGTCTCGCGTCACCTAGCAGCCAATGACCCTCACCACATGTTCTGAAGATCGCTCAAACAGCGCCCAGACAGCCTACCAGAGAAACCTACCTTCCTCACTATCAGCATTACGGAACTGCCCTGAGTAGACTACCGCACCACCGCTAGAGGCGGCTATGCAGGGTCCTAATAGAACCGAAAGTATCTCCAGATCTTGAATAGCAAGAGTCTAGAGAGGGAAACAAAGACGTCAGTCGACCTATCGGGTGGTGGTGTTGTTGCGCGTGGGTGAGACGTGCCTGGCATGTTGGTGTTGAGACGGGGATGGTTGAGGTTGCTGTTGGTGGGGTCAGCGGCCAATCAGAGGGGAAGAGGGAGGGCGTGCCAGAATGCAGGGACGTCGAACGCATGGAAGGAGCGCGACTATGGCTCGGCGTTGTTTCCTACATGCAAGTCACTTTGAGTCGTCGGGTGCAAGTGATGATCCCGGACGATGTCGGCAGCTGCCAGCCTTGCGCGGGCGGGTTGGCTGGGTGTGAGACTCGAGTGCGCACTGGACACTCCGGCGAACCACCTCGAAGGTATTGTAATCATCTTGTATACCAAAGTACACCTTCAATGACCATACAGAAGTAAAACTAGGCCACAGTTTGAATCAAAGGCTCATTCTCTTCTTCGCTATGCGTGAGACTTGAGGCGCGGCTATACCACGTGGTATGCTCACAGAATTGTTGTATCAGCGAAGTGTCTCTTCAATACACCTGAAGGTCAGAGCCAACTTGCTGTCGCTGAGCTTGTTCTTCTTCCATGCGGGTTTGCTTAGAAACCCTTGCGTCGCCGGTTGGTGGATGTGCCGGCTGACCTCCAAGTGCCACTGGTGTTAGATCAAGCCGAAGTCTTTGACTAGCACTGTGGCTCACCAGTGCAAAGCGTGATTGTAGGATGGAGAGCGAATGTCAGCAACAGAAGAGGTATTCCCGGTACGTTATTCGCTTACGTCGTAACGATGCCATCCATATTTCGTCCTAAAACTTACATATCGACACATTGGGGTCGGCTTTCAAGAGTTGTGTTGTGCGAGATGCAAGTGTATCGAAATTCTGCAAGTCTTTGCTATCGGTATCGTGGTGGGACTCGAACCCTCAGACTGGTCATCTTCAGGACCCTTAACCATTATCCATGTCAGTATTCCAAGGTTGGGGTAAACGTACTGTAGGATGTCTAAAGATCTCGACGCCATGTGCTGTTCAAGCTCTATTCAAATCAACTCACAACAATTAACTGAAACCCAACCCATGTTGTTCATAATCGTTATTTCCGCTATGGTACTATGCTGAAGGTCTAAGTATTATTACAAGCCCGGTATGAGAGTGCACGCATGCAGCGGCTACACCACCACCAAACTACACCTTAGGCGTAGAAGTTGACTGTGTCCTTCTTCTTTGCCTGTACCTCAGCGATAGCATCGACGTAGTGCTCGTGGCTGATCTTCTGGTGACCGGTCCGGAGAGCAATCATACCAGCCTCGACACAAACAGCCTTCAACTGCGCACCACCAAACTCGTCAGTGCTGCGAGCCAACTCTTGCCAGTTGACAGCGTCGTCGACAGTCATCTTCCGCGAGTGGATACGCATAATTTGTGCGCGGGCCTCCTCGTTGGGTAGCGGAAACTCGATCTTCCTGTCCAGACGTCCAGAACGAAGCAGAGCGGGGTCCAAGACATCGACTCGGTTCGTCGCGGCAAGAACCTTGACACGGTCATCGGAGGCGAAACCGTCCAGCTGGTTCAGCAGCTCCAACATAGTTCGCTGCACCTCCCTGTCTCCGGACTTCTCGGAATCGAAACGCTTTGTGCCAACGGCATCCAATTCGTCGATGAAGATGATTGAGGGTGCCTTCTCTTTCGCCAGGGCGAAGCAGTCGCGGACCAACTTCGCACCATCTCCAATAAACATTTGTACGAGCTGTGGGCCGGCGAGCTTGAGGAATGTGGCGTCGGTTTGGGCAGCGCAGGCTCGGGCGAGAAGGGTCTTTCCGGTTCCGGGGGGACCGTACATCAGTGCACCTACGATAGTTAGTACGTGTTGAGAGATGACCACATGAGTTGCTTACCCTTCGGCGCCTTGATGCCAATCTTCTTGAAACGCTCAGCCTCCTTCATGGGCCATACTACAGCCTCGACGAGCTCTTCAATCTGCTTGTCAAGACCTCCAACATCGGTGTACTTCTCAGTTGGCTTCTCGTCGACTTCCATAGCCTTCACCCGACTGTCGTACTCTGCGGGTAGGGTATCGAGGACGAGATATGAGTCCTTATTCACACCAATGAGATCACCGGGCTTCAACTTCTCATGGTCTACTAGACCGATGAGAGGCAAGAAGATGGTTTGCCGAGTTGAGGTTTTGATGACCGCCGACTTGCCAACGCGGGTGGCGTCTAGGTCAATGTTTGCTCCCTCCTCAGCCGCCTCTTCTGTGACGTCAAGATCAAGGATCTCGACAACGTTTCCGACAAGGTATGGTAGTTGCCTATAAGATGTCAGTGTGTTGTCCACGAAGTCGCCTTAGTCCAGCGCGCTGCGGGGTGACAGCAACCACGTCAATGACATACCTGTTGTTCTCGATCTTCTCTAGGTTGTCCTTGATCTTCTCGTTCATAGAGGCCTTCTCGTGTGTGAGCCGTTGGAACTCGCTCTTCATGATGCGCATGTCGTTCTCCAGTAACCGCTTGCGCGCGACGATGTCTCGTGTGCTTGAATTCAGGATCTCTTCGTCGAGCTGCTCCTCCTCTGGTTCCGCATCCTGCATCTCCGCATCGCCATCAGCCTTCTTTCCGTCCTTGCCTCCGTCTTTCTTGTCATCGTCCTTCTTCTCTTCCTTCTCGTGGCGCTCAAGGTCGTCGAGATCTTCGAGTGTGGACATGGTGGCGGTGTTTTGAGAGCGACGTTACGCGGTGGGGGGTGATAGAGATGACTGGGTCGGTGCAAGAGTGATGGTGGTGAATGACGCCGACAAAGAGGTTGTTGTGGTGCGGCGGTGATGTGGAGCTGTAGAGGCAGCTATGGATTACGAAGGTACGCACCAGTGCACGGTGAGAGACCCTAGCTCCGATTGTCTTGGCGTCTGTGAACGCCGATCCGTCGCGCGCAACAACGCGCGATAGATGGGAAGTGTCATTCTAGCTTGATCAAGGAAACGGCGATGCTACTAAAGGGTAAATTTAGAGATCATGCAGTTCTATACGAAAGGAGCTGTGCGAACACCCGCCTGCAGGTATGGACAAGATTCAACACGTGTGATTAGCGATGATCCTGAGGGGGTTCAGTTTGCTAAGCAACAATCATGGTGTTTAATGGAGATGTTTCATGTGAGGTGAAGGTGATCGTACTGGTGAGGGAGACAGGAAGTAACTGCGATGGGCTGTTAGGTACACACCATCTCATGTGCGTCAACGCCTACACATAGGTTGGAGCATTCGCATGCAAGCGAGGTGTCTAAACGTTAGTTAATTAATATCCTAGATGCCTACATAGGGCTACTTACTGTTTGTTATAGTGGCCTGAGAGCCCTGTTTAAGAATACGTGTACTAGCAGTATAGTTGTTGCGGTTGTCGTTGAGGAGGCCATGAAACCCCCGCTATATAACCGTTTGAGTTTCCGAAATCTTCATCCTCTCTCCAACGAGGCACCTTGGCCTAATGGTAAGGCGTTGCTTTCCGGTGGCAAAGATTGTGGGTTCGAGTCCCACAGGTGTCGTTCTTTTTGCCGTCTTCTTTTTGCGTCTTTCTACATCTTTTTGCCTTTCTTTCCCGCCTTGTCAGAATTCGCCCTTCGCATCGCAAGGCATGCCAGTGTGCCCGGGTGGTCAAGCACTGTAATTAACGCTAGCCCAATTCTAGTATAGTCTTAAACATATGACTGCCCAGGTGGGCGAACATTCCGTGTTCAAGTTGTGGTGCGAAGATCCGAGGTCGCGTTCGGTGGTTAGAGAGCTCTCTTGCCATACTAAGCTCCTAACATCCGAATCTCCTTGTCACCAACCCACCACATTCTTTTGCTGCACTACATGCTATTGAGGTTGGTATCTCGTGTGTAGCGATTCTGATTGATTCGCTTTCGTGCTTGACAATTCTGTGTCATGTTTACGGCAAGAGCACTCCGGTGCGCCTATGCCACACCTCTCGCCCGACGTGCCGCGCTTCAGCCACCATATCTACAGGTCGGTCTAAACACAACACATTTTTTACAGTACTAACCAAACTGCTAGACTTCAATTCGACTGAACTCGTCATCCGCCATTGATGCGGCCAATGAGCAAAGTACGCAAGATGAGAAACAAACAGATGCTCCGCAACAGGAGGAGGTTGAACGGCGGGTTCCAGAAACACCTGGTCTCGACGCCTCCCTTGGTGTAGAGAACATGAACAAAGCCAGGCGACTACACTCTGATATCAAGAGACTTGCCCATGAGCTTGATCGGATATATGGCCGACAACGCATCATCCGGAAAGTAAGCCCATATAGAGTGCGAATTGAGGCTACACCTTTTGCGTTCAACAAGCGCGCCGAGTCCGAGACGCACCCTGAAGTCCGAGACGGGAAGATGTTCCTTGTCGATAGACTAATACCAAGCATCTGGTTGCGGGACAATTGTCAATGCAAAGTTTGCACGCATGACGCCACCAAGCAACGACTTCTGGATACATTTTCCATCCCCGAGGACATCTCGATCAAGTCGCACTCGGCTGAAACAAGAGGGTCTGAGACGGTTCACAGAATTGAATGGAGTGATGGACATGAAAGCGAATACTCGGGGCCTTTTCTCTCCCAAGCTATAAACAACGCGAGGTTGAAGGCCGTACAACGTCAAGCTTTGTTCGACATCAAACTCTGGGACTCATCCATCGCTTCGGACCCACCAAAGACTCTGTATGTTAACGTGATGAATCCTAACAGCAACGACCTACTTTCCAAGCTGCGCAGATTCGGATTCTGCTACGTCGATGAGACGTCTTTCGAGAACCCAGAGGCCACGAAGAAGATGCTGGAAAAAATTGCCTTTATTAGGGAAACGCACTACGGCGGCTTCTACGACTTCACGGCCGACCTAGCGAGCAAGGATACCGCATACACCAACATCGCACTAGAAGCACATACAGACACTACCTACTTCTCCGACCCAGCCGGCCTACAGGCTTTCCACCTCCTTTCCCACACCGACGGTGAAGGCGGTGCAAGTCTTCTTGTCGACGGCTTCAAAGCTGCGGACGAACTCTGGCACACCGACCGCAAAGCATATGAGATTCTCTCAACGGTCAATGTTCATGGACACGCCTCAGGCAACGAAGGCATTTCAATACAACCCTACCGTGGCTTCCCCGTCCTCGAGCACGACACCGCTACGGGCGACTTGCTCCGCGTCCGGTGGAACACGTCAGATAGAGCATCTATTGAGCTTCCTATCGAAGAAGTAGAGACATGGTACGACGCAGCTCGCAAGTTCGACGCGATACTCAAGAAGAAGGAGAATGAGTATTGGGAACAGCTTGTGCCGGGTAGAGTGCTCATCTTCGACAACTGGAGGGTGCTGCATGGACGGAGTAGCTTCACAGGGAAGCGCAGGATCTGTGGAGCGTACATCAATAGGGATGATTGGATTAGCAAGTTCAAGATGCGGCATTTTGGAAAAGAGAATGTGCTCAAGGGGTTGGCTGTAAACTAAGGATGGGAGTAAGGGGGTATCAACGAAATATAAAGTATCGAGATGTCGTGTTACTGCGCGGATATCACTAGTCGTGTTTGTGTGGAACATATTCTCAACGGCCAAAAGTAGTGTGCTGAAACTTGATGTCTGGTTCATCAGAACTTATGTACACCCGCACTATAAGGAAACCATTCTCTTCTCTTGTATCAAACGTTTACCGAGCACCCCTCTCCTGTTCCAGCTCCAACTCAGCCTGGCGGTAGTACTTGGCAGTGTCCACGCCGTGGTAAGGGTGGTTGACAAAGTTTGGCCATGCGAGGATGTGCGAAAATGTGGAGGAGTAACGCGAGTTCCTGTGCGCAACTCCCTGCATGTACTCGGTCATCTCGGTGGTTCCGTACAGCGACTCGCCCTTCTTGACCTTGTCGACCATCTCGCGCATGTCCATCTCGACCTCGCGGCGGTTCTCGCGGGCACCGTAGAAGCGCACTGTCGTAGATGTTAGTATCCAATCCGTCTTCTCTATATCCGGACTGGCTCCACATACTGCATGACCTCGAGTAGACGAAAACGAAGGCTCCGGTAAGACCGACAGCACCGCTCAGTCGCATGATGGGTGCGAAACCGCCCTTGCCGACCATGGAGGGCGAGATCTTCTCCCAGTACATCATCAATCCGGGGCTCAAGGCTCCGAGCGCAGCACCTTGCGCCCAGTCGGACGGACGGGCATACCGAATGACTCGCTTGAAGTGTCTTCACCTGCAGTCAGTAATCGCGTGCGTTGGGTATCGTGGAGGAGCGTACGGGTCATTGTCGATGAGCTGCCATGCATTAGCTACCACCACCCATTGCGCATCTTTTCGCGCTGCAATTGACTCACAGGATACTCTCCAGTGGGGATCTTGTCCGGCACAACGGCCTGATGCCTGACATAGGCGTCCTGGGCAGACATGGTGGTGTTGGGGACTCTACTGCGGAGATGTCTGGGCGGGATCGCGAAGTGAGGTTCACACGGGCGGCAAGTGCCGCATGCGGGCTTTGGCCTAGTGGCTCAGAGCTCCCGCGACGCCATTCTCTCTACTTTTATTTCCTTGGCGCGTCACACCCCATCACCCATCGAGCAACTTCATGCGCCGACAATGCGCGCCGGCCCCTTCACGTGCGCCCAACAACGACACCGATTACGATCATGGCTATGAAAGTGGACGACATGGAGGACGTCAAGCCCACGGGCTTGTCAATGTCAAATGGCCTCGACGGCGCGTCCGCTGCGCATGCGACCGACTCGTCCAACGCACACGCCCGCCCGACTGTCGCCGACTTGCACGGAGAGAACCATTTCGCGCAGGTAGCGAGGAAGAACTGGCTCACTGCCAAGAAGACGCCGAAAGTGCGGCCCGAAGTGGTCAAGAAAGAGCTATGGGACGAGCTGGAGAATGTCGACTTCGCATACTCGTCGCTTCTGATTCTGGAGAACCTACAGCTTCTGGAGAGATATCTGTGGCCGGGCTTCACCGAAGATGCATCGAACTACCACCATCTGCTGTTGGCGCTTATGGTCAATGTCAAGAGGAGGGAGAACCTGGCATCATGGGGTGAGTTGCTCCAGTCCCTAGTATGCACGACATGTACTGACGTTATATAGACCACTTTGCTAGCAAGCCCGCCGAATTCTCCTCCTTCTTCCGCCGCATACTGTCCATGACCGTAGACCCATCGCAGCCGAGCAAGATCCGCACACAGCTCGTGTCCTTCGTCATTGGCGCCTTCCAATCACTAGACAGCGGTCTTGTGCGGAAGGAGTGCGCGCCTCTGGTCGGCATATCGATATGGCAGAATCTCCACTCGAACGCCGTGCGCGAGCAGTACTTCGAGGAACACAGCATGTTGCGCAAGGCATGGAGGGCCGCATCCAAGCGATTCGATGCTGGCGACGAAGCGCTGCAGGCTCGGTTACGGTTCGAGCGATCGTGGATCTACACACTGCTACTGGACTTCATCGACAGACTATACAACAGCACCAGCAGGGAAGAGGTTAGGGACAACATGGCTTACTGCGAGCGCTTCATGGAGCTTTTAGTAGATCTGCAGAGCCAGCTGCCAACAAGGAGATATGTCAACACGCTGCTACAGGACTTGAACATGCTCCCAGCTATTCGTTTGTCCCCTATGTACACGGACGAGGACAACGGCCTGTTCAGGGATCTCTTCGACTTGCTGAGCCACTTTACCAACTTCCCTATCGAGGATCAGACCGGTCGGCAACTGTCAAAGCTAGAGTACGACCAACAGCATTACAACACTCTGGCGAAATTGCAACGGACAGGCTATGCCGCCTTCCAGGAGAAGCTTCAGTTGATGGCCCTAGCGAACTACAGTAGCATCGGAAACCGGGAAGAACTGGATGGCCATTTGCGCACACTGAGCGACACCGAGCTAGTTGAGCTTTGCTCTCTCATGGGCCTACGAACAGAGTACCCCGCCACGACCTACCTGGTGCGCGACCGAGCTTTCTACATGGAGACCCTGATTGCGCTTGTAGAAAAGCGACCGACCTTCAAAGACAATGTCCGCGAGATGCCCGTATTACCAACAGAGAAGGTTCTCTACGAGACCACTTTCCTGCGAAACGAGTCGTACGACGGATCAAGACCACTCGCTATACCCAAGCTGAACCTTCAGTACCTGACCATGGGCGACTTCCTGTGGAGATCCTTCATCCTGTACCGCGCTGAGTCCTTCTACGGTATCCGGAAGGACATGGAGGACGTGGTGAAGCGCGTGAAGCCCAAGGGTAAAGGCGTCAACACCAAGTTCGGTGGCGTTTCCAAGATGTCACTCCCTATCATGAAGCCTGCTATCGTCGACGTAGCACCTTCCAAGGTAGGCGAGCAGCACCCAGCATACGTTCGTGCCGAGATCATATTGGACGTCAGTCGCCTGCAGCACCCAGTTCGAAGGGATTGGGAACAGCTAAGGCCGGATGATGTTGTCTTCCTCCTTGCTGTTGAGGGCAAAGACGACGTGACCATGCGCAATGGTCACCGCGAAGATGTCACAACTGGAGAACAGCTTGGCTTACACCGAATGAGATGCGCCCAGGTGGTTCAAGTTCTAGACGACAAAGGCCGGCCTCTGCGCGAACAAGGCCGTGATGACGGCTTTGGTCCTCGGGTGCGCCAACGACGACTCCTTGTCAATATCGACGCGAAGCAGTACCAGACTGACATGGACCAAACTGCCGAAGGAAGGCCAGACGTTTACGAGCACATCAACATGATTGTCCGTCGGAGAGGACGGGAAAACAACTTCCTGCCCATTCTAGAATCCATCAAGCGCCTGACCCTCTCAGACATCCCAGCACCATCTTGGCTCCAAGAGGTCTTCCTAGGATATGGTGATCCCGCATCGGCAACGTACAAGCGACTTCCTAACAAACTGAACAAGATAGATTTCCGGGATACCTTCTTGGACTGGCAGCACCTGATCGAGGCAATGCCTGGCAAGTCTATCGAACCCCACGAGGAAGCACAGACATCCTTTGGGCCTCCATACGTTGTTGAGTACCCTGCTGCAGGTGAACCAAACATCGCACCTCCTCGAGCATCTAAAAAGCGGCGTCGCGACCAGAAAGTGGTTGCACAACCTCTGCATGAATCGCTTCACGTATCCTCGTACAAACCGCCGAACATGGGGCCATACCCTGCAGATGCGCCGAGGCTGAATGCGGTCAGATTTACACCTGCCCAAATTGAAGCTATCACCTCGGGCACACAACCTGGTCTCACGGTGGTGCTCGGACCCCCGGGTACCGGCAAGACGGACGTCGCGACCCAAATTATATCCAATCTATATCACAACTTCCCGGACCAGCGGACTTTGCTCGTCGCGCACAGTAATCAGGCGCTTAATCAGCTCTTCCAAAAGATCACTGCGCTTGACATCGATGAGCGTCATCTTCTGCGTCTGGGTCATGGTGAAGAGGACCTTGAGACTGATGTCAGCTACAGCAAGCATGGACGTGTAGAATCGTTCCTCGAGAGAGGGCAGTACTATCTGTCTGAAGTCGATCGGTTGGCGAAGAACTTCAATGCGCCCGGTGCTCATGGTAGCTCGTGCGAGACTGCAGATTACTTCAACCTTGTTTATGTGAAGCCAGCATGGACGCAATACTGGGATAGTGTTACAACCGAGGACACAAGTGTTGACCAGATAATCACTGAATTCCCATTCAGAGACTACTTCTCAAACGCACCGCAGCCTCTCTTCCCTCAAGCAGCAGATCGCGAACAGATTCTTGAGATTGCGCAAGGCTGCTATCGCCATGTCGAGAAGATCTTCACTGAGCTTGAGGACATCCGTCCGTTTGAGATCCTGCGGAACCCGCGGGACAAGGCGAACTATTTGCTGATCAAGGAAGCCCGTATCATTGCCATGACATCGACACACGCTGCTATGCGGAGACAAGAGATTGCTTCGTTAGGCTTCCACTACGACAATGTCATCATGGAAGAAGCCGCTCAGATCACCGAGATCGAGAACTTCATTCCTCTCGCACTGCAAAACCCCAAGGACGGCGAACTACCTCTGCAGCGCATTGTCCTCTGCGGTGACCATCTCCAAAACTCGCCCGTCATCCAAAACCTCGCTTTCCGCCAGTACGCCAATCTTGAGCAATCCCTCTTCCAACGCCTCGTCCGTCTCGGTGTGCCGACGATCATGCTCGACCAGCAAGGTCGTGCTCGCCCGTCCATCGCCGAACTCTACAAGTGGCGCTACCCCTCATTATCGAACCTGCCCTCCGTCTTGTCCAAACCCGAGTTCCAGATTGCCAACCCAGGCTTCAAGCACGAGTACCAGTTCATCGACATCCAGGACTACAAGGGCAAGGGTGAAGACCAACCCACACCGCACTGGATGATCAATCTGGGTGAAGCCGAATACGCAGTCGCGCTGTTCATGTACATGCGTCTACTGGGCTATCCAGCGAGCAAGATATCCATCTTGACCACCTACGCGGGACAGAAGAGTCTGATCAACGACGTGTTGGGGCACAAGTGCAAGAACAACCCCCTCTTCGGTCGCCCAAAGATTGTCGCGACGGTGGACAAGTACCAGGGTGAGCAGAATGACTGTGAGTACAACCCACCCCTCCCTAACCTCGATGTGGGCTAACATGTTACGTCTAGACATCATCCTCTCCCTAGTCCGTACCCGCGCAATCGGCTACCTCCGCGACATCCGGCGCCTCACCGTTGCCCTCTCGCGCGCCCGTCTGGGTCTCTACATCCTCGGCCGCCGCTCCGTCTTCGAATCCGTCTTCGAGCTCAAACCGGCCTTCGACATCCTGCTCCAACGCCCCGACAAACTCACGCTCGTCACCGACGAAATGTTCGGCGAAACACAACGACCGGCCGAGCAGACTGCGCCTGTGGAGGGCGAAGCCGAGATGCAGGATGTAGAGCATCTGGGCAAGTATGTGTATGAGATGACCAAGGCGAAGGTCGAGGCTATGAAGGCGAATGGGGGCGTTATGCCCACGAGGGAGGTTACGATGGGGGAGGCGAATGGTGGGGCCAAGGATGAGGATGAAGATGATGATAGGCCGGAGAATGTGCTTATTCCTGAGGAGGCGCCTGAGGAGTTTGATGATGAGGAGGAGGAGGATGATGCGGTGGTTGTTTGAGTTTAACGTGGAAATCGTAAGCCAAAGCAAAAGATTTGAAGGTGGATTGCATGACTTGGGGATGGAGGGATGGGGTATTGCATAAATTGGCGTAATGTTTTTGTGTTTAGTTCTTATTTCAAGGGTTTCGATGAGGTGGAGGTGTGGAAGTAGGAAGACGAAAGATACCAGATCGATCATCGCCCAAGTGGCATGCACATTTTTCGCTCGAAACCCAATTGGTTATGTGGTGGTTTGGGATTGTGATGCTCTCATGTCTCGTTTCGATAATGGTTTGTTGTCCAAGAGGGCCAGCGCTCTCCGCAGGACCATGTATTCGATCCAGCAAGGTTTTTTGTTTATATCAAGGGCTCGAAAGGAGGGAGAAGACATGAGGTTTTTGCTGAGCATGTTTAGACAAAACACAGGAAGGAAACATGTATTGGTGAAGCCTTATATTTTGGGAGAAAGCATGGAGAGACTCCGATCATCGGCACTCAGTAGAGACCTTTTTAGAGAGAAGCAGGAAATCTTTCATTTCCTCTCTTTCGTACAATTTGGAACTTTGGAGCTTCGCGCAGGAAGACAGCATGGAGCCTGTTGTGGTATGCTTGGAGAGAGAGCACAGGAGGGAAGACTCAGATCATCTCTTCTTCCACTTCGTTCTTTGGGAGACAAGAAAATGTTTTGAGTATTGTCGAGTTTGGGCGCAGGAAGACAACATCCATACTGAAGGTGTACGTTTGGAGAAGACAGAAAGGCGGAGTCCGTCTCATGTAGTGGTTGTAATCAGGTTTTGGAGAATAGGAAGTAGTTTTTGGGTATGCGCTTTTTGAGCTGCTGGCGCAGGAAGACGACATGTTGCTTCAGTCCATAATTTTGAGGAAAGAAGCAGGAGGATCCAGACCATAACATGAGTTAATACCTCTTTTTGGTGGATGACAAGAAGTCTGTGGATAAGAGAGAAGTGGTCGGCGAGGGGAGAAGGTGTTTGTATATCCGTCTCCGTCTAGCGCACTTGTAGCATAGCCTATTGAGCTGTAGACAGGTCTCATCGCATTCTCATATCCATTTCCAAGGCAAGCACGAAGAGTGTAGGAAGGCGCAGCACAGCGCGCGGCACCATCCAGATGATGTCAATAGCTTTTGGTGTTTCGAAAGGGAGGTTTTGGTTCGGAGAAACAACATCAGTAGTTTGCCTGGTTTTTTTAAGTGTCACTCTGGAGACAGAGGACGACTCCGGCCCATGAAACACAATCATTTTCCTTTTTCGGGAAAAAGAAGAAGAGTGCCGTAGATAGAAGAAGAGAGGTAGCAAAGCTAGATGCTGTTTATATACGGTAGGCGCCGTCGCACTGCACACGTCTCTCATAAAGTGCTCTTTAAAAAACTTTGGAGGTGAATTACATCTTGTGTGTTTGAGTCAAGAACGGCGCCGGCAACCATCCAAGTGCTCTTTCAACGTTTTTTGTCCTGAGGACTAAGCCTTTGGTGTAGGAAAGCAGACATCCGCGGGTTTTACATGGTTTTTGGCGTAGGCTTTAGGGAAAGAAGAGGAACGCCTGATCTCATGAATTGCAGTTATATGATTTTTGGAGAACACTAAGAACTGTGTGGATGGAACAAGAGCATAAAGCAGTGCATGTAGTCGTTTATATACCGTAGCCTTGCTTCGAGCTAGTACAAAGCTGTTTCATGTAGGCCTGGAGAAAGACTTGGGTGCAGAGAGGCAGCATGATCTTTTCTGCATAAGTTTTTGATGTTGGAGGCGGAGACGGGGCCAAAAACTGGTTTCATGAATTTTCTGAACTTTCCTTTTGGTAAATGTGAAAAATCGAGGAACTATAGAAGGAATAGAAGGCAGCGGATCAAGTGGTGGTTTATATACACATATGCATACCATGAGCCAGAACCGGAAATCTCTCATCCTGGGGTAACTCCGGTTTTTGAGACAGTGAAGTTGCTGCAGCAAAACTTCTCGCACGAGAACATGGGCAGTCGAATGAAGGACTTTTCGTGTGTTACATGATGCGCTGATCTGATAAGCCGCGCAGTCCTGCCATCTGACCTGGTAGGTTTCAGACAGCCAGACAGCTTCTCCGAAACATTTCCTATTTCGAGTCGGATCTTAGAAAGAAGAGGCACAACAGACCATTCAGGCAAACTTTGTCGTTTTTGGAAAATAAAGGGGAGTAATGGAGAAGAAGAGTACAGTCCACCGACACACGAGGTTTTGTATACGGCGTCCGGGATGTCAAGTCATATCGAACAGTGTTTGGAGTTTGAGACCGTTGAAAGAGTACTGGAATCATGATTCGACTGAGTTCACTTTTTTGGAAGAGAAGCGAGGCAGATCATGTCCGGAACTGATCTGGATTTTAGAGAATAAGGTAGTACCATGAAGAAGAGGAGCAGAGTCCATTGATGTGAGGTTTTATACACGACGCCCAAGATGCCAACTCATGTTGCCCACTCTTCTGCACTTTGAGAGCGCTGAGCGAGTGATTGCAATCATCATAAGTTTGGTGCCCCCAGTGTGCGTACGCGTACAAGACCCTTCTTCGCAGACCCTTTTCGCAAGACCCTTCTGCCTACTTAGGATGCCTGTTACGCATTAGATTTAAGGTTATAAACTGCTATGCGTTACCGCCTTATAGCCTTATTTTAGAAACAGCCTTAAATACTTTAAGTCCTTAGACGTTTATAGCTATTCTTCTATAGTTGTAGCTCTCTCTACCTCTTACTTTTACATAAAGCTTCTAGAGAGCAATAAGATGTATATACAACGCCTAAGTGCCTCTACGCCTCTAGTATAAGGCATACAGAACGCGTAAATACTCTCTTATTCCTCTTTCTAAGCATATAAGACTTAGAAGCGTTAAACTTTATAGCTTAGTTTTAATTCTTAAGACCTTTAAAAGAATATATACTACTATATACTGTAAAATAAAGTATTTAGGAAATATACCTATATTACAATTATATACTGTGTTACTTAACCGCGTTGTGCCTGCATTTCTGCACTAGCACATTTAACAAAGCAATAAGTTTGGTGCCCTGTTTTGGAAAGACAAAGCACGGCAGAACATCCTCACGCTGCCGGGCAGTTTTGATCCTTCTTTTGGGAGTAAGGTAATATGATGGAGAAGAGAAGGGAAGACGGAACCCCGCAAGCTTTTGTACGCAATGCCAGGCAGTAGAGACAGGAAGTCTATTCGTATTGCTCGCCAGAGAGACAGAAGACATGAGAACTGGTGAAATATTCTTTTGGTCTTCCGACGAACGCAGACATGTCATGTCGTTCGTGTCTTTTGATTGCAGACTTCTTAGGTCTTGTAGTAGAGACAGGAAAACGTCTGCCGCTGACATCGACGTAAACTCGGTCGTTTTTTTAACTCTGAGAGTAAGGTAGTTGTCTAAAGAAGAAAAGGTTTTCGGACGCAGACGGCGGCGATTATATATTCGTCGCGTGCAAGGTAGGAACAGCACCATGTATTTGATGTGGACGGTTTTTTTGGGCGCCTCGAAGCAACGGGCGGGGACATGTAGCACTGAGCTTAATATTTCGGTGAAGAAGGAAGGAAGGCGAACTCGCACATAAACACTACACTCGATTCTTTTGGTAAAGAAGAGAGAAGCTGGTGGATGAGGAGTGAAAGCGAACAAATGTCGCGTTTTATACATCAACAGCCGGACTATACCAACACATGCAGGGTTTTCAGATGCTCTTTCTGGTTTTCCGAGATGAGAGCGAGAAGGATGGACGCGCACATGCTTTGGTGGGCGGTCAATTTGAGTATGCAAGTGGGAAACAGGTACTTGGGCAATACAGCTGGCTCGATGCTGGGATTTATGTGACCGCAGTGTGGCGTTCGGAAAACATGAAGACATGGTATCGAATTTTGAGCTCAAAAGCATGAATTCTGGTGTACAGGGCTTCTGGTCATTTAACATGAACGCGCGGAGAGCACGCGCACATCTTCATCTCCAGGACCGCTTTTGGAAGTTTTCAGTATGATTGTAGATGAAGAATGAAAGTGTCTAGAAGTCGTGCTTTTATACAAGTCAAAGCCTTGCTTGCCCAGAGCCTTTATTAGTACAGTCTGCTATCGAGGCGCAGAAACATCACAGTATCTACACATACTTCTTGATTTTTTGATGCAAAGTTGCGAAGTGCAGACGCAGACAACACATCAGTCCAAAATTGTAGGCTTTTTGGACTTCGGGTCAAAGACTGGTAGATGAAGTGTAGAAGTGCGCACACGTCATTCTTCATGATGGCGCATTTTAGCGTCTTTTCCTTTCCAACACAAATAGTATGGTAGAAGGGTCTCAGTCGGCTGGGAGAGACATAGATAGCTTTTCTTTGGCTTTTGATGTTCTGTCTGGATGGAAGAAGACATCAAAAGCAATTTCGAGCTTTTTATAGTGCGCTCCAGGCTAGAGGACTGCCACATGAGTCGAGTGTTTCCGCATTTTGGAGATGTGCAAACATTGTGTGTGATAAAGAAGAGAAGCTTTGCTAAGAGGAAAGATGATTTCATACTTGAAGTTGCAGTCAAAAACACCACATGATGAGGGCATGCGCGCGTGTGCCCATCGTGAACTGTTTCTCAGCCGCAACCCGAACATGCTGCAACAAACTTCACGATTCACTTCCCCGCATGCAGCCAACGCGCCCAATTATGCAGACGCCCAATTCATGCGTCATGTTCATGCCACGCCCAAGAGCCAAGCCTAAAAGACGGAGTCTGAAACCGATAAGCGAAAGCCGGTCGATCCCAATGTCCAGACGCGCGAGTCACGCAACAAATGTCCTGAGGCCCCACATCCTCCCGTCAAAACTGCAGGATCGTGAAACACAAATTACCCCACCCTCGCCCGCGGACCGGGGTCGCTCGTCATGTTCTGGAACCTACGATTACAGGTACAAGCTTGCGCAGTTGCAAATGTCGCTGTTTCAAACACTTGTCAGCGCACATCCCAGACGTCCCAAACACCAGGGCGCAAGCACCAGGAACAACCCGCCGGTGCGGAATCGGGAGCAAGAAGAAACAGAGCACGTACCGTTTGATGAGTTCCTGACACGTTCCCATTTTTTGGAACAGCGTCGGGTCGCCGATAATCCGAGCCGCGTTCTTGACTTCGCGGCACGTCTCGTCTAGTCGGGTGATGACGCGGACAATGGTGCCCTCCATGACATCTGTCAGGTCTGTTATGCGATTGAATGACATGCCTCGTGCCCACTCATACACCACTTCGACCATGCCGAAGCGGGGTTTGCTGACAAAGTCATTCGAATCATCAGCCGAGAGGATAACCTGGTGCAGAGTCTGTATCTTGTTGACCTTTTCGGAGATCTCAACAATCTTTGCGACGCCGCGTTCCAGATTTGCAGTTAGCGTAGGCTCTACGTCGGTCTTCTCTTGGAAGACAAACGCCGAGAGTAGTGCGACGATTTCTTCCGGTTCGTACTCGGCGAGGACGTTTTCTAAAACGAGCTCGGTAAGGACCAGCTCATCGGCTGAGTGGATCTGAAAGCTGTCAGTGGATGGGTGGAGCTTGAAGTCAGTGTCAAGCATACCTCGCAGGCTACCTTGCCTTTCAGCTCCACGCGAGAACCTTCGTCAATAAAGCCGAGATCCTTGAGAACCTGTATGCGCTGTTCGTAGTCAGGGAGTAGCTGTAGATTTTGGTCTGACATGAGCTGGCGGAGAGCAAGGATGTTTTCCTTGATCAGCCACTGATCGTGCTCCATCGTGAACTACGAAGATTAGCATGGGTTGAGGACACTGCCGAACGCGAACACGTACATGTTTCAAGAAGTTTGGGCATTTCAAACATTCTTTGCTAACCGCATTCAGTCCTTCTTTCCTGCGGGCTTCCTCCAGTTCACGGAACTTGAGGCTCTTGATCTTGCTGTAATCGTACTCATCCCAGTCTTCGTAATCCCATGATCCACACAAGGGCAGGAATTGGGATTCAGCCAGCTTCAATGTGTCTGACGAGGCTGTTAGCGCCGGACCCAGACCGTAGCGCACCCACTTACCTTTCTTGCGATTCAAATTTTGAACAGAATCAGGAACATCGATGATGGTCTTGGTGAAGCACTCGATGTCGTTCAGGGGTACGTAGGCTGCCTTCAGGATCAAGTCCTTGGGACTGTTCGGTAGTTTGCGGAAGTGCTTTGCAAAGGGACCGAGATACGGCAAAAGGTCGTCAGGCTGACGATCGTGATGCTGCGCCACCTCCAAGACTTTGACTGTAGGCTCATTGCCCTTGCTAGTGCCATCTTGCATTAACATACCCGCTGTTCGTTTGTTGTCCTGACTGCGTGAGTAATGAGCTAATTTGAAGGCGAAAGTGAAGCGTGTACCTTCTTGTATACGATCAATCTGTTCTTCGACAAAGCCTTCCTGCCAATAGGGTTGATGAGAAGACTCAGATGCATCTCATTAGTTAGTCGCTTGTAATCCTCACAAGACTGGTGGCACGCCTCTAGGTCGATATCGCAGATATCACAAGGTTCTCGCTTGATCTTCTCCAACTCAGCCTCCGAGACCTTGACCTTGCCTTGATGTTCAGGCAGTAATGCTTGAGTGGCATTCTCGCTGAAACTTCGCTTGATCATCTCTTCAATCTTCAGGGCTTCTACACGCAGAAGGTTCAGCATCATGTTGTAGGTGAGACGGAACTGTGATCTCAGCTTCGTGGGTTCCCCCAGCATCATCTGACGAAGTCTGGCTGCTGGTGGCGCCTCATCGGCCCCGGGCGCGCAGATGATGACAGTGCCGACTGTGTCAAGTCCTCGCCGACCTGCACGACCGGCCATCTGAGTGTACTCGCCGGGCAGCAAATCACGGAACTCGCGGCCGTCGTGCTTACGGAACCCAGAGAACACAACGGTCCTGGTAGGAAGATTAAGGCCCATGGCGAAAGTTTCCGTGGCAAAGAGAACCTTGACAAGCGTCTTCGCAAAGAGGATCTCAACAACCTCCTTGACGATCGGCAACATGCCACCGTGATGGACGGCAATACCTCGACTAAGCAGCTCTCTCAGCCGCTTGATCTGAGGGAGCTCACGGTCTTCCTTGCTCAGTCGAGCCAGTGACTTCTCAATGGTCATATGTATCGCACTCTTCTCCGCAGCATTGCAATAGTCGATGTTAGACAGCGCTTCAGCGTTTTCCTCGCAGCGCTTCTTGGAGAAGACGAATATGCAAGCAGGCAGGAGATCCTTGCTTCGGAGATGCTGTATGAGGTGGACCCAGATGTTTCTATCCTGGGCGGCAGTCGTACGACCGCCACCACGGCCCGTCCTTGCGATATTACCTCGGCCTCTAGCAGCGGGCGGGCCTCCACCGCGAGGTCCCCCTCGACCGCCACCTTGTTGACCTCGTCCGCGTTGGTTCTGGCCTCCTCTGGCGGGTGGGCCTCCACGACCACCACCGCCCCTGCCGGCTTGTGCATCGTTTGCAGGAGGTGCCTTGACCTTGTCTTTGCCAGACAGGATATCGTTCGCGTCTTTCCAGCCATTATCGATGAACTTCTTGTCTGCTGTAACGATCTTGTGGATGCCTTTGCCAGCCCATAGGTAATGCTCCAGAGGAATTGGGCGTTTCGGAGTAGAGATGACGTAGATGTCTTTCTTCTTTGTTCGACCCACCCAAGACGCGAACTCATATGTGTTGGGTACGGTGGCGGACAGGAGAATGAGTGTTACATGCTCCGGCAGCATTATGATGACCTCTTCCCATACGACACCTCGCTCGAGATCGTTGACATAATGCACTTCATCAAAGATGACAAACTCGACGTCTCTGATAAGATCTGCTCCTCGGTACAGCATACTTCGAAGAATCTCGGTGGTCATGATGAGACAGCTGGCTTCGGGCCTGATCTGCACGTCTCCCGTGAGAATGCCGACATCATCAAATGTTTGGCGGAAGTCGCGGAACTTTTGATTACTGAGAGCTTTGATGGGAGAAGTATATATAGCTTTCGTCATATGCTTTGCAGCAAGCGCGATGGCGTACTCTGCAACCACGGTCTTGCCGGCGGACGTATGCGCGGCTACAAACACAGAATCGCCATGCTCAAGATGATAAACTGCTTCTTTCTGGAATGTATCGAGCTCAAAGGGATACTCGCGCGCCATTTCCGGAACAAGTTCCCGGAAGTTAGTAATGT
Organism: Alternaria infectoria; assembly: GCF_024043175.1. Lineage (NCBI taxonomy): Eukaryota > Fungi > Ascomycota > Dothideomycetes > Pleosporales > Pleosporaceae > Alternaria > Alternaria infectoria. The sequence continues at coordinate 1,227,104 of NW_026250695.1, forward strand.
CGCGGTTGATGTCAACCATGTGAGCCCATTCTCGTCCGCCCTTCCTTCCAGCACTCATGGCAAGTGGACCATGAGGTGCCAGAGCAGGGAACTCTACTGGCAACAAAGCATCGATCTCTTCGTCTCCAGCATCTTGGTCTTCATCAGGTTCCCCATTTGCGCCAGTCTTGTCGTTGACATCCTCGTCATCCGCATCAGTGTCTTTGGGAGCTGCAGATGCTTCACCCAAGGTATCTTCGACCTCCTGAGCAGTCTTGGCATCCGTAGTTGGCTTCTTCTGGAAGTCAAGACCACGCGTGAAGCCAGGCGGCACCTCCAGTAAGCCACCTTCAGCACTGAAGTTGATGACTCTGTCGAGACCGCCACTCTTTTTCCCATTCGCACTCTCTTGCTGCTGGATTGCTTCATCTTCAATGGCAGCTACTGCTTCCACGCCATCAAGGCCGCCGGGCGCGAATGGAAAGAAGCCAGCTGCTCCACGTACGAATTCAGCTCTGTTAGCAGGCTTCCTGAGAAGCGAAGTGGAGTTCTTGGCTGTTGCTGAGTTTGCCGGAACGGTGACCTCCTTGTATCCAGTGACGCGGCCTTCTAGTCCCTCGCGTGTGAAGCGGATGATGGTCCGGGTCTGAGTTGGGGCGATCTGGAATAGGCTTCGGTAATTGGTAGGTGCATCCCAGCGCTGCTGAAGCTGATTCAGCCACTGCGTGTTGAAAGATTTGGAGGGTGTTAGAAATTCTTGCTCCAATTCCTTCTTGATGGCCTCTTTGGTTTTCCGCTGTCGCTTGGGTGGCCGCTGTTCGCCAGCTATCGAATCTATCCCATCCTCGTCGAGGTTGCTGCCGCGTAGCCGCAGCTTTTCCAATTCTCCAGACAGAGCCTCCATAATCGCGAGTTGAGTGCGAATCTGGTAGGGTACTGTGCCTGTGGGATTGTGGCGCGACCGAGTGAGAAAATGGATGACGTTGTTCGGCGCGCCAAGCCGTGTCAGGAAGGACCCACCTAGGCACTTCCCCCGCCATACACAGCGTCGGTGCTCCTAGCATGTAAGATTCAACACGCCGTACCTGCATATGCACCACGAGTAAGATAGATCCTAGGAGAGCCCGCGATAAGCCCATGATATAGTAGGGTATGCCCAGGAATAGCAGAGTCCTTATCTCTACGCTGCACATAATGTCTAATTGGGTATAGAAGGCTACATGGTAGCCGGTTCCAAGTGCTAATCATAGCTCATCGTCACTTCATGACCGAGCGCCATCGCTCGTATGGTATTATCCCCAAACGCCGCGCTATGATTGATCAAAATCTGTTTGCAACATCACGTAGCTGCTCAATCCCACATGTCGTCCATCTCTGCCATTGCCTCCATATCGTCCGCAAAAGGATCGTCTTGTGTGGGCATTGGTCGCGTTGGGAGTGTCTTGGGTGCTGTGTAGCTGGGCTGTTCGCTCTCAGCTAATAGTGCATCTAACTCGTCGTCGTCGGGGTCCCCGCTCTCTGGTGGTTCCGCTGCATCGCCTGTTGCATTGCGTGTAGATGCCTCCCGTTCTGTTGGGTGGCCTGCGTCTTCTTGGCCGCCGTTCTCGACGCCCTCCATGTCTTCGGTGCTCTGTTGTGGGGTCTTCTCTCGGCCCGCATCGTCGTCGTCTTCATCCTGTCCTGTGTTGCGGCGCGGTTTGCCTTCGTCGATCCAATCCTTCCGCATCAGCTGCATGCGCTTTGTATGGCCGACCTTCTCGATGATGGCTAGGGCGTCTGCAAACTTGGCGCGGGGGTAAAGATCGTCGAGCCACAGCTGGTACATGTTCAGCATACGGGCAATGTCTCCATACTGGAATTGAGTTAGTCCGTGGGTCTACTTGTTCAGGATAAACGTACCTCATGACCCTTCCCTTTGAAACGGAGGCGATCCTTTGAGATTTTGCGCAAGCGGGGAATGCCAGGGTCCGACAGCAGCCGCTGGTCATCGAGTTTCGGCGCAGGCTGGCGCTTTTTTGTGATGACAATCTCTTCGTCAACGCCTAGGCCGCCCGCAGTATCGCTGTTCTTGTTGCTTCGGTACTGCGGCTGTGGCGGGTTCTCGGTGGATTGAATCGGTTCTTCGGGATTTGTGACATCTTTGAGGATGTCGTCGAGATCATCGTCGGAGTCGTGAGTGGCCATTATATCTGGTGAGGGCTATTGTGGGTGCAATGGGGTCGGTATCTTCGTGGATCATCAAGTTCCCATCGCGCGACGCGTCGGACGCGTTCAGTCATACGCACGGACCCAGCATCACTAGCCGAATGTGGCGCAACTAGATCTTTGTCTAGGCAGGGTCCAACCAAGCTCTCGAATGCAGCTTTGCGGTCACACATCGTCTTCACTGTCCTGACATTTGCTATAATCACTACCGCCTCTCCCGCTGCTATTATTCTGCGACTATACGTTTGCTGCGCAGACGTCCCGTATCGCAGCTGTATCGTGGTGCTACTGCCTTTGCGACAGCGGGTTTGCGGCTCGTGATCGAGGCCCAACGCGCCCTAGACCTCATACAATGGCAGCATCAAATGTGCTTTCCGCCGACGCGGTAGCTCCAAGACTCGACTTTTTACTACGGCGTGCCCGTGCTGTCAAGCAGAGTACTGCCATCGATCCTCCACTCCAAGTTTCTGAGCTTGTACCCGAAAGCGAGCCTCTGCTCGGCGAGATCGAAGGAGGGAAGGAAGTGCGAACGCTTGCGGTCGAGAGTGCAGCCAAGAGTGTATTCTATGCCAATCTTGTCAGTTATCATGCCACGGAATCAGCTCCGCCAGTTGCTTACATGTTCAGGGTTCCACTCAGATTGAGGAGCCGGCCTTCGTAACCGTCTGGAATTTACTCGACATCCTCCAGTACTGTGGAGATCGGGGTAGGTTCTTTTGCCGCACTGTCTGGATATTGTCTGACCTTCCCAGACCTCTGCCATCCGCAGCTTGTACTGTTGCTCATCGAAGAACTGCTTGACAGCCAATCCATCTCAGGATGTCGCACGGTATTCAATTTCCTCGAATCGCGGAGAGAGACCATCATTGCGGTATGTTGTCCCTGCTACTATTTTTAACCATTCTCATCGTGCCGCAGATCAACTCCAAGAATAAAGATCTTGTCATCTTACGGCTGTGTAATGAGCTGCTCCGCCGGCTATCTCGCGCGGAAGATCCGGTATTCTGTGGCCGCGTCTACATCTTCATGTTTCAGAGCTTTCCCTTGGGCGACAAGAGTTCGGTAAATCTGCGGGGCAATTTCCACGTGGAGAATGTGACGACATTCGAGGACTTCCTCAAGGAATCGAATACGGACGAGGACTCTATGCAGATCGATGCTGATGGGTCTGTTCCTGCTCCCAAGGAAGAGTCAAAGTCAGAGGAACCAGTCATTCAAACTGAGGATATCGACAAGAGCAAGGACGCGAAACCTACGACACTTGACACCGAGACTCTCTATCCAGTATTCTGGTCATTGCAACACTCCTTCTCGAATCCACCCAGGCTTTTCGAAGAAGACAATTTCAAGCAATTTCAGAAGAGCTTGGAGGCGACGCTAGCCAAATTCAGGGAAGTGCCCAAAGTGATCCAGGCCGGAGATTCAGAGCGAAAGAAGGGACAAAAGTCGCGAGACGATGACGACTACGATGCATTCGCCAACTCCTTTAATCCTAAGTATCTTACAAGCCGTGATCTGTTCAAGCTCGAGGTACGCAAGATTGCCACTATCAATCTTGCGCTAGGACTGACAATCTCCAGCTGAGCGATCTCGCCTTCCAACGCCACATCCTTGTCCAAGCACTGATACTCATCGATTTTTTGTTGACTCTGACCGAGGGGTCCAAGAGCAAGCCATTTTACCAAAATGCGCAGAAGGCGATGCAATACAACTTCACATTGCGCGAGGAAGACGTAAGTGCCCATCATTTGCCTCTTCTCACACCCTCCGTCACACTCTCGTGCTCGCTTCGCTGTCCATGATCATCATCTTCTCGGCTGACCACAAAGCACAGACCGAGTGGGCATTGGGCATCAAGACGGCTATTGCAAATTACCTGCAGGAAGGCCCAGATGGCAAATTCTACTACCGGATGGTGGACACCGTGCTTTCCCGCGACAAAAACTGGGTACGATGGAAGATGGAGAACTGCCAACCATTCACTAGAGATCGAGTCCCCACAACGGACTTCCAACAAGCCAAATCTGGGGCGCAGAAAGCTGTTGTTGGTAAGAAGGCGTCCAAGCCCATGGGTGTTCCCAGCAGCTTGAATTTCCTCTACAACAATGAAGCGGATAAGGGTCTCTCTCAACTACGGCAAAGCGACAGGTACGTGCTCCGCTCGTCCGACTGACACTCGATCCCAGCTTCTGACGTCCAGTCAGGTTCAATGTGCCGAATGCAGAGTCATATGCAAAAAAAGTGAAGATGACCGACTTGGATCTGGAACTGACTGACGCAGAAGACGAGAAGCGGCAAGCGGGGGAAAAGAAGTCCAGCTACATCTGGCGAGGTCTTCGCGTGGCTTCGAAGACGCAGCTAAGCTCGTTCGATAGAATCGAGCATGGCAAAGGCCTCGAGGCTCTTCAGCCGGCCACCTCTTCCATTGAGGCGACGGGCGTTGACGCTGCACCCACTGCTTCGGAAGACCAGGGGGCTATTCCGCAAGACGAGCATCAGAGCGTCGAGGAGCAGCGGCCCGACCAGCGTAGTCAAGTGACTGCGGAACCAGCGGCGTAGTGGTAGCAGCGACAGGGGCAGTGTCGCCTGCGCCAGCTCGGTATGAATTATCGACGGCTCTTGAGAAACACATGAGCTTTTCCTCATACGTTACTGTGCAGTATGGGGAGCATTGTGGCGCTTTCCCATCGAATTTATCGCTGCAAGCGAAGAGAACATGGGGTTCATCTCCCCGAGCCACTCTCAGCGTATCGATAGATCGGAGGCCAGTCATAGTGTGAGCGACCGCACAGCCGGTCGCCAACGGCGCCCCTCAATCTGCAACGCCACGACTGGAGGTCGGAAGGCTGTGTGCGGCGCGAGCAGGCAGTGGAGATGAAGAGCCCCATGCTGATGAATAGAAGTCTTCGCAATATAGCCTCATCGCGTGGGAATGTACGCCGTTTCCCGGGACTCGCTCTGATGTAACCACGATGGCAAGATTGTGGCTCTCGTGCCTGGCTAAGCATGACGGAGTGTCCAGGCCCTTGAGGAATGCTCTGATCACAGATGTGCCGTGATGCGCCGGGGTGGGGCCGTCTTCAGGCTCATTGAATGAGTTGTCAGCACAAAATCCACCTACGTGGGAGATGCTGCATGATTCCGAAATGAAGGGACCTGTACGACCTGACACGACCGTTCAGCGCAGTCCGAGGCTTCCAAGGTTCTCTGCGGTGGACTGGCACGCGGTGGGACCACCTCATGATGACATGACAAGTTGCGAACCACACGGCGGCCACGGGCCCAGACTGCTGGCAACGGATCGCAATCATATTCAATGCATTATGTTCGCGAGAGGGACCGAAGCATAAGGACCAGAGGCAGGCATGTTCTGCCGACACTGGACAGGCACCCATGCGCTCATCAAACCCACACAAGTGTTGCGTCCCCCACCAATGGCCCGCCAGCGTATTCGCGGTTTCGCTATCGCTTGCTCCTGTCATTTCCACAGGCCGTCCTCATCCGCCAGCCGGGCGGTCTTGGCGTTGTTTGGGAAATCGACCGCGACGCCCTGCCGGCATCGCGTTTTGGAGATTGCGTGTGCGCCGCCGGCGACGTGCTTTTTGTCGTTGCGAAACGGGCCAAACGCTGGCGGTTACCCGCGTGCTTCACAGGCAGCGTGCAAAAACAATATGCGCCGGTTCAGGCAATGCGACCGCAGACGGCGCGAGGCGGACAGTGTGCATCATTCGTCACGGGCGCTGGCCGCGGTATCGGCTACACGTTCAGGTCTGCTTTGGACACGGGCGATGGCGATCACGACGGAACGGCGCAGCAGGGGTGGCTTGCGCATCGCCCATTTTTCCCTGCAGTGCGGCCGAGCAGACTGTTGCGGTGCGCGCAGCCTCGTTGGCAGGTCATTCGCGCGCTCCAGCACCGTTTCAGCGCGCTTGCTTGGACACGCACTTCCAAACACGTTACGATAACCACCGCTGTCACCCAACTACCGACAGCCCACCAGCGTCGCACACAGTCGCACTACAGCGAGAACAGGCTTCGAGAAACAGCCAACTTCAGCATTTTCCCGGCGCGGGCCGAGCTTTTGGCCGTTAGATCGTTGTTAGCCCAGCCAGATCTGTTGCGCGCTGGTGACCCCCCGCTGCCCATTGGCGACGGCGTCATTGCTAGCCGCTCGACTGCTCACCACACTGGATCAAGCAGGTGTGCAGCTGCAACACACATGTAGCTAGACGCGGTTCCTTGGTTGCCGGCCAGCATCATGGGTCACGGCTGAAGACGACCAAGGTTCAAAGTTCATGCATCTGAGCGGGCGCGATGGGCGGCTCAAACCACTGGCACTGGCAAGGCTGATGCACCGCGTTCCTGACGCATACGCAATTTGCGGTCCGTCGTCAGTAACATTTGACAGGTGCCAGAAGAAGCACTGGGGAGCCACCGGCCCAAGGCGGCCTGGTCCACCACCCAGCGCGACGTCGCCGTGTGAAGGTTGGTGGTTCGACGACAGTAGCAGCGAGTACACGAACCTGGCGGCACCAAGTCCGACCTTCACCACCACACCACCATCTCGTCCGTTCATAAACCACACTAAAGCAGCATTGACAGCAACACCCCGCAACAAGCCGTGCAAGCGTTGCCGAGCCCTGTAACATCCCTGCGCTTTCTCGCTGCGGGTTCCTTGGACTTCCCGCATCGCATCTGGCCAATAATGGCGCCGCCGCCTGCCTCGACGTTCGACTGCGAGACGCCACGGATCAGTCCTTGCTCGTCGGCCATTTTTCTACACGGGCCCTGGTCTATGCATGTAGCCTGCAGCCCACCATGTTCACGCACCGCTCGCTCCCCTTCCCTTTCGAGGGGAGGGCACCCTGGCATGCAGCACACCTGATCCAGAGCCTTTCGATTCGCCCGTTCCCGCTCCGTCTCTCCTTCGTAGTAGGCCCACGTCCCGAGCTACCGTATCCCTGTGCCCTGAGCCTTTGGGGTCTGCTAGCCCTCGACGTTAGTCACGCTTCTCGTCGTGTAACAAGCTGCTTCCAGATCCTCGAAGGATATCATGTTTCCCTAAGAGGCACCGCTGTCCATGCGTAGTCTGACCCTAGTCCCTCGCACTTGTCTTAACCTCGATTTTATCCGGATCGTCGTCAGTAGAGTACCGTCAAGCCTTTTTGTCTGAATGATCTGTTCCCCTCCCCTGCCGCCATCGCTGATATAGCCTCCGACGGTTCCTGGCCCTCTTTACAAAGGCCTACCCATCGCTGACTACCAGACTACGCTTTCACTCTTCCAAGCAAGTCGACTGTCCATCACCTCAACTCTTGTCAAGCATCAAGCGCCCACCGTCAGCGTCTATCTTTATTTGGCTCCCAGTATCACCTCCCCGGTAGCTTCTATTTCAAGCTTGAAGTTGCACCAAAACTCCGCGCCCCAATCCTACTGTCGGTACGACATCAGCTTTCAGCCTGGCTTCGCATACCCGCCATCCTTAGACCCACCAACACGCCAGCCTCGAACTGCCCGTTCGTAACAGTCTCGCGTCTTCAACGCGTGCTGGACTCGCCGTCGTAGTACTGCGACTGCCTTCACTCTTTCTCGCTGATCACCCGCATCAAACCCCGCACAGGGTTCGAGCGACGATCAACTGTCCACACCAAGCTTCGTCAGATCTTTACCCCTTGCGGAATCCGCAGTCTGGTACAAGTTCGAACAAGGACGCCAGCATCACCAGTCTTGAGGCCTTCCTGGTGACCACAATAACTAGGTAAGCAGCGGTCCAGCTTGAGGCCCGCTTCCCACTAACAGCGAGTCACAGGAGAGGTATCAGCCACACAGCTAAGCCTACATCTACTCCACTACATCAGTTCAAAAAGCGCCAATGGTCGACGGAAGCTTCCTCGTTCCTTTGTCTCCGCCTAGCTCGCCGCACATGTCTGCGTATAGCACGACTTCTGCAGACAACGAGTGGCATTCATCAGAATACAGAACTCTGGAACATACCCCACCACATTCAGATAGCGACATGGCCATGCTCCAAGCTGAGGTCGCTGGACACAACCTCGACATGAAGCGACCGTCAATGCGAACACACAAGAGCTTTCCTTACCTCCTCGACGGCAAGAGCCACCTGAACAGCGGCAGCAACACACCATCCGGACTTGATGAGATCGAGCAGCACGACATCCCAAATGTAACCTTTGGAGGTTCAGCACCCACCAGCCCAATCTCGAGACTGACGCCCCCCTCCACCAACGATGGTGTCAATGTGGAGAAGCTCGAGGACCAAGAAGACGACGATCTGATCCTCGACGACAAGGACGACTGCGAGGATGGAGAGGACAAGGGTGAAGATAGGCAACCTATGACCGCCGCGGAGATACGTGCTGCCAAGCGGAAGATGAAGAGGTTCAGACTTACCCACAACCAAACTCGGTTCCTCATGAGCGAATTCGCCCGACAAGCACACCCAGATGCAGCTCACAGAGAGCGACTAGCCCGAGAGATTCCCGGTCTCAGCCCCCGTCAGGTCCAGGTCTGGTTCCAGAACAGGTGAGTCGTGTCATAAACCACCGAAGGATGCATGTGCTGACATATGTACAGGCGTGCCAAGCTCAAGAGATTAACAAGCGACGACCGTGAGCGTATGATGAGGTCGCGAGCCTTACCAGACGACTTCGATATGGCCTCAGCATTGCATTCACCATTCGGAAACTCCCATGGTCTAGGCACACCGCTGGCATCACCCGCATCTTACGGGTCAAGTTTCCCCGAAGGCAACATGATGCGACCACTAAGCATTGATACCTTCCGGCGAGGGCCGCTCGACTCGCACATGTCACCCACGGGCATTAGCCCAGCGTTCGGTGGATTCACCTTTACTCCACCCCAGTCCGCAACCGATACCATTTCACCGGTATCAGCCCACGAGGGATCCCCCTTTGGCTTCCATTCAGCGCCGCTCGACACTAGCCCCAGAACGTCCAACCCTTTCTCCATGCCTGTCAGCAACCCTACCGCTTATGCTGCACAACATAGCATCCCACGCCTCTCGCTCCATGCCGACCGAATCGCAAGAAGTCGTGCCGAGTCTCTGCAGTCGCCTTTGAGGACTAGCATGAGCTACACTGGCAGTCACGACAGCAATGGCTCCGAGAACCATCACGACAGTCGGTCCTACTCGAGCTCTATGATGCCCTATGGTATTGGCTACTCCTGTAAGTTTACATAACCCACGTGGGCTTTCCACCGTTCTAACTTAACCAGACTCCCCAGTACCAGGCTTCGGAACTTCCACGGGCAACAGAATGCGGTCCTTCTCCAACGGCGTTCCCCGGCGCATTGAGTTGAGCACCCACTACACGCCTCAACGCAACGGATCGACACCACAAACAGCCCACTTTCCATCCTTTTCTGGCTCACCGCTCGTAACACCTCAGAGCTATGCAATGCCTCAGATGAGCGCACCTCACCACATGTCGTCATTCCCAAACTCCTACATGCGGAACGACTCGGCGCACAATGACTCGTATTCTGCCGTCGGCTCTGTCCTGGGAGAAGTCATGGAGAACACCAGCCAGCACAGCGACGACCATCACAACGATCAGTACTAAGCGCTCGAATGTTTTGATTACTTTGAATTTATTTTGCGGTCAAGATTATGAACAGCGTGCTATGTCTTATCAAGAAAAAATGGGTACGGATATATGTTTCGACTGGATTGATGACATGACCACTGTCTTGTATCACCAACCTTCTGCGATACCAGTCTCGCATCTCTATACGAATTCTTCGGTGGTTGTTTCGACATATTTTATCATAGCAGGCAGGCGATTACCCCTTGTTTCCGATCTCCTTTCAACAACAACCCTTCGCAGCTCGATTTTGCAGCGCATATTGGTATTATCATTCTATGTATCATCTTATCCTACAATCACCGCATCTCATTGTGGCAATTCAAACCCTTCAACGCAAACGCTGTACCCACTTCTCATTTCTTGGCCCTGCCGCCACTCTGCCATGTCCAATATACACGGCCACACTTGAGGCGCTTCGGAAAAAGCCATACCTGTACAAACTGCAAAGAGGCGAAAGTAATACCCACCTGACACGGCCGATCACACAACAGAACAAGTTAATGATACCCCACATCTTCCAATACAATCTTGCAGGGCGGCTACCGTCACTGCTGTGGATCTGCTACCTGCATGTGCCTGACTAACTAACTTAACGGTGGACCGATTGACACACAGGTGGTGGCGGCAGCATCGCCAAGCAATCCACCGTCGTCGAACGACATGTACCTCTATATCCAAGCGAAACTAGTCCAAACCATCTGGCCAGCTACCCAGCCGCCTCATACCTGAGGCGATGTCGGAGCCTCTAGCGGACACCGAACCATGTGGATACCCTCTCTGCCCTTGCCTAGAAAGAAGTAGTCGCTCAAGCAACTTGACAAGCACTTCTTGTACACGGCCGGACAACGGGACGATGTCACATCAAGGGCCGTGAGCACCTCTCGCAGCGCAGAGGACTTGTTCCGAAATTCCGGGCGAAGAGAAAAACTGGGCGGATAGATCTAGACAGGAATGTGGATACTACGATTACGAATGAGCTGAGCCTACGAATGAAAAACTTCCCGCGTACAGCGCGAAGGCGAAAACAACTAATTACACTGACGACGTTTGGGCGTTGACAGACGCAGGTCGCTGCCATGGCTCGCGCAGAGTCTCACGCACACCCACATGGCAACCACACGCACAGTTTCACATCACCACTTGTATCATGCACTAGAATCTTCTTCAGCTAGAAAAGCTTCCACAAACCACCAAGCCGGCTTCCCCCTCAGCGCCCCAGCCGTCGATCCTTCCCTTCCACCATCGGATGGGTGGGGGAGGAAGAGGCGAGGCTATGGAAAGCATCACCATGCAGCTTCTCTGACCATCCCTAATCAAAGTCTCAAACACGCACATGACCACGAACATGTTTAGATTGCTCGCACAAGCTGCATAGCGTGGTAGGAATGGATGGATGGGGCGGGAAAGGGACGCGAAGCCAGACGGGGGGAAGAAAGGCATGATCTCCACACTTTACCCCAGACTTTACCTGCTTTGTGGGCTGCATGGCCTCAAGGACTGGTCGTCACTACATGCAGGTATGTGTACAGGATGGTGCTTGGCAGCAGATTAATTTCGGCTTCTGAGGCTCAGGAACCGATGGGTTGCATGGGTTGTAGTGCGTCGCAGTGTGGTGTTCTAGTGCGTTACTACGCTTTTGGTAGCGCGAGAGGCAGGGCAAGCTATGTACGGTAGGGGTAGGGTATAGCTGGGCGAAGTGGTGTGAGAGGATCGAAAGGTTGCGAAGAAATGATGTACACATGCTTGATAGCTTGTGCATATCGTGACAGGGAAAGCCATGGCATGTGTGGTTAAATTGGTTGAAGCAAGTGCGACCTACGTATACGGACATCGGATGGACCAGAACCAGAAAACTTGCTGGGTTCGGATGATGGGTCCTTACGTGCGGGAGGATTATTGTGGGTTGTGCAAGGTGGTACAACATGGAAGAAAAAAACGTGGAGAGCAAAACGGTGGAGTGACAGCGAGTAGAGTAGGGTCCTTGCGCCTTCTGTTTTTCGCGTCAGGTGCATGGACGTACGTTCATCGTGTGCTTTGGAAGATCGGGGTTTGTGCATTTTGCGGGGAAGATGGATGGTCGGTTATGCTCTGTTGTCAGGATCGGTATGCGTCGAGCTGCAGTATACACATCAGCAACAGAGTATGGAACTATGGCCAAGGGTTGATGGACAAAGACAAGGTGGGAATACGCCAGCAGCTGCGTGACACACTGGATATGAATTTCTTGCAGCGGCTGGCGTGTTTGAGTGGCTGGTTTGGCAGATTGGAGAGTTTCCGCTAAGAAGCGAATGCTAGGTGTGGATCTTAACTTTGTTAGAGTTATTAAACGGCTGCTGCTGGCATCGTTAGATTGAGGAGCCGCGGGTGCTCTGGTCAAGGCAAGAGAAAGATCTTAGGCTTAATCGTGGCTGGGCACGGCCGGGGTAAGGGCTACGCGGGCGAATTGGGTCATTCACAGAGCGCCTTCTTCCAAGCGGTGGTCTTCGAGAAGGCCATGGTACATGGTTCAGCGGAGACGTCGTGTGAATGGGCAGAGGATGTGCTGCAGCCGGTGCTGGGTACGGAAGCATGAGCGTGTGATCTAGGTTGATCGGCTGCTCTTCGTGTGCGATGAGGCTCGCCGTGCATGGCTCCAGCGGCGGTGTGATAGGCGCCCTCTAGAGACGTTTCTAGCAGCTTGTATTCTCGAGTTAAGCTCGCTAGCTTCGGCCACTTATCGACAAGGGCAGGGCCGGGGCAGGTTACTCCAGACCAAAGCAAGACGCGCGACTCAGGACGGACCACACCGAGCACAAGCGAAAGCAACCATGGCATTGACAACAACGCAGGCTTGCGCTGAAGTCATCGTGGCTCACCCATGGGGTAAGGCCGCCGCAATGCGGTACGCCATTCCGACAGAACCCTCGAGGGCCACCGTTCACCTCCTGCGGAGCGCATCATGTGCAGGACGAGCGTTGGCTAGCGTCCCCTGTCGCTGCTTTTGCACCACGCCCTCCACCTTGTTCCTCCACATTCCTTCCTTTCACAAACGTCCTCGCATCGCAGCCTAGCCGCTGAGCTTACCGGACCGGACCTTAGGCAATGGCGCTACCAGAAATATTGTCCGTCAGCTCGGTGGTGTGGTGCAAGGTACACATGAGTCGCGCCTTTGCGGTCCAAGGAGTCCGGAACGACGTGCCTGAAATGATGAGTAAGGGGACTGCCATCCCGGCTGAATTACGAGCTGGAACTGGTTCGACAGGAACTTTTAGCCTTCATGACGTGCGGAGAAGGCTCGAGGCTTATCCCACCACAAACACCCTATTGGCACTTCAAGAGCCGAGAAGGATCGTGGAGTCTGCAGTCTGGCGAGGTGGAGGGCACTGGGTTTCTCGGGGTCAGCCCTGCGACGCTGTGTTGTGCCTGTCGTCGTCGGTCCTGAGTTCCGGATGTGCGATTGGCCGGGTCGCATCAGGGTCGCTTTCCTGTTTTGGCGCGGAGTGAATTGCCAGTATTAGAGGCGATTGGTGGAAGACGCATATCACGTGGAGGTTGCGCTGCCAGCGTCTCGCTCCACAGGTCCCGAGGTCAGCAGGGATGCGACGACTTCTGGTAGCGCTGCCATGATGATGTAGAGATACGTACCTAAGGCGGCGCCTCGGTCGAGAAGCGAAATGCAGTAAGGTATTGGAAATGGCTGATACGCATGGCGAATAGATGCAGAATGTGTGAGCCGTTGGGCAGTCATGCTTCTTCGACAAGTTCGCTCGTGGTGGGTCAGGCTCTCGCGCCTCTGGAGAATGACGATGCACGCCAGAAGAAGCAAAGGGCGGGACGGGATGATGCAGACAACAAAGACGGGACGAGCACGACCTTCCAAATTTCTTCTTTCACCTGCATTGCTATCTCCCCACCCACATGCAACTTCCTCATCTGCAGCCACGGCCGGTACTTTGAGCAAAGCAAAGAATCCTACGGCAGCTTGATACGATGTCAATTTTGACTCCAACCCGTCACATGCCATCAACGCCAAAGGATTGTGAGGCGCTTTTAGTGCCCGAGGGTGGTTCCTCAGCCGTTATGCACCTGCGTTGATACGGCGCAGGGCGATCCTCGAAGGATACGAGCAAGGCCATGGCAGTCAGCGATCGGACGACGGCAAGCTTGCGCCATCGACACCAAACCTTCTGACCCACCTATTCGCGCGTCCGGGCACCGGAGCAAGATACGAGATGCGGAAGGCTGGCGCACGCTTTAAAAGCTGAGCTTGCCCCAAGACGCAGGCTTGGGAGACTACTCGAAGAGGAGCGTCTGCGTCTGCCACAGCCGGCGGCTTTTCTAACAGGAAAGTAAGAGTGGCACTTCGCCGAGGTAATGTGGGTGTGGCTGATGATGAGAGGTGGAACTTTTCGACGCCGCTGACGGTCAAAGTTTCCTCTTCCACGGTGCCCGTATGCGGGACTCTGCGACGTTCGTTTCCTCCTTCATCTCCACACCCCCAGATTTATGGGAATTGCGCTTTCCGCAGACTTGCATATCTCCGGCATCCCGAGGCGAATACTGCGGGGCGAATGCGATTGATGGAATTGCGATGGCCAACGCATCGTTAGGCATGGCTGTCCTCTTTTGTCGCAACACGACAGAATGCGGACGTCATGCCTTATTTCGTTGGTAGGGCGCGTGAGGTTTAATCCTCAGCGCTGAGGCGACTCGCCCACACGCAAGTATAAGAGGTCGTACCAAACCGCCCGAGACTACAAGCCATCTGGTCTGGCCTCGGTACCTGGCATTACGGACCGCTGCATTACACCCGCAGCAGGGTTTCAGCATCGGTCGTGTTCGTTGCTTTTGCGACCACGACATTGCTTCTGCTGTGCTGCCGGCGCATGCAAAACCGTCGGCTGTGCGCTGCTAATGCCACGCTGCATGACAGGATTCCGGCAGCTGCTGGCTGCACTCGGCTGCTGAAGTTGCCGTCTCGTTGTGTCACCGTTTCGTTTCGTGTGAGTCAAGGATTGCAACGGGCGATGATGGTGGCTGTTGAGTGGGTTGAGACCTCGGGAGCATTGATGGTGGGTAGACTCCCCAAGCGGCATGTCACTGGTGTCAGTAATCTCCAGGTAAGTGATACATAGTCAATGGGAGAGCCTGCATCTGCCTGGGCATGCCTTGGTGGCGGTATGCGTTCACATTGCCATACTCATTTGCAATGACCCACAGTCGCAGCTCATTGCTTCCACACGAAAGCAGACCCTGCCTCATGTAAGGCAGGAATTTTACAATCATCTCCTAGGACTCTACATCATTATGGAAAAGTTTGGGTCTTGAGACTAATGTAGACGGCGACGCACCTGTTGAGATTTCTCCAAGGTTATATGAGGTGGCCGCTCATCTGAACGGCCCTACCTAGGTACCCGCTGTAAGAACGTGGGCTGTACGCGTCCGAACACGCTAGACTTACAGTATTCTCCCCAGGTGTGACAATCGAGATTTCGATATTGCGACGGAAGGACGACCCATATACCGGTACCAAGATCATTTTGCAGTTGTCAATGATACGGTGGCACAGTAGTCCAGATTGCACTCTTGCAATCTCACACGCGTGCGGTCGATGGTTCAGGGTCATTACCTCTTGAATACCCTTCTTGAGTTACTGCAGTAATACTTCTAGCAACGGTTGACAGCACAGATCTGCATTACCCCAAGGTCAGGATTCCAATATCGAAAGAGCATATTTCACTGCATCCACCTTCATCGACGCCGGTTGCCACCCACTCCATTCACTGGTACTGTGAGGAAAGCCGCCCGTAGCATGCGCATTTTCCAAGATCTTATTACCTCACAAACCCTTTGTTGAGAGCGGTCGTAATCATGATGTTATCGCTGTCTCATGATTGTTCATTGTTCATCGCTTGCGCAGCGCAGCGCAGTCATGTCGCCGACAAAATTGTCGATGCATCGTCCGGTCAACAGAACAGAGTCCGTGTGAAGCTCAAGACGCGTACCTGAGTCAGATCGGGCCTTGTAGTCAGTAGTAACTTTGGAGGTGGTGCACAGAGTGGTCTGATCAACCTTATCGATTGTGGCAACGATACCTGAGGTTCGCACATGACAATGGAGTTAAGGCGGAGATGCCTTTCACGTGAATGGTCGCCTCCGCGAGACACGCCGTCATCGTGCATAGATGCGCGGCAAGACGTCAGTGGGTTTACATTTTTCTTCGATCTGCGCAGGAGGGGAGATGCATCTCGACATTGTATGGCTGACAGAACTTAGGCAGTATCGTGGGACTAGGACCGCCTTGTCTGCTGTTGCTTTGTTATAGCCACATCTGTGCTTCGCTGTGCAACGGGGTGTATCCTGAGAGACACAGGGCTGAACTATAATAGTCAAGTTAAGTCACCATCTACCTGGTTGTATGCTGCGAGTGAGAACAGGGCGTTTGGTACGCGGTAGACATATGGGTCTGCGCAACGGTGGTGTTTGCTAGAAGATGTATCTCAGCTCGCTGCTGCCGCCTGGCCCAGCGCAAGGCACCCCACGTACTAGAGCCTTGTCTCCATCCTCCGGCAACCATAGTCACGTCCTGCTAGGAGGAGTCACAACGAGGCCATTGGGGCGCAGTGCAGCAATGTGTGTCATGTCCTGCTTACTGCGTATGTGATGACGATATCAACGACTTGGAATTGGTGAGGCAGCGTGGGAGCCCCTCGCGCTTGCCCCATGTATCCGAGGAAGGCACAATCCGCACCATGGTTTATGAGCGCGCACCAATGAATTCATCGTGAAATGACTGTCCCGTGACCCGGAGCAAGCAGTCACCAAGCAAGCAAGCGGCAATTTGTCCGTGTGAATTCGAGGTGTTGGGACTGCCTTCAAGGGCTCGGCTAGGACAAGATCCTTGTTGCGGCTTAGTGTGGCACTCAAACAATTTTCGAAAGAGCCCAACCGCCATCCCTCCACCCACCCGTCTCTCCACTGCGAGAACACTCATCACGACACACGCAGCGGACTCAGTGATCTTCACACGAGCCGCCCCGTCGATTTCACGAATTTATTCGGCGAAATCCCCCTCCCGGACACGGAAACCTGTTCAGAGACCTCTTCATTGAAGCGCTCGGACAGCCCTCAACACCCTTCTCAAAGGAGTTGACCTCTGACCTTCCCTTCCCCACGCGGACGACACTCTTTTCTGCACCCCCCGAGTCGCTGTCTCAGCAACTCATTAATTCCGCAGAGTTCGTCCCCTCGCTCGAATCTGGGATTCCAGCACCAACGTCATCGCCCTCAGCCAGGTAGCGATTGCGCAGCCTACCGACCGCCCTCCACACCCTCACCGCACCTCACCTCACCCACCACCGAGTCCATGAGTAATCCCGCCTCGACTTCGCAAACCCCGCCGATTGCCGCTTCCTCGTCTGCGACCGCGAACAGCTCCTCTACAGGATCGTCCGCCACCGTGGCCGCCGGTTCGGCTCAACCCACTGCCCGCAGCTCGTACGCCAACGCGACCAAACCCACGATCGTGTCTAGCGCAGCGCCGCCCGTGGCAGTGGGAGGACCGCAGAGCGCGCAGCATGGCAAGAGCTCCTCTGTCTCCCCGGTGAATGGCAACGGCGCCCTCAAGCCTGCTATTCCCGTCATGCCCACCATCGTCAGCGGTGGTCCTAACGGCAGCGCTCACGAGCGCAAGTCGTCTGTCCAGATCAAGCAGACCCCGCCGGTTGCGACTGCAGGCGGCCCGCCCTCTGGTATCAAGTTCGGATCGCTTGCCGGCTCGCCAGCGCCTGCCCACGCCTCGCCCGTAGTCCAGGGAAACCTGAACCCGGCGCAGGTGCAGAACCCGCGCGTTGCCTCGCCCGCTCATTCACCATCGCCCATTCCTACGCCTATTTCGGGAGGCCCCAAGCCCGACGGACTGCCCACTAGACCAAACATTGTGTTCGGTGGCCAGGGCGGTGAAAGCACTGAGCCTAACGTGAGTTTGCGCCCTGCCCCCCATATAGTCCTCTTTCCGCTTCACATACTGACCCCACCACAGGCACGCCCTGCTATGCCCCCTCAACCAAACTCGCACACGATGCCTCAACACATGCGTCGCGAATCCTCCCAGTCTGCGCACAGCGACATGAGCAACGCAAACATGGGCCGCGGCGGCTCGTACTCCAACCGAGGTGGCCGTGGTGGATTCCCTCCTCAAGGTCAATACAACCCGCACATGGCCAACCATTCGCCACAGCCGTTCCGCCCGATGCCTCAGATGGGCCGCGGCCAGGCTGCGCCATTCCACCCTCCTGGCCCGCAGCGCTCTCCTTACACACAGAACCGTAGCCCTGCTATGACACCTGCCACTATGCATCAGCAACAGCACCTCGCTAATCCTCAGAGCATGCCATACTACCCGCAACAGCAGTACCCTCAACAGGCAAGTACATCCTCCGCTATTTCAGCAACTCCCTCAGTTTCTTCATCTCGCAGATCGGTTTTATCGACTGCATCGCGAGTTTCTCACAATTCTCCCATGTCCAGCCATGTTTCTGTCGGGACCGAGAGGCCTTTCAACCAAGGTCGATCGGACTCGGCAAATGTCCCCACACAAATTGTTCCGCCACCAAATGTTTCAGTCTTTTCAAGTACAAATATCGAATCATTCCTAACACAAATTTCCCCACAGGCTATCTACGGAGGCATGCCCCAGCCCAACTTAGACCCGTACAACAACTTCTACCCGCAGAGCTACGGACTTCAGCAGTCTATCCACTACCCAGGTGTTCCCGCCAGCCCAGGTCGTGGATTCCCTCCTCAAATGCAACCGTCTCCCTACGGTGTTGCCCCCTACGGTCATCAGCCACAGGCTCAGAGCATGTCGCGCACTCCCTCCAACATGTCGGAGCGCCCGTCATCTGCTGTTCCTCAGCCTTCCACACCTGCGATGACCAACGTCAATCACATCTCGCACACGCACACTCCTAGCATGACGGCGGCAAGCCCCGCACCTAGCTCCACCTTTGAGCGTCCGAAGAGGCAAAGCAAGGCCATCCAGATCAAGACTGGTAAGTTGCAATCTCTGCATGCGATGATATGACAATACTGACGGCGTATAGTTGATGGTGAGGTTGTCGACTTCAAGCCCAAGGGCGCCTCGCCTGCCCCGCCTGTTGTAGCATCCGCTGCACCTGCTGCCCCTCGTTCTCCCGCTATTGCTGCCACTCCCACTCCTCCGCGCGCGCCGAGCGCCACCGACTCTACTCGTGCTGAAGATACCGCTTCCAAGAAGGCCGAGTTTGTCAAGCAGTTCCAGGAGAAGCTCCGCCTACAAGAGGAAGCCGAGAAGAAGGCCAAGGAAGCTACAGAGGAAGAGGCCAAGGCCGAAGCCAATGCAAAGCTTGCTGCTAAGGAAGAGGCCGACGCCAAAGCTGCTCTTGAAGCCAAGGAGAAAGAGGATGCCGAAGCTGCCAAGAAGGCCGAGACTGACGAGGCCGAGAAGAAGCGCCTCGAAGACGAAGAGATGGACCGCATGATTGCCGAGATGGAGGCAGAAGAGAAGAAGCGCGAAGAAGATGAGAAGCGCTACGCCGAGGAGAAGGCAAAGAAGGCCGAGGCTGAGAAGGCCAACGCTGCCGAGAAGGTCAAGCAGGAGGAGGAGCGTCTGCGCAAGCTAGAGCGCGAAGCCGAAGAGGCTGAAGCCGCTCGCGCAGCAGAGACTCCTGAGCAGAAGGCCGAACGCGAGGCTAAGGACAAGGCTCTCTTCGCAAGCCTGAAGAAGAACACCATGTTCGGTCCCGGTGCCTCTCAGACTGAGGAAGAGGCGGCTCCCGCTGAGTCCGCAGCTCCTGTTGCCGCACCTGCACCCTCCAAGACCCCCACTGGCTCCAAGCCCAAGCCAGCTGCTCTCAAGCTCGAGACCAACAAGTCTGTCGAGCCCGCACAGCCGACTGCTGGTATGCAGGCACTCAAGACTGCACGTTTCCTCGAAGTTCGTGCTGAGGTTATGTATCCTCAAGGCGTAGCCAGTCCCAACCCAGCTCTTAACAACAGCAACCGGAGCAAGGGCCGCCAGTACGACAAGGACTTCCTCTTGCAATTCCAGGATGTCTTCAAGGAGAAGCCATCTGTTGACTGGGACATGAAGCTCAAGGAGACAGTTGGTGACGAGCCCCAATCTGCTCGCGGTCCTCCATCTGCTCGTCCTGGTTCTATGCATCTGGGCGCCGGTGGACGTCAAGGCTCTCGCCCTGGCGGTGGCGGTGGAATGGGTACATTTGGGCAAGGCGGTGGATTCCAGCCAGGAGGCCGCACACTCCCGCCAGGTACGACATCCGAACAGCGTTTCCAGCAAGCCCAAGGCGGACGCGGTGGCTCTATGACGAACCCTCTTGCTCATGTCGTTCTAGGTGGAGGTCGTGGTGGATTTCCTATGGGCGGGCAGTCGATGTCAGGACGTCAAAGCTCCTACCAGAGCGCCGACCGCAATCAACCCAATTCTCCTCGCGTTGGCAGCTCACGCGGTAGGGGCGGCCAAAACAGCCACAAGGGTGGCCGCGGCGGCCATGCTCAAGATGCCAAGCAAATGCCATTGACCGCCGGTCAGGAAGTCAAGGCACTCCAACGCTCGCAGACTGGTTGGGTGCCTACGTCGCTCACTCAGCCCGCTGCTGTCCAGGCCCAGATGAGCGCAGGCCACTTGGCTCCCGATATGGTACAGCGTAAGGTCAAGGCCGCTCTCAACAAGATGACACCCGACAAGTTCGACAAGATTTCCGATCAAATCCTTGAAATCGCTGGACAGTCAAAGGATGAGACTGATGGACGCACTCTTCGCCAGGTCATTCAGCTCACCTTTGAGAAGGCTTGTGACGAGTCTCATTGGTCGTCCATGTACGCCAAGTTCTGTAGCCGCATGTTGCAGACCATGAGCACCGAGATCAAGGATGAGAACGTCCGCGACAAGCACGGTGCGCCAGTTGTCGGTGGTGCTCTCTTCCGTAAGTACCTCCTCAACCGCTGTCAAGAGGAGTTCGAGCGTGGTTGGGAAGTCAACCTGCCCGAGGCGCCTGAAGGCGAAAAGGAGGCGAAGCTTCTGTCAGACGAGTACTACGTTGCCGCTGCAGCCAAGCGTAAGGGTCTCGGTCTGATCCAGTTCATCGGAGAGCTATACAAGCTGGGCATGTTGACTCTGCGCATCATGCACGAGTGTGTGCTTAAGCTTCTCGACTTTGAGGGTCTCCCCGATGAGGCCGCTATTGAGAGCTTGGTCAAGCTGCTACGCACTGTGGGTGCCACGATGGAGTCCGCCGAAGCCGGCCCCAAGATGATCAACATGTACTTCGAGCGCATCGAGAAGGTCATGAACATGGAGGGTCTTCCTTCGCGTATGCACTTCATGTTGCTTGACACCGTCGACATGCGCAAGTCCGGCTGGAAGTCCAAGGACATCCTCAAGGGTCCCAAGACCATCGCCGAGATTCATCAAGAAGCCATGGCAGCCCAACAGGCCGCCGAGATGGAGCGCACACGTTCAAACCAACGCGGTGGTGGTGGCCGTCTTCCCATGGGTCGCGGCGACGCTCGCTCGTTCTCAGGTGGTGGCATGCAGCCTCCTCCAGACACTGGCAGCCGTGTCCAAATGGACGATCTCCGCAAGCTGTCCAAGGGTGCTTCTGGACGCAACCTCAACAACGCTGGATCTCTCGGCCCGTCCATGCTTGGTAACCGCGCCGGTAGCCGCCGTGGTATGGGTATCGGTCCCGGCATGGGTAGTCGTGAAGACTCCAACGCCTCTTCGCGCAATGGCACACCACCAGTGCAGAAGGAGAAGGAGGCCACTGCTCATGCAAACGCTTTCAGGTAAGATCCGTGCTGTTTTTACTCGAGATCTTTACTAACATATGTCACAGTGCACTTGCTGCTCTTAGCAACGAAGACGCCGGCGAGGCTGGCTCTACATCCAACGCGGCAGATGAGTCTGCTGCCGACGCGGAGGCCAAGCCTTCCGAGTGATTACCTTTCCTTTCGAGCGCGTGACGGTTATACCCATAGACCACACCGCACGCGGTAATCTAATCGCCTGTTTCGTTGCATAGAAGGGGGCATCAGCGCGCGCATTGTTCTGCATTTCGCGGGGTTTCATTACTGCGACTTTCAAGAGCGATGGATTCCAAAAGTTTCCTTGTTGTCTGACGGCCGGTCTCACGAAATGGGTTTGGGTGTTCAAACCATTGGTTGGTACAAGCCTCGATGACTCTTTTTATGCGCATGCTTCATGACGGCGTTCCGGATCTGAAGATGGGGATGGTCTACACCACACGCTTTTCACGAGCGCTCTGGGTGGGCATTTTGGCCAAGTTTTCCTCAGTCCTCCATCTTTTCTTTGCGCTGCGATTTCCTTGGGGTAGGGAGGACCAAGAGGTAGAAGGAGTACCGCGTCTTCCTGTGGAGGTCTCTCCAATCCCGCTCCCCCTTTATGCGCATGTTATCCTCCTTTCCTTCTTTTTGCCTCTTACAGAGAGTGGTGGCTTGGTGATGCGGTGTCCGCCGACGATAGCAAACTTGCTTAGGCATGCACTTGCGAAAAAGATCCTGCGTACACGAGAGCAAGATCTACGAGGAGATGACTCTTTGTGCAATAGCTTGATCTAGTTCGAATAAACTGGTAAAAAATTATGACTCTGCTTCTGTCTGTGATACTGTCTGCGATGCGCCTGGGCCAAGGGAAGTCTGCGTCCGCCCCTGAAACCGTTGAACGCACGTTCCCCTCCCATGATGTGATGTGATGTAAACGTCGATCTTACTGCGGGACGTTTGCAGACGGCAGGAGCGTTGCGCGTCTTTGCGCAACTTCCAGGTGAGGGGCAGCGCGCAGGGATGCAGGTGAGGATGGCGCAACTGGCTACGTCATAAGGACAGAGTGGTCAACCACATATCAGAACATCAGGCTGGCCGAAGTAAGCACATTACACCTCACTCTCAACACTTCCTAAACCGAAACTTCAGACATCTTCACATCAGACTTTATATATCGACCCGAATCACAGCACGAGTCTACCACACAAAGCAATCATGTCCGACCAGAACAACCAACAGAAGGGTTTCTTCGGCACCGCTGCTAGCGGTCTCGGTACGTCCCATCTACCTTTTCGCTCTCCAAGCATCACGACAACGTATAGATCAGAGTCTTTGCTAACAGTACAGGAAACACTCTAGGCGCCGCAACAAACACCGTCGGCAAGGGCGTCCAAGGCGTCACTGACGCTACCGGCAATGTAGTCGCGGCTGGTGGAAAGGGACTTGGTGATGCTGTTACGGGTATCACGCAGGGTGCTGGTGATACTACTAAAGGTGAGTGCCCCTAGAAACGGCCGGGTTTGAATAAGTTTGGCTGACGTGTTGTGATAGCGGCGGGCAACTTCGTTGGCGACACAACCAAGGCTGGCGGCAGGAGCGTGGGTATGGAGCAGAAGGATAATCAGACTGGTGGACAGTAGAGGAGCGGAGATGATTGCCTGCTATGGCGGGAGTAAGCTTGCTGATGAAGAAAGCGAATAATTACTCTTGAGGTCGGCATGATGCCAATGAATAACAACAAATGTTGCCTATGAAAGCTCTTGATGAGGAAAATTGGTACGCAAGTGCATGTACACCCTTTGGATGTACCAGAGTCACGAGACTGACTAGTCACACTAGCTCGAGCGCTTCGTGCGTCGAGGGGTATAAATACCGTCTTTATTCTTTCCCAACCTTTCTTTCCATCATCAACTACTTGCCATTTGCCCTCTCCAAAATTCAATAAGCTTGTCCGTATGAGTGGACGTCGAGACCAAACTCAAAACAAAACCCTCACTTTCTATGGATTTCTCGCCTGCACCTCAAAGTCATTATCGGAGACACAATGGTGTTTCCTGCCAACCACACTTCTATTGAATTATTTCAAAAACATTACGATGACGTCCTATGTTTGTCGCGTCCTGCAGACAAAATCAACAAGCTAGCATTTGATGTGGAAGTTCTTGGTGACAGACTGCCACTATTGTCCAAAACAATCTTTTCTGCGTTTCATGGCCCTCTCTCTGCGGCTTCCAAAACTACAAGCTTCTCAATGCATGTTGGTGTATACAGACCTTTAATTCCGTCCAAAGCGAAGTACGACAACCACATGAGGCGCACGCACTGCCCCGACCGCTTCGCATTTCATCCTGGAACCGTGCGCTGGCTGTATAAATACTTCCTTCTATTTTCCTCACTCTTGCTCTGAACATCCACAGCCTTTTGGCTCTTTCCAAAACTACGTAAAGGCGCACCATGAAGTCCTGTCTCCTCCGTCGTCCGAAAAAGCAACGTTGAAATGCTTATGTGCTCGCCTGCCGCCTTTTCTCCCAGAACGGTGGACCTACATCGGCCATGGAATTTCTAGTCTTCCAAAGTTCATCTCATCCTACCCAATGAAAGAGTTGAGTTTCTCTTCTCGCAGAACTAAAAGCCTGTCTGTGCCCGCTATGTGCTGAGGCGTACTTCTACATTGAGCCACCGCCAAAGTCTTCAAAATCCGGCATACAAGAATTGTTGCGCGCTGTGAGACCTTGCGCGCTGTTATCATTCCAAAACAATGCGATCTCCATGGCATGTTCTCTCCTCCTTCGGCTAAGAATACACGATACTGCAAACTCATGTTGTTTTCGCGTGTCTCAGTGCTGGAGAGCCTTATGCAATGGCCCTAGCGTACGGAGCTGCTTTTATATAAAGCGTCTTTATCTCGACTGTTCTCTTTCTGTTTTCGCATCTTCCAAACCACATTCAATTCAAAACTTCGCAGGTGTCTATGATGGCCGCGGCCTTTCGGGACTTTCTAAACAACACAAAAACAAGATCATGTGTGTGCCCTGTTGGATTAAAGATGTTCATAAAGCACATAATGCTTCTCGCTGTCTCTAAGATTGGCATTTATGTTGCTGCTGAGTGACTATCTTCTAAAATGCCCAACCAACTAAGCGATGTGGTGAGAAGTCAACACCAAAAACTGTACAAATGAAAAGGCAATGTGGGCATCGACTTGGATGCTCATCTATACAAAATGTTTTATTCACGTCTTATGAGACAGCCATTTGCAGTCGCTCGCAGATATGCAGGGCGGCTTTACCGACAACCTTCCAAAAAGCAACACTTAGACCGTATGTCCGCTCTTCGATCTAGCGACAAGAGTACTAGTGTGACTCCACCTTTTACGTATAAAGCCACGCCCTCACGTCATTGTTTAGACAGTAAAATACTATGCTTGTCACCAAAAACGAAATCCCCTCAGGTACATGGAGTTGGCTGGGCTGCGGCTTTCCTATTCAAACAAACCATCTCAAAAGGACTTTTATGTCTCCCTCTTTGCAGACGTATTGATATCTGCATGAGAAAACGGTCGCATCGGGATAATGATGGACGCCACCAAAGCCCTCCTTTCGTGAGTCTACATATATAGTGATTCTCTTCCCACTGTATTTGAGTTCAAGCAGATCAATGCGATGGTTTTGCAACTATCGCGCACCTACGCTGTCTTCACATCTAAAAGGCCGCAATGTTGTAAAAGCTGGTACTCATAAACGACATGTTTGCTGTCTGAAGGTTTTGTCGTACTATACGATGAGAAAGACGAGATGTATACCTTCGCGTATGCACTTTTCTTTACCGAAGAGTTTCGTGGCACTGCGTCATGAGAGATTGAACGAGAAAACTGTCGTTGTCAGAACTAACGAGATCGCACCTATCGCCTCGTTAGCACGTGCCAAGCTTGCGCGGAGCATTGTGCTTCAGAAAAACAGGGTCAAATGGGATGAGGGACGGCTCTAGAGATGGGTGCTAGGATCAAATGTCCTTGAGCAGCGCGATCTGGTCTCGTATGGGTTCCCTAGCCAGTGCGAAGGAGCTCTTTGAAATCGTTACGACTGCCACGATCGAGCTGGTGCAGTGGAAAGACGAGGAAAAGGCCTTCATTCTTCTGATGATAACGAGAGACATGATATATGAACAATATAATACAATCATGAACCTGTCGTACTTGCTCACCCTACGCGACCCTCAGAAAGTCAAGTAGCCACTCCTACGAGCGACTAATCGCGACTAATCTCCACATGCCGACTAACAACAATACTATCTTTGTTGTTATTCACAAATCGATCGTTCTTCTCCAAAATCTCCTTCTGACTCTCGCTATCGCTCGATACACTAACACGTCCCGCATGAACCTTGATTGCTGGCATATGCGTGTCCTGGTTGTCGGCGACAGTGCCGAGCTCGAGTTCAGTATCAAAAGGCTTGTAGCGGTGCGAACGGTCGGGGTTGCTGACACCGTGAGGTGTGCCTGAGCGAGGCTGGTGAGAGCCGCTCGAGCCGAGATGTAGGAGACGCTGGAAGAGTGGGCGGAGGGTTGCGATGTTGCCGACGAGCATGCCGAGGGCGGGTTCGGCGTAGCCCCAGATGAGGATGTTGGCGAGGCCATCTGGGAGTGATGTTAGTGATGCGATGTGATGCGGATCTGGAGGTGCTTACAAAGATAGTCGTGGCTGCTTGTCAGGCCAACGGTGTACTTCAGACGGACCAGACCGGAAATGGATGTGCTAGAGCGATGTTAGCGGTGTACAGTGACCAGTCAAATTCATGCATTTGCCATACAAGATACCCAAGCTCAAGATGCCACCGACTGAGATCTTGGTGTTCCTGTTCATCTGAACGTTCCAGAGCAGAGCGATTGGCCTAGTCTTTGTCAGTGCCCATTCGATGGCATGATTTTGAGATACTCACATGAGCGCAGTAGCCCAGTCGGTGAAGATGTTGACCGAAGTGCAGAAGAAGTAGACATTCTGCAGATACACTGGGGGCTGGCAGTAAGTACCTTCGGCCATGAGATCAGCCCTCCAAGCAGCTCTGAGAAGTATACGGTTAGCATTGCCACATGATGCCGAATTGCTTTTTACTTACTCCACCGGCCAACACTGGAAGATGATGTACAGGATAGCTGCCAGATTGGTCGCCGCGCAGAGGCCCATGATGCCGTAGTTGATGTAGATATAGACCATTCTCCTGCCGGCTATCCGGTTCAGCATGAAGGCGATGCTCAGCTTGACGAAGATGATGGATGTGCAGTAGAAGACCTCGTAGAGAAAGAACCACTGAATGCTGTTAGCCACCGACCAATTCGGTGTTACACTGGATGATGACTCACGAAATATGCTGTCTCGACGTATTTCTGGTTGCCAGGCTTAGCAAAAGTACTGTCTTTGGCGCCGATACCGTAATAGGAGCCGATAGTGGTGACGATGGTCAATGTCATGAGAGGTAGCTGTGGAGAGTGAGCTCAGTGTGTTCTCGACGACTGTGAAGGTTAGATACATACGCATCCTACTGCCATTACCCAGTCCTCAAGAGCCCAGTTATGCTTGGTGATTCTGACATACGCCCGCATACCCATGGTGATGAAGGCAAGCAGCCCCGTCACAAGGACGGTCGCCGTGAGGTTGGGGCCTAGATCCTGCATCAAAGTCAGCGCCACTCAAGGCGTCCCATTTGGTTCAGCTTACCTCATGAAGTGTCATTCTGAATTGCTTTGTGGGTTATAGTTGCCGTTCAGTACGTATTAGTTGTGTTGAGCTACAGCTGGTGCTCTCGAACAACTTGCGGAGTTGAATGGGGCCAGAGTGGGGAGAGGTTTGACATTCTTGGGCTGTTGAAGTATACAAACAATGCTGCAGAGACCAAGGTTCCAAGAGAATGGATGGAACGCTTTGCATTCACTGCCTGGTATAAGATCGCCAATGAATTTCCCGCGACCCCTTCACCCGCATGGGTGTGCATTCGGTCGATCAGGGCGCCGAGAAGACAACATGCAGAGTGGGTTCCGCTATCACGACATGTCTTACTGCCCCTGATGCTGCCATCACGATCTATCGTTTTCGGGTACCCGCATTCCTGTTAACGTCGTCACACCTCGGTATTCCGATGTGTGCGTCCTCGCTTCCGACGTGTCAGATCCCCAGAGTTTGGACAAACATTGCGTGGGCATGTGAGTATCTCTGGTCAAGCTTGTCGGATCGAAACCACGAGTCGCTAGACGAATGAGTACGCGCCGATAGCGATGTCGATACGATTCGGACCGGATTGAGGAAATTGGGGGTTCTGCATCGATCTCAGGTGAATGTCAAAAACAGGGTCCGCAATTCTACGCTAGTCTCTAAGCGGAGATGATCATCGCCTTCGTTCGCTCAAACATTCCCAACGGGCTTCGCTTGGGACGTTCCGCAACCTTAACACCTCACTGCCGACGCCCCGGTGCCAACATGCCAACGCTTTTATTACATGGTTTGCTATGACCAAGTCGTGCTTCATGGGTGGGGACACGACGAGGCGATTATCGCAGCCCGAATGCGGGGCCTCTGGCCCCAGAGCCTCGCATAAGTTAACACAGTGGACTGTGGTACTTCTAGACTCTGATTAGTATCTTTGCGTTATCTTGCTACAGCGTATTCTCCGTATCACCTGAATCCAAAGCACATTCACAATGGCCGACCTCAGCAAGCTTCCGAAGGACTTCTATGTCACGTCTATGCAGTTCACGAAGAATGCACACCAAGACGCGTACCCTGCCATCGATCCCAGTATCCCAGAGCATAGCCTGGCAGGAAAGGTAGCCGTCATCACTGGCGCTTCGCGTGGTATAGGAGCCATGGTATGTTGAAACAATTGACCGAAAACGCTCCCCTTTCGCCATGAATTCGCGTCATTATTGCGTCTGCTAAGACTTGGTCTCGCAGGCAATGGTACCTGCCTTCGTCAAGGCCGGTGTAAAGGGTGTTGCGTTGCTGGCATCCAACGCCGAAAAGCTCGCAGCTACTGAGAAATCGGTCAGAAAGGCGAACCCCAACATCGAAACGCTTACATACGCTCTCGACATTTCCGACACGAAAGGCGTCGAGGCCGCCTTCGAAGCGATCCGGCAGAAATTCGGCCACGCGGATGTCCTCGTCAACGCAGCCGGCGCCATGACTGGAGACGGACCGAAACTGCACGACACAGACCCCGATCAATGGTGGAGGAACTTCGTAAGATCCGTCCCGTTCGCTGCTCATCCCGCAGTGCCTGAGTCAAAAGCGCATGAACTGATACATCGATTGTAGGAGATCAACGGAAAAGGCAACTATCTGCTCATCCGCTCTTTCCTTCGCCTACTGCCCAGCCCCGATACACCTGCCACGATCGTCAACGTAAGCTCATGGCAGGCGTTCTTTACCGTTCCGCCGCTTGGCGCCTACTTCATGTCGAAGTTTATCCTCGACGCGTTGGCTACGTACGTCGCTGCGGAGTACCCGAATGTTACCGCCGTATCGATGCATCCGGGTCTTGTCGCGACCGATATGCTGCGCGAGCCTTTCCGGTCGCTCTTCAACCAAGATAGCCCCGAGCTTGTTGGTGGTACTGCTGTTTGGCTCTGTCAGGAAAAGGCGAAGTTCTTGAGTGGTCGCTTCATCGCTGCGAACTGGGATGTGGAGGATCTTCTTAGTCGCAAGGAAGAGATTGTGAAGGACGACTTGCTCAAGCTGACATTGAAAGGAGACTTCGGTGTATGAGTTCCGTAAGCAGCAACATCGTATGATAGACTTCAATGCTATGACAGAACTATCACGTTTTCGCTGATGTGCTGACTCATGTGAAAATGTGCAGTGGTGCCATACCAAACGTCGGTGCTCGGGGTGGCACTAGCGCACCGGAGAATTCTCCTCAACGTATAAACACCCTTCACTTAAGCTATATCTCTTCTTTCCACACCCAGCCGCAAATCTCACACAATCTTTAAAGCCATACATGCTGTTACAAAAGCTTTCGCGGCCTCAAAATGCGCCGTTCAGATTTCATGTTCTTTAGCACTTCAGAGGTCAGCGCGATTCACTCACTACCTCTGGTATCATTACACGAAAAACATCGCTTTGTAAAGTCATGTGTAAAGTTTTACATGCGCGAAAGGCCCAGCAAGTACCAGGATTTCTCAGGATACCTCCGCTGCTACACAAAGTCGAAAAGAAAGATCAAGTCAACGATGAGAGTACAAGCTTCATCATCATTGGGTCATGTCTGCGACCAGCTTGATCAACTACCAGAAAACACACTTGGAACGACTGATGTCGTTCTCTTTAACCATCAAATCCTACAACGGCACAACGCATGGGATCACCGAATGACTGATAATCTCACCCTCGCTGTGTCACTCATATACATCCTGCTCATGGGCGGTTTTAGTGCAGGGCTGAGTGCATAAACGCCTCTCTCGCGGGTGGACTACTCTTCCTTGAACAACACCTAATCTACGTGCTTACGAAAAGTGGTCCTGCTAGCTGGAATGGCGTTCTGTCGTCTTTTCTTCTCCGAAAAATCTATCTGCACAAACCGATGAGCATCTTTGAGCACCAGTCTCGGTCTCACAAAAGCCATCCCGCATAGCCATATGGTCGTGCATCTGCACTACAAGAACATGCCATGCTGAAGAGATGCGAAACTACCCGCCGTTTCGTGCGCTAACACTCAGTGAAGCTAAAAATCGTGATGGCTCAATACATGAGAGTTGGCGGTATAAATACTTCCCCGTTCTCTGCCACTCTTCTCCTTCCGCAACCTCGACTACGATATTTCTCCAAAATTCACAAAACAAGAGTACATGAGGAGCTGCCTGTGTCTCCGCCCATACACTGATCCAAAAACACGTACACTTTTGCGATGGCTTTCTCTCCCGTGAACAGATGAGAACAGCGACATATCGAGATGCGATGGCTTTGCATGAGCAAGACTAAAAGCAGCTGGGAACCTACATATGCTGAGCGTCCCGATGACTTCAACTCTTATACCTGGCTTCTGAGAACACAAGGCACTCATGCTGACTGAGCGCTTCCTCTAGCTTCTATAAACCCTCAAGTTGCCTGTCCTTCTACTTTCCTCTTATTACTCTTAAATCATTCATTTACTCCAAAACGAGCAAATGAACCATTCATGTTGTGCGCGGCTTTCTGCTTTTTCAAAACAACAGCATACATGCATATGAGCATTGCTTCTCCGACCTTTGCGAACACATTCAATACCCACAAGAAACGCCAAGAGTCATCCACCATGCGCGCCAAACGCTCAGTCGCGCATTACAAAACCTCGTCTCCGGCCCTTTCTGCCTCAAAGCTCCTCTTACTATCCGCACCGTCCGTGCATTCTCCAAAATATATTGACCAAGAAAAATGTTGTGTGCGACTGCTGCGCGTCTTCCAAAGTGATTGCCACCACTACCCATGAAAAGCGACTTTCCGATTTGAGTCTACATACCGAGTAGCAACAAAGACGATGTTCGTTCTACCGATGTGCGGGCAGATCATCTTCAAAGTAATATAAAAGTCTGCGCTCACGACTCTTTCCGGCCTTTGCATCTACACCTACGCCTCTTTCCAATTTTACTAAAATTCCACTGAAGACGCCGGCATGTTTTCGGTGCTGCCGTCTTCTCCAAAACACACTGGGGGCCAGACGATGAGAAGCTTGTCTGGACCCTTTTGCGAAGACATCGGAAACTAGAAATACCTAAAGAATGTGCACATGTGCACCTGCCAAGCCTCCTAAACATTATAAAAGCTCGCTTCTGGCCTCTTCTCGACTTTCTACCTACACTCGCAATCCTCTTGCGTTATCCAAAAACAAAGAGAATAGAGGCTTGGCCATGTTCCTCTGATTCAGAATATGGCGCTATTTCGACATGTGAGGATTGCTCCTCCAACCCCCAGAAAACATGCCGAGTACCACAAAGCCCTTGCTGCGCTGATCATATGGAGTGGGCAAGTGGACTGAAGTTACGTGTCTATGTATTCATGTCTCTTCTCTGGCCTTCTCCTAAACCTCAACTTCTACCTTGTTCTGTCCAAAAAGATCGTGCCTCTCGTGGGATGTTGGGCAAAGAGCCATCCCTCTATTCCAGAATGAGTTTGAGACTGCGATATGACAAGTACCCGTTCAACTATTCAAAAAGCATTTTGAGTATCGAAAAAGACGGCAGTACAGTACATGTGTAGCGCATGAGTCGCGACATGGGTATATAAACCCCCTCTCGCCTCTCCTCTGCTGTCTTCTGTACACCCGCTTTCACATTGCATACCCCAAAATATACAGAATTTACCACTGATGTCGTGCGAAGTGTCTCATCCCTCCCTTACTCAGAACCGGAAAAGTACTTTTCGGATGGGAATCGTCTTCCCAAACCCTCCATCAACACAAACACTACCAAAAGCGGGACATGAGAATATGATGTGCGGTCGACAGGTGGAACAATGGGTATAAATACCTCCGCTCGCCTCTCTTCTCCGTCTTACTTCAATATCCACACTTCCCTTCGTTTCTCCAAAACAAAGCCGTATTCTCTGGATGGGGTGTGCTACTGCGCTCCTCTCCAAAAATCTCATAAGTGTGGAATATGAGCTGTGCTCTTCTCTCCAAAAGAATACTTCGTCAAGTGGGAATGAGCAGTGCCCCCCTCTCCAAAACAATCCAACGAACTAGTAATGAGCCGTGCTCTTCTCAGAACTACAAGGTGCCAACCCATGTGGTGTGTGCTGTCGTGCCGTTGTCCAAAGTAGCACATAGAAAGACCAGATGCGGCGTGTCCGTTGGGGTGTTCCGCGCTGTTCCTAAAAGCCATCATGTCTACGCCGATGTTTCGTTCACTTAACCAACGAGCGTGTATACGATAATTGGGTTGGGGAACTGTTGTTTCGACCGGATCATAGTGTCGTGAAGATGGTGATCATCATCATCAGCAAGCTGGGTCAGTGGTCAAACATCGGCGGGGTAAGCTGTCAGCGTCTCGCACCACTCCTCACATCACCGCACACCAGATTCACACCGCCATACGCAGAAGAAAAGCATTCCAAGACCAACAAACTTTCATAAGACACACCGCTTGCTTAATTCGGCTTCCATCTATCTACAAACCTATCATGCACAAACGTGGTCAGCCAGCAAAGGGTTCATGCTGAAAGAGTTTAAATACCAAGAGTGAATTCGACACCGACGTCGATGTCGCGGGCCATCTTGACGACCTTTGAGAACTGGACGGACTTCTCAGCGGCGGCTTGGAGATCGTCGATGGAGAAGATCTTGAGGCCTGAGTCGTTGAGCTGGAACATGACGTGTTAGCATGACTGCATGTCAAATTTGTTGTTCTGGTGTAACTTACGAGCTTGTGAGCAGCCTCCATGTTGGTACCCTGCAACCTAGCAATAACAGGAGTCTTGAGGTTCATCTCGTTGACAACCTGGATGAGACCCTTGGCGATAGCGTCGCAACGGACGATACCACCGAAAATGTTGACGAAGATGGCAGTAACCTTGGGGTCGCTGGTGATCAAGTCGAACGCTTGCCTGATAGCCTCAGGTGTAGCACCACCACCAACGTCGAGGAAGTTAGCGGGCGCGCCGCCGTTCAGCTTGATGATGTCCATGGTGGCCATGGCGAGACCGGCACCGTTGACGAGGCAGCCAATGTCACCGTCGAGCTTGATGAAGTTGAGGCCAACCTTGGCGGCCTTGACTTCCTCGGGGTCCTCCTGGGTGATGTCCCTCCATTCGAAAACCTCCTTCTGGCGGAAGTCGGCGTTGTCGTCGAAGTTGAGCTTGGCGTCCATGGCGAGGACCTGGTGGTCGGTAGTCTCGGAGAGAGGGTTGATCTCAATCTGGGTAGCGTCCTTCTCCATGAAGACCCGGTACAGCTTCTGGATGGTGTCCTTGGCGTCCTCGATGCACTGCTCTGAGAAACCGAGCTCGGTCGCGATGTTGCGGGCAATGTCGTCGGTGACACCCTTGTGGATGTCGATGGGGGTGGTGATGATGGCCTCGGGGTGCTCCTTGGCAACAGTCTCAATGTCCATTCCACCTTGCGACGAAGCGACGATTACGGGTCCTTGTGAAGCGCGGTCCATGAGGATGGCGAGGTAGAACTCGCGGCGGGCGAACTTGCGGTCGACGATGAAGACGGAGTTGCAGAGCCGGCCGGCGGCTCCAGTTTGCTTGGTGATGAGCTTGTGGCCGATCATCTGGTCGGCGAGGATGGAGGCTTCGCGGGGACTGCATGTTGTGTTAGAGGGTGGCCGGGGTCGTGTTATGGTTGCGAAGTAGCATACGAGTAGACGACTCTGACACCGCCCTTGAAGCCATTGTCAAAGGTGCCCTTTCCACGGCCTCCAGCGAGAACCTGGGCCTTGATAACAGCATCCTCTCCGCCTGCGCGCATTAGCCCACGACTCTGCATTCACTCTTGCTGTCGCATACCAATCTCCTTGGCGATCTTCTCTGCCTCGGCGCCGCTGGTAGCGACACCACCCTTGGGCACGCCGATGCCGTACTGAAATTCGCATTAGATATCTGGACCCTCGAAATTGGTGGACATGCGGTGGAGTAATCGTACCGACTCGAGCAGGGCAGCGGACCTGTATTCGTGGATGGCGAGACCTCTCCTTTGCTGGACGACAGAGCGCTTCAGCGGTGTCTCCTAGGCCGTGTTAGCACTTGACCCCCCAATGTGGTGCACGCTGCGTAAGAGGCTTTCGCAGCTTTGCGGAGTAGGCCCGTGGACATACAGCAGCGGCGCGGACAGCGCGAGCCAGCGGCCGGGCGCGGGCAAAGTTGTACATGATGTCTGAGCGGCAGACACACGTGTGGGTATATAGAGGGGAGTTGGGAGGGGGTAAAGCTGGAGTGCACAGCTCCGTTGGTGTTGCGGCTTCACAGGGCTGTTGCGGACGTCTGCTAGCGCGCCGAGAATGAACCGGGTCCTCTCAAAAATATCGCGGCCGGGAACTTCTGTAACACCAAGCGACTGGACCTGATGCGCGTCGAAGTAATCGCGCAACCATGTCTAAACGGAATAATGAGGGCGATGTCATCGCAAATCGCATAAGTCTGCTCGAGGCAAAGGGTCAGAAACTCTTGGCGTCGCTCTATGGGTCGCGGCCGGATTGGGGCACTGCGGATGGTGATGCGAAAACACAAGTTGAAGACGATGATCAAGATCTGAAACAAAGTTACGCTCACGACAGGTAAACATGCGTTGTTGTGTTGCCGATCGCATCTCTAACAGTATCCCCAGAATCGGTGTTGGCGGCATAGTTCCTAAGGATATCGAAGATGGCAGCTTTACCAGCAGAATACGAACATCAGACGACAAACTTCTCCAACAACTGATTGGTAAAAAGAAAGCAAAAGCCCACATTACTGCGAAACAAGAAGCTGCGAGACCGAATGCAGCCTCAAAAGCTCAACATTACAAGAAGCTTGCTGCTAACAAAGAAGAGTCGGACGATGACGAAGAGGGAAGGGCTGCGACATTCAAATCTAAGAGACAGAAGAAGAAGGTGAAGCAAGAAGCGAAGCCGTCGGACAGCGACGACGAAGATGAAGAGACGAGAGCAAAGAGATTGGGAGGTGCCGCTGTGAAAGAAGAGGAGGATGTACCAAAGGAGGACGTAGCTACAGAAGCCCAGGTAGACGCGAAACCTATCAAGAAAGAAGAGGAGGGAGAGGAGGACGCAGAAGCCACCCAACCAGCACCCAAGAAAGCGAAGACAAAAGCGAAGAGCTTCCTCGACGAGATTCTAGCTGAGCGGTCAAAGAAGAAGAGTAAGAAAGGAAAGGCATAGAGGGCGATGAGCTTAAAGAGAGCGATGTGCATTCAGCAGCGTTAATATTTCCTTACTTTGATACCCAGTTGCCTCGGAGGGAGGTCCAGTGCAAAGGTCAAACAGCAAAATACCTTCAATCTAATATGGACGAGTTTTGATTCTCAGCTACGTCGTTGTCTACTCCCTAATAATCAAACTAGCCATGCCCATACCCGTCCCAATACACTTACTCAACACACCAACCTGCTCCCCACTCCTCCCCATCTCATTCAACAACGTAGCCAACATCCTACCACTCGTCGCACCCAGCGGATGTCCCAACGCAATAGCCCCTCCATTCGGATTCACCTTGTCCATCTTGCCTTCCAACCCCAGTGTCCTGATGCAATGCAACGCCTGACTAGCAAACGCCTCGTTGATCTCCCAGACATTCACATCAGATGTTTGCAGACCAGTGTAATCGAGCAGTTTGGGTATGGCTAACGCGGGTCCGACGCCCATTTCGTCAGGCGAACAGCCAACGACTTGTGTGCCCGCCCATTTGCCGATGATCTGGGATTCCAGACCGAGGGTTGTGGCCGTGGACCGACGCATCATCAGCGCTGCAGACGCGCCATCGGAGACTTGACTGCTGTTTCCCGCTGTGCTCGTTCCATCTTTGATAAACGCAGGTTTCATCTCCGCGAGTTTCTCGACCGTTGTTCCAGGCCTGATTCCATCGTCTTTTGTGACAGTGATGCTCTTGGTGTTCTCGGGGACTTCAGGCTCGATCCAGCGCGTGGTTACGGGTACGATTTCGTCGTCGAAGAGACCGCTTCTCCGTGCTTTGGCGGCGCGCTGTTGCGATTCGGCGGCAAAGGCGTCTTGGTCGGCGCGGCTGACGCCGTAGCGTGATGCGACGTTTTCGGAGGTTATGCCCATGGCCATTATGCAGTCTCTGGCTTCCTTCACGGGACTTTCTTTCATCTCGGGCCAGAGTTCGGTGGGCACGGCCCTGCTGCCGTAGTTTCGTGTCATGCTCTCCATGCCACCTGCAATGCCGACGTCTATTTGTCCTACGGCAATCGAGTTTGCGATTGAGGTTATGGCGGAGAGGCCGGATGCGCAGGCGCGGTTTACAGTGCTGAAGGAGGTTGTGGTGGGTATGCCGACGTGGTTCGCGGCCATGCGACCGGCTTTTGAGCCACCGAGCTCTGCGAGAACGGTGCCGACACATATATCGTCTATTTTTGCGGGGTCGAGATTGGGGAACTTGGCCATCGTGGCTTTGAGAACCTGAGATGCTGTTAGAACTCGGGTCTGTGTATTCCAGGTGCTGAGGATGGCATACCGCTCCTAGAAGCTCATGCTCATATGCATCGCGCAGTCCACCCTTCTTCGCTCTTGTGACTGGCGTGCGAAGTGCTGATAGGAAGACAACATCGTGGGGATTCTTTTGGAGAATGTTCTTGAGACCCTTCTGGATGAAAGCCATTGTGAAACGATGGACTGTGATGGAACGCTAAAGGACAGAGGAGGGTATCAAGAGGATAGGAGAGGCGAATTGAAGTAACGCCGATGCTTGCGAGTGAGAGACAGAATGTCCTGGCTTTTGCCGCGCGACGAGGCCATAGTCGTTGTAAGCTAAGCTCCAGGTCCGAGGAAGGCGTGGAGCTTCGCTTCGGCAAGTGAGCGCGGGGCGGAGGAATGGCGGCAAAGCTCTCTTCCGCGTCATGCACGGAAAACAAACCCGCCGCATGGAAAAGGCTTATGCATATGCACGATGATAGATATAATTCGAGACGCTGTAGGAGGCTGCAAAGAAGGCAAGTCGATTTTGAAGATTTAGCTCAATCTACCTGTGTAGAACTCGTGAGTAGCTACACTCCCAAAGACGACTGCGTCAAGCATCGATCCTCGATCCCATCCGCACTCATGTTGCCTCCGCCAAAATGCTCAAAACTCGTAAGAAAATCGCGTCAGTCGTGTTCAAAGTCGCTAAGACTCAGTGACTCTCTATGCATGCCCCCGAAGTCACCGGTGTGGTGAAATCTAGCCCAGGAGGGAGCGGATAGCCTACGCGGCGGGGTATACGAGACGGAAAACGTCGTTCAGAACGAACCAGTTGCCATCAGCGTTCTTGAGCTGGAAGGCCTGGGTGAAGCTCATTGGCTTGTCCTCGCCCGCAAGCTGTTCAGTATTAGTCAAGGCCGGATGTAACGATACATGGGAACGACTTGCCAAAAGCGCACCGGTGACGAGCACAAGGATACCGTCATCGGCGGAAGGCTGAGCGTCGACGGTGTCGGTACGGTGTTGTATCTGCTGGAATGGCAGGTTCTTCCCTGCATTAGCCCCGTCTCTGTTTTGTAGGCAGAATCGTCGTTACCTGGAGCTTCTCTACAATGGCAGCGGAACCCTGAGTGCCTTGCGCCTCAAAGGTGAGCATAGAAGTCTCCTTCTATAGCATTTGTCAGCCGACTGCTGCTTTGCGCACACGGTATTGAGTCGCATACGTAGAGGGCACCGAGACCAGCGCGGTTCTCATCGAAAGTCTTGTAGTAGAACTGAACGAACTGCTCTGGGGCAAGGGTCAGTCGCGGTTTGATGGATGGAGCGATCGTGGAGAGGATGTCGGCGGGGTTGTGCTTGCTGCATCTGGTGGTACATACGGGCGATGGCGTTGAAGTCGGCTGTGGAAGAGTCAGTTCTGCATTGTCCACATAAAGTTGCGACATGAACGTGAACATTGCACCACGTCTTAGATCTCCCACATCTTCCCAGTACAGCCTTGCGCCTACAACCGGAAGCTATGCACGTCCGCCGAGTGCGCATCGAGGCGGTGGTGGGGTAGTGGTAGGCAACTTACACATCTTTGCGGTTTCTCGAACGTGGCTTGTCTGATCAAGAAGAGAGCTGGCTACGGGGTGGCTGGGAGGTACGCGACGACGATAGAGCGATGTGATGTGGAATTCTCGAGAAAGTGTTTGGGCTTTTGCTGTCACTGCCCGCCATCGATGGGCTTCGTTGGTGGGGCAGCCGCTAGGCTTGGAACAGTTCGGCCCGGTTTTCAGCCGAAGCCTGCCATTTTCTTCGAGGCTTCGCGCCTGCTCTTTCCTCTCACACCAACGCTGGCCCATCAACAGCTTCATGCAGCACACATGTTGTGGCCAGCGTCGCGTCGCATTACTCATCGGTAAGTCATCACCATCTCCCCCAACTCCCTGCATTATGATGATCAACACAAACGATAACTTCCGAGTCAAAGACGGTGAAGTCCAAAAAATTTCAAGCTCAACAGGCTGATTGCCCATACACACTCTGTATTGTCTATTACACAGAGATTGCATATGCTAACATGTCTTCTTCAGATTGCCATGCACGCGACCGATGCTTTGCCGCTCAAACAAGCGCGCCGCCCAAATAGTGTACATAGCCAATCGAATACCGTTATTGCCATTCATCTATCCTTCCGAATAATCGATGCTACCATCTACAACCCCTTCTTCTGGAAAGACTTGACGGAGTCGACAATCGACTGCTCGAAGGTCTTGTACTTGAGGCCGAGGATGTCGATGGAGCGCTTGTTGTTGTATGTGTAGAGGCCCTTCTCAGGTGTGCCTTCTGGGTAGTCGCCGCCGGGTGTTGAGTCGCTCGGCAGGTCCTTGAAGTCGGGGAAGTTCTTCTTGATGATCTGGCATAGCTCCTTGTTGGAGAAGTATCCGGCCGTGACGAAGAAACGCTTGTTGGCTGCGTCTGGCTTCTCGAACGCAGCTACGTGTGCCTCTGCGACGTCGCGAACATCCACCCACAGATGTACACCGCTGGGCGGGATCTCGTCCTTGAATTTTCCTTGTGCTGCTGATAGGATGCGCTGGTTCGAGGTGTTCATGTTGTCGAGGCTGTCAAGAGCGTGGACCTTGGTTCATGTTAGCGGTTGTATTGGAGAGTGTATCGCAATACTTACAATTGGTCCGAATACCATCGGTGGGTTGATCGTGGAGACGGTGAAGTTGGGCTTCTCCTTCTCAACAAATTCCCACGCAGCCTTCTCAGCAAAAGTCTTACTTGCTCTGTATCCCATCATTGGGTTCTCTGTGGCCTCTTCTTGTGTGATAGGGTTCCAGTCGTCCTCGGAGTATGCG
This sequence comes from Alternaria infectoria, assembly GCF_024043175.1. NCBI lineage: Eukaryota > Fungi > Ascomycota > Dothideomycetes > Pleosporales > Pleosporaceae > Alternaria > Alternaria infectoria. Next base: position 1,266,688 of record NW_026250695.1, read on the forward strand.
TGTCCTGGCCAGAAACCTTTGCTTCCATTTACGATGGCGGCGAACGAGGATGTGATGACGACGTTCTTGACGGAGGGCTACATGCTGTCATTAGCATGCGAATGAAAGTTGTGCACTCTTCAGATCCAACATACCGCGCTCTTCTTGATCGACTTCAAGATGCCAGTTGTTCCAACGACAGCAGGGTCAATCAGGTCCTTCGTCGTGTTAGCGAGCTGATCAATCATAACATCCTAGGCGCACTCACTTTCTGAACATCAGTGACATTGAAGTGGAACGGGCTAGCAGTGTGAAGCACAGCCTCGAATGGAGGGTCTGAGATAACAGCCTTCTCGAAAGCATCTGGTTGAGCGATATCCGGAACAATCGCGAAGCTCAATTGGCCCTTGTCAACGTAGCTCTTGTATGATTCCTTGATCTTGTCCGCCTTCTCCTGGGTGCGCACCGTGGTGACTACACTGTGTCCATGGTCCAGGAGGATATCGAGGGTGTGCGCAGCGATGAAGCCGCTTCCTCCTGTGAGTAGTACTCTTGTCATATTGTTCGTAGGTAGTAAAGTCTGGTGTTTAGGTGTTTTGGGCGTCGAAGTCTAGACTTGAAGCTGTGCGGGAATGACAGCATATATGTAGCTATGACATCCCACCTAGCGCGGGGTAGAGCTTCCCCGAAGTTCGGATTTACTCTCCTTCGCCGTTGTAACTGCCGCCGTCGCTTACGAAACTTGCGTTCGTTCGTGGCTATATCCGCGGCTCGTTCTCCAGAGTATTGCGTCATGCCCGTCATTCATCGATGGGATACTTTTGGTGGGGCATACTGCGTCTTCGTGTCGCCTGCTCGTGGTACAGCGAACAATTGCTGATCTGCAGCTTCCGGTCTCTTCGGTTTTCCAAAGGGACTGTGGACCTCCCAATAAACCCCACAGCATAGCCATATCTTCATGTTCCACTGGTCGAAGCTGCCTTTCCACGCCTTGCGCGCCTGCACACCCAGAATGTGTTCGCGGATTTCTCGTACGTTGCGATGATTTGGAAACCGACAGCGCGCAATCGCAGCTGAGGTGTAGTCGTGTGAGGAAATAATGACTTGGAAGCTCGCGGCTTCAAAGTCTCCTTGTAACCACATGGCTCTCGGCGTCACATCGGGTGGCGCGCCTCTTATCGAGCAAGGGCCCCACCATAGCTTGAGATGCCTCCCACATGGCTTACCCGCCACCCTCAATTACTCTTCCAATCCCATCGACGCTCCATCCTCTAAGCCTCGCTTAGCTGCTCCCGGCGTCTGAACATGGATATGTCGGGGCTGAGAAAGGGTCCAACGGTCATTAATGAGCGGCGTGTGATTGCGGGGCAAGTGGACATGATGAGGGGCAAAGTTTTCTTCTGTTCAATTGCTTCGTTCTGATTACTCGTTCTTTCCTGAGCTATTCATACTATCGCATTGAAGATGTCGTCACTCAAGAGAAGCCCTCCATTCCGCGCCGAGCACGTTGGCTCATTGCTCCGCCCACAGGAGCTTGTGCAGAAGCGCTACGATGTTGCCTCTGGTAAATCAAAGCCAGAGGAGCTCGTTCCTTTGGAGGACAAGTCTGTCGCAGAAGTCGTCAAGTTCCAGCAAGACTGTGGGCTGAAGGTTGTGTCGAGCGGAGAGTACACTAGGTCAATAGTCCCGACGCTGCTAGTCCGAGTCTAGACTGACCATTCATGCAGGCATATGTTCTGGGGCACCTTTTTCGAAACACTTCATGGCATGAAGGAACTCCAGCTTGGCGTTTTGAAGGGCTACAACAAGGACATGTTCCGCGCCTATGCGCCGGACGTCAAGTCTTTCATGGAAGCGAAGGAGGTGCCGAACCATGTCACCGTCTGTGTCGACAAGATCAAGCACCCTGGTACTTCAAGCAACCAGCGCGAGGTGGACCTGATGAAGAGCCTCTTACCCGAGAGCGAGTGGAAGAACATCAAGATCACTCTGATCTCGCCATCCTGGTACCACTTCCGTTACATGAGCGGGAGAGCCTACCCCAAGGAGGTCTATGCGAATGACGAGGAGTACTTCGAGGATGTCGCAAAGGCATACCAGGAGGAGCTCAAGATTCTCCACGCGCAGGGTATCAGGAACATCCAGATCGATGACCCCAACCTGGCCTACTTCTGCTCGGAAGACATGCTTGCAGGCTGGAAGGCTGACACAACTAACGAGAAGACTGCCGACCAGATGTTTGATGCCTATGTCAAGTTTTATAACAAGTGTTTCGAACGCCCTGCGGACATGCATCTCGGCATCCACCTGTGCCGCGGTAACTACGTAGGCAGCAGACATTTCTCTGAAGGCGCATACGACAACATCGCAAAGAAGATGTTCCAGGTATGTTCATCTTCTTGTTCACAATTATGAAATGCTGATCTTGGTAGGACTTGAACGTGGACACATACTATTTGGAATACGACACACCACGTGCCGGAGGATTCGAGCCGCTAGCGCATCTTCCCAAGCACAAGAATGTCGTGCTTGGTGTAATCACATCAAAATTCCCCAAGCTCGAGGACAAGGACGAGATGATCGCCAGGGTGAACCAGGCCGCTGATTGGATTGCAAAGGGCACCGGCCAATCGCGCGAGGACGCCATTCAGCAGTGCTGTGTCAGTCCACAATGCGGTTTCGCATCACACGCGGAAGGCAATTCGCTCGGTTACGAAGACATGAGGAAGAAGCTGCAACTCGTCAGGAGCATCGCCGATGCCGTGTGGCCGGGCCAACCATAGACGCGGGAATAACAGATAGGGGAGTTTTCGAGAAGGCGCAGGTACCGAGCGACAGAACGTAGGCCTTAACGCATGCGACTAGAACGAGCATTAGAAGGTGTTGTGGAGTCAGCCGAATGCCGAATTCAACATGGCGTTCGTACGGTGGGTGGAGTCGTAGTTGAGTCAGTTCACTCTGTGCCTCGTGGCGAAAAAGAAAAAGGCGGTTCCTGCGGCAGTGCATCTCGCACCACGTGGTATTCCGTCATCCTTCTCGGCGAAGAAGTCGGCAATCTACAGAACCACGTTATGTCCGTTCGCATCCATCGCAGTGCCTATCGTGAAGCCCAGGTCCAGAGAGCCTTCAATGCGCGTTGCTGCTAACACGTGTTAGGCGCTAGCGTCCGCTGTCCCTGGCCGTTGACTCCACACCCGTGGAGTTCCCTTCCGAAGCGGGAGGAACGTCCGGCAATTAGGAATAGGCAGACCAGGGTAAGCGTCCTTGACAGGAGAAATCATCATTTCCTGACCTGGACTTCTGGGTCGGTGCGGGACGCAACGGGGAAAGCGTTTTCACTCCGCGGATGCGTGTTGCCACAACTTCCGTGGATACCACGATGAACGGCGAAAGATTGAAAGCGACTGAAGCAGGCTATACACCTGCCGCTATGAGATGCGTTACTTCGAAAGAAATACGACCACCAACGCTACTGAGCTCACGGATCCATGAGCGCTATTGTCGGTCTCCAGATCCCAATGGTTCCGTCCCGTGGCGCAAATTGCAACCTGCAAGGTACCCTAGAAGGACCCGTATGATCTACGTGCCGGACCGAATGAAAGCATTGTTTTCCAGACCAAGAAGGGATCAACCACCGCGACTACTGAACACCACCTGTTTGGTAAGTATCTCGCCAATGGTTTTTCGTCCGAGGTAGAAGTCGTTCGGCATTGCAAGCCACCACCGGAAAATAGGGGGATGCCGACCTACGCGGTTCGTAAACGATATAAAGGTCAGCAAGGCTGCACAGGGTAGGATCAAGCAGGCCACTTTACAGCCTCTGTCATTCTTTCTTTAAATACCCACCCGAACAGCATAGTAATACCTAATCACCATGTTCTTCCCCCGCGTAATTGGCTACACAGTAGCAGCCTTCGCTTCCCTTGCGGTGGCTGTCGACCTCACTGGCTATGAATACGTAGTCGTCGGCTCTGGTGCAGGTGGTGGTGTAAGTTGAAGAATGCCTTACCAAATCCAACAGATACTGACTAGTTCTCCAGCCTCTGGCCGCTCGCCTCGCCCTTGCCGGTCACAAGACGCTTCTTATCGAAGCCGGTGACGATCAAGGTGCCAGCCAGAACTACACCATTCCTGCTTTCAACGCCAGGGTTTCCGAAGACCCCAACCTGAGCTGGAACTTCTACGTTAAGCACTACGCTGATGAGCAGCGCCAAGCTCGCGACTACAAGACCTCTTACGAGACTGTCGATGGAGGCGAGTACACCGGTCTCAGCCCACCTGAGGGCTCTACCATGAAGGGTACGCTTTACCCTCGTACCGGTACTCTCGGTGGATGCACAGCCCACAACGCTCTCATCGCCGTCTACCCCCACCAGTCCGACTTCGACAATGTTGCTGCCATCACTGGTGACGACTCGTGGTCAGCCAAGAACATGCGCAAGTACTTCGAGAAGCTCGAGCACAACCACTACCTCCTCCCCGGTCAGAAGGGTCACGGCTACGAGGGATGGCTCGGAACATCGTACGCACCCATTGACATCGTCACATCTGACCCCAAGCTTCTCAGCTTGGTTGGCGGTGCCGCTTTTGCCCTTTCCAACATGACCAACGCCATCGTCAACCTTGGTACTCTTATTGCTGGTGATGCCAACGCCGACACCGAGAGCCGTGACAAGTCCAACGCTCTCTACCAAATCCCTCTCTCCACCACCGACGGCAAGCGCACTGGATCCCGCGAGTTCGTTCTCGCTGTCCGTGACGCAAAGAACGAGGACGGCAGCAAGCAGTACCCTCTCGATGTCAGACTCAACTGCCACGTTACCAAGATCACCTTCGACCAGGACGTTACTCCTCCCCGCGCTACCGGTGTCGAGTTCCTTGACGGCCAGTACCTCTACAAGGCCAGCCCCAAGAACACCGGCGCAGCTGGTGAGCCCGGTTCTGCTACCGCTTCCAAGGAGGTCATCGTCGCCGGAGGAACCTACAACTCTCCCCAACTCCTCAAGCTCAGCGGTGTCGGCCCAGCCGACGAGCTGAACAAGTTCGACATCCCCGTCGTTGCTGACCTCCCCGGTGTCGGAACCAACCTCCAAGACCACTACGAGATCAACGTCCAGGGCAAGGCTCCTTCCGACTTCTCCGCCCTGAACGGCTGCACTTTCGGTAACACCGACGACGACGCCTGCATCGACCGCTGGGAGAAATCCATCCTCGGCAACCGCGGCATCTACGCTTCCCCCGGTCTCGGTGCCACCATGTTCTACAAGTCCAGCGTCTCCGAGCGCGACGAGTACGACATCTTCGCCTTCGGTGGCCCCGTCAACTTCCGCGGTTACTTCCCCGGCTACAGCTACAACGCCACCTCCGAGCACGACTGGTTCACCTGGGCCATCCTCAAGGCGCACCCGCGCAACAACGCTGGAACAGTTGCGCTCCGCTCTGCCGACCCTCTCGACGTCCCCGAGATCACTTACAACTACTTCGACACCGGTGTTGGCGACTACGAGAAGGATCTCACTGCCCTCACCGAGGCCGTCGACCTCGCCCGTGACTCTTTCAAGCGCCAACTCGTCCCCATTGACGAAGTCCTGCCCGGCAAGGACGCCAACACCCCCGAGAAGATTGCTCAGTACGCCAAGGACACTGCTTGGGGTCACCACTGCTCGTCTACCTGCCCCATTGGTGCTGACGACGATGAGATGGCTGTTCTTGACTCCAAGTTCCAGGTCCGTGGTGTTGCTGGATTGAGGGTTGTTGACGCTAGTGTTTTCCCTAAGATTCCTGGTACCTTCACTGCTGTGTCTACGTACATGGTTGCGGAGAAGGCGGCGGATGTTATTCTCGCTGCTGCTGAGGAGGCTTAGATGGGGGTGGGATTGGAGATGATCGCTTGTATATATTGATGATGTAGTGACTTGGTCATGAGAAGAATATGATATTGATTACACAGTTTGGTACTTGCTACGTTCCCTTAACCTCTTTACGCCTCATTCTGAGAGCTACGTAACTTAAGCTTGCTTGCTGTACGTTGTTCTACACTCCAACACTCGTCGAGACCATAACTGGCTTGTCGTAGTTTACAAGAAAGTCAAGGGGATCAGAGAATTTAATGCAGCTTGAGAATGAGTTTTATCTTTCCAGAAACTCGAATTTCTAAAAAAAAAAAAAGAAGCAATACATCAAGTGGTGGAGGCTGAACACTGCGGACCGGGTGGGGGGGGGGAGGGATGCATCGTCACGTGACCGGCACACTCCACATGCTGCCCGTGCCCAGGAGCAGCCAAAACCCATCAAGTCGGCTCAAGCTGTCGACATCATTTTTGGACTAACCACATCAAGTTAGAGCACACCAAATCGTTATGCGATTCCGCAAGTCTTCGCTGTAACGCCTTGAAACTCAAAATTTGAGCTGAAAATGAGCTCTCAAGACCTATTCAGACTCTACTACCTTTTCTCCGTTTTCGAAATCACTTTCTGGACGTTTGTTGTTGTGTTGTGCTCGATTCTGTACTCAGATTGACTAGAAAAGGCTTGGCGGCGGAGCTACGACCCCTTCGCCTCCGATGGCCGACCCCACCAACGTGAGTGAAGCCTACTTGTTCTGCGCCGGTGTGATTCTATCCAATCATCGCCCTGTATCTCATTGACTCCTTCTGACGCTGCCTCCAATGCGCGCTTTCTCGTCTGCCTTGCTAACACACGATTACGTCTAGTTTCTCGACGCAGCAACGACATCAGCCCAACCAGATTTTGTGAATTCCAGCGACGAAAGGTATTCGCAATTTTCTTCTAATAGAGCATCACGTACTGTAGCCTCACGTATCAGCCTGCAAGGGTGCTCCGTACAGTAACTGAGCTGCGTACGCAAAGCGTCAATTGCAGTAGCAGCTTTGATATCCACTCATACGGTACTGACAATACTACGCACTAGTAGCATCTGGAACGAAGCCGCTTCAGACGTCGATGGGCAGGATGCCTTATATCACGACGCTAACAATCCATATTCGGAGCCTGACAGCTTCTTCGATGTCGATGGTCACGTCCCGCAAGTCGATAGCTGGACCAGCTACTTTACCCAGGATATCCCGCACAATGGCTACGTTTCTCTAGGTGACATAGAACACGGCAACACTCTCAGTGTTTCTGTCACCGCTACGCAGCCGCCCCAGTCTCTTTTGAACGGCCAATATGGCGAAGACGTGCAAGATCAAAACAATTTGTCGAACGTTCGGTTTTCACATGATGTGTCTAGTGGCTACGATGCTGCTGAGGAATGCATGTATACAGATGTTCCCGGCTTTGACTTCGACATGCAAGGTTTGGAGTTCGCGTATGCAGGTACCATGGAACAGCCAGACGCCCATCTGCGGATCTTAACGTCGCCAAACGATTCATGTCAAATGCGTCCCAACCTGTCTGTATGTCAACACCGAGTGCAAATCGTTCGGCGCTGGCTTTCCGATCATGCATTTCGACCTTATCCCACCCCAACAGAGAAAGCGGCGCTTGCTGCATCTGCCGGATGCTCTGAGCATCAACTCAATGTCTGTTTCAGGAATCTTCGGGCCCGTGAAAAGCATAGTAAGCTTGTACGTCATGTTCCCATTACCCCTCTAATAATGCATCTAGTATTTGAAGGCAATTCCAACATAGGAGATGGCAGTAGTTCCACCGATACTAGGCTGCGCGCCGATATGTCGCCTCAGTCAAGCTACGCACAACCTGGCTTAGTTTCTTGCGCTGACGAACCGCCCGCAACGAACACGAGCGACAGCAGTCCATGGCCTTCATCGTCTGATTCAGGCTGTCCTACTTCAGATCACAATCAAGATGCTGAAACTCATGTCTTCCAATCTTCTGAAGCAGAATCAGCGCATCGGGTACCCTTCAGCGTGTCCGCTCCAAAGCGTAAAGGCCGGAGGTACCACGCTCAGAGACAACGACACGGCACGAGCGAACACCTGTCTTGTGCGACACAGAATACAACCTCTTCTTCTAATCTCCAAGAACTCGACAAAAGGTTTCCTTGCACTGTATGTGTCAAGGCCTTCAAAGACGCTTCGGGGTGGAAGAGGCATGAGGCTAGTGTGCACGGCTATAACGATCGGGAATGGATATGCGTGTTGACTGACGCTTTCAAACTGCAGGCTGAATGTGTCTTCTGCTTGGAGCCAATGGATGCGATCGACCATCTTGACAAGCATGCAATCGATCCTTGTTCGCACAAGTGCACCGCCGAACGTAGTTTTCCTCGAAAGGATCTTCTCAAACAGCACATCTTGCTTGCGCATCTCGCAGATGCACCTGCGTCGAACAAGAAGAGATTCGAGGTACCTAAGGAATGGTCAAGAGAATTGAAGATGTCGCCTGGAGGACCTGGCTCGCGCTGGTGTGGGTTCTGCAGATGTATGCTTGAGACTACTGCGGAGAGGATGGATCATGTCGCGCAACACTTTCGCGACGGTCAGAAAGTTACGAGTTGGATTCGGATCTAAGGGGTCAATCGCTGGGTGTTTTCCGGTGTTTCTGTTACTGTGTCTTTTAGCGCACTTACGATCGTTGTCATGAACTTCACGAAATTACTTGATCATCTTCGCCTAATAAAATTCTTGGTAATTCTTTCAAGTGAATTTTGTCGCATCCGCTGCTCACTGTTCGTTATTTGGCTAAAGCCTGCGTTCTACGATCTTTTGCGCAGCTGCCCGGGTGGAACAACAGCCGAGTGCGAGTGCGCGGCTTTCAAGGTTCGCGACGCGGGGCTAGCGTGGAGCGCACGCGAGCGCGTCACCCAGCGCAGCCGATACCTAGGTACTCTCTGGTCTTCCGAGAAAGTGCATTGCCATGCAGTCATGCTATCAGCGTTTCGACCCAGCATCATACTGCGACATTCGGTCCGCGCTAATGCACGTCTTGTCGCGACCCAGGCCTCTCGAGCTCTCACCATAACGTGTCGGGGTAAATACAGCGCGCTCCCAGCCTCGTCAATAAGCCAACAAAACCAGGCGCACCGATCGACCGTGAGGACGTGTTCAAGTACACGAACGGGCGTTTCTTAGCAAATGAGAAGAAAGCGGTTGATCGTAGATATGTAACATTCGACATAGATCAGCTTTGCGCCGTAGCTGCGACTACTGGTGGGCGGCACTCGCGCGTCTGCGCGATCGACAAAATGGAAGGAGGATTTAGCAAAGCAGTTCTTTTGCGCAAAGAAGATGGCAGCGAGGTCGTTGCGAAGATACCTTTCCCTATCGCGGGGCCACCAAAGTACACCACGGCGTCGGAGGTGGCTGTTCTCAAATACCGTACGTCCTCGTTGTTCTGGAAAGCCTGCGTGACATCGGCTCATCCAATCGCTGTCGGCAGTAAACAAGTATACTCAAGTCCCAGCACCGAAAGTTTTAGCATGGAACGCTGATCGGTCAAACCCGGTCGGTGCTGAGTACATCATCATGGAAAAGGCTCCTGGGGTTCAGCAATACGAAGTGTGGAGAGATCTGAATGACTGGGAGCGATTCAAATTCTTTGGCCAATTGACCGAATACGAAAAACAGATGGCTGAAATTCGGTTCCCAGCGAGTGGAAGTCTTTACCTTCTGGAGTCAATGACAGAAAGCGACACACACGTCGCTCTGAGCCAAGAGACTGACCCTGTGGGAGAGTTCTGCATAGGCCCCTCATGCGAGCGAGGATGGCATACTACGGAGGCATTAGCAAGTGCAAGCCCTCGATTTGATCAGGGGCCATGTAAGTACGATCCTGGACGATTCGCGTCATAGCTGACTTTATCAGGGCCGGATTTGTCTTCATATGGAACTGCTCTCGTCGAACGAGAGCTCGCAATCCTACAAAAGCGCACTTCCGATGCAACATTTGATTCACCGCGAGGAACTCTCGAGGAGCAGATCGATACCCTTAATATGACCAAAGAGGTCATGTCTCGACTGAACGACCGCACACTCATCGGGAAAGTTTCCGAGCCGGTGCTATGGCACACTGACCTCCATATGGGCAACATATACGTGTCAGGGCGGATGCCACCACAAATCTCATCGATCATCGACTGGCAGTCTATTGTAGTTTCGCCACTGTTTTTGCAAGCACGATTTCCGAAATTTCTTACAGTCGATGATGACTATAAATTGGGTACTATCAAGCTTCCAGACCCGCCGCCTGATCTAGACAAAATGGATGCTAGAGATAGGGAACTGGCTGAGTACAAGTTTGAGCAAGCCAAAGAAGCCAAGGTGTACGAAGTCAGTACCGCAGCCACGAATATGCGGGCTTGGAGGTGTATGCTGATATCATCATTCCTCCGCGAGCTCTTCACTCGGTGCGGAGAAGTCTCGGAAGAGGGCGAGATACCACTTCGCGCGTGTCTCCTCCAGGTTGCTGATTTATGGGACGAAATTAGCTTCGAAGGCGAATGTCCGCTCAACTTCAGCGAAGGGGATGTGCAAAGGCTTGAGCAACAGTTCGAAAAGTACAGTAACTACCACAAAGTACACGAATTTGCGAGAGGAATCCTTAATGCTGATTTCGAAGGCTGGATCAATCCGATGTTGGACTTCGCTGCGAAACAACAGCAGAACAAGGAATTGCTAGAAGAGTTTGTGCGCAGGAGTAGTGAGTTTGGCATGACACCAGAGGAGATGAGGAGAATATGGCCGTACTCGGAACGGTAGCATTTGATTCAAGGATGTGAGAGCGTCGCGCATCGTCGTTGAGTTAGAGGCAGTTACCTGGTAGCTTACACGATCCTAGCATACAAAACCGCGCAACACTTCGATTTGAAGCTTCACAAACAGCTGGAAGCCTTTCACGTTTGTGCGTTCACCGCTGCCGCCTTCTCATCACTAGTGGCATCCGCGCCATCTGCTTCCTGCTTCGACGTGTCGTGGGCGGATTTTCCCTGCGCTACTTTCGGAATGTACTCTGGTGACTCAAGTTCTCTTGCCGGTAGAGCCCCATAGAGCTCGGCAGGCCCATGACTATCGGCGCATTTCGCATTGACCTCACGGTTTCTCGTATCTCCCATCATTTCTCCCGCGCCAATGTGGTGTTGTGTCCATTTCTGTTCGTGGCCGGAAGTGTCCCAAGAGTATGTGGGAGGGGCTATACGCAGTCAGTAATGAGACTCATCTGTTTCATGTTATGGAAGCGTACGTGAGAATCCGTTTGATGGTGCGAGACCAGTAGTTGTTGCAGGCGATGCCAATTCGGCCTTTGGTATCACTTGGCCGTTCGCTGCCTCTGCTTCCGCATTCGCTTTCTTGTTGCGCCGGCGGCGAAACAGGAAGAACACGACTGCAGCGATAATAATAATTCCAGCAAGCGAGCCCCCAACAGCACCTCCAATGACTCCGCTAGAAACTCCATCGGGGCTGGCGGAAGCTGATGGTGTAGGCGTATCACTGGCGGGCGCAGATGTGCTGACAGCGGTCGAAAATGCCGTGGGTGCAGGAACAGTGGAAGAAAGCGCAACGTTCAAGTCATGGAAGTAGTAGTACTGATCCGGTCGGTCCCAAAACGCTGGCTCTAGTTGGCCCTCCGGACATGTCGAGTTGTTCATGCACGCATCTTCGTTGCAACACCCATAAAATGTCGGAGCCATCGAACAAGTCCAGAATGGTGTCGTTCCACCACAAGATGCGCCAGGTGATATGTTGTTGAGTCTTGGATTGCGACCCGCTGGTTTCAGTGCATCGCCGAAGCAGGCATGCTGGCATGGATCCGACATGCAGCATCCGACGAATTTTGTACCTGTCTCGCAGACGTACCTGGTGACTGTCAGTTCCGTACTACGAATTCGCGCTTCGGTCGTCGAAGGGCATGTTGGATCTCATGTCAAATCGTTGACGCACCAAGTACCACCATCTGGACAGAAGAAGTCTCCTGACTCAGCTGCTGCATAGCTGGGATCTGCCATGTCGAAGATGCTATATTGAATACGAGAAAATTACAACGTTGCAGCAAGTTAAAGCCGCAGAGAAAAGTGTGACAAGGTATCAGACTGAGATATCGACCTACGAAGGCGTGCGCAGCAGCCCCCAGGCACCCGGCATGCTTAAGAGCTGGCTATCGCAGATCCAAGAACGCCAAGTAATTGCAACCCAAGACATATATTGCTGTCATGACGCAGTTGCAACGGCTATGGCAAGATATGCCCTGAATGATCCAGTGAAGGGCCCCCTGGCGGCCTATTCGTCCTTCATGGCTGCAGAATGGGCTGTCATGCGAGCAGCGTTCGCATACGGTAATCCAGACGCCACAGGACAGGGGACAGCTCGCGTAGCGAGCCTATAGAAGGTTCAGAGACTGAGAAAGACAGAAAGCTGGGGCCGGTCAGACTAGACGTTGGTGAGGATCAGACCTCAAGATGGTAGGTGGGTTGATTCGTTCAAAGCGCGCTGATTGGCGGGAGTATGCATTTTGCCAGATGCTCATACATGTGTTAAGTAAGGGCGTGGTCAATACTTGGAGTGTAAGCGGTATGTCTACTGCAAGGGTTGCCCTTTCAGATAACGGGTATCTCCCTTCCAGAAGTCCACGCCCTCATGCGACTGGAAAATTCTGCTTCGTTGCGCACTGCTGAGTGCTCATGAGCTCTAAGGTAGGATGATAAGCAGCGTCTGGAACAACCATTTTACCGTCCTTTATGGTATCGCAATTCCTTCTTGCTGGTTGGAGATGCCCCATCTGTAGCAACTCGTCCTTGGTAAATTGAAATGGCATGAGGTACTATGTTTGTCGTAGAAATGCATCTGCGTAGGCGATGCATGAGGTACGCAATGCTAATCTCTAAATGGCATGCGCTATCGCTACCTAGGTTTTGACTCAGTAGAACAAGAGCAGTAACGGTTTTTGTATGAGAACAATGCATGTTAGCGGCCCTTGCGTGCCTTCCTTCGCTGTTTTCTCGGAGATCTTTCCATTACATATCCCCGTGTATTAGTCTTCGAGCCCCATGCTGCTGCAACGTGGAGAGCGCTTCGATTCATGTAAGTACGGACGGCATTTCGCATTCGCTCATATCATCTGTGGGAACTTTGTGACTGTTGATCTAGATGGTGTGGGAGTGGGCGTGCTGAATCTGCCATGTCGCGGTAATTCCTCGGGCAGACTAGGCAAGAAGGCTGCCCCGCACCGGCACCCCGCGTAGCGCAGCGCAGCGTACCTTCTCTTGTCTGTTCCTCAACTGCGCATTACGAAGTACCTAAAAGATGTCGCCGCACTAACATCAATTATCTGATGCTTGTTTTTTCGCTGCCAAAGCTTCGTACAATAGGATCGACATTATCTACGGTGCTGCTTCGAGCGGATAATAGAATAGCTGATCCCTTCTGATGAAAGCCAGCACAGGCCGCTCCAACATGGTAGTGTTCAAGAATGAGGTGCAGCATGTAAGTAAAAGTTCGTAGATGTGTGTTGTATTACTCATGTAAGTTGCTAGCCTATCGCTGCGTTTCAAGCAGCCGCAATGCCCGAGCTGTTCAGTTCAATGCCTTCCAGTCCACAGATCCATGTGCAATATCTCGCCCCAGGACATGAACTCATCACCCCAGAACAATTTCACGCATCAAACCCAGAGAACATTACGGGCATGCTCGCGAAAATGTCACCAACGATAGCAGTAAAATGGGGGCACCATGCTTCTCTCATCGAAGCTAAGAATATGCTGTATGTGGCTGAGAATACATCAATTCCCGTCCCAAAGCTATATGCAGCATATGCATACGGACCTATAGACCGAGACCTTAATGACCATGCAACCGTCTACGATGTATACATCTTTATGGAGTTTATCGAAGGCGAAGACTTGAGAAAGTCATGGGATAAACGCACCTCTACTGAGAAGCAAGCGATCTCGGCGGACCTTAAGAAGCACATGGACGAGCTGCGCTCTCTTCCGCCAGCCCCCTACATCGGATCTGTGGACGAAGGACCAGTCACTGATAATATGTTAGAATGGTCAACATCTTGTCGCGGTATATCATCATGCCCATATCAAGCTATTGATAGCGTATTTCTGACTAGACGTGTAGGTCCGTTCAAAAATGTAGGAGACTTCAATACTACAATCATAGACGCCTTTATCGCCAAGTCCAAAGGCCAGGTTGGCCCTTACATTCGTGGCATGGTCAATGCACATAAGCATGGTATTGTCTTCACTCATGGGGATCTCAGACCTGACAACATCATCGTCAAGGATGGTCGTGTGGCTGCAGTCATCGACTGGGAGATGTCAGGGTGGTACCCGGAATATTGGGAGTTCGCCAAGGCATTCTACATCGAGTGGTTTGTCAATGATTGGGGATCTTGAACCTTATTACTGTGAGCAGTTGATGCATGCCAGATTGATGGAGGTTTTGTGGTAGTTGATGATAGAGCTGCTGCTACTGGCGTTCATAGGGCAATTTGGGTAACTGGCATTCGTTCCATTGGTCTCATGCTACGTTCTTCTTGAAATCGTTCTCTACGCTTGGATTTGCGGTCTGGTTCGCTTGACTTCCACATGCATTACTACTATGGCACCTTCAACGATGAGACCATCGCTTACGGTAAGGCCAACATCTTCGGCATTGCATCCACACCCCAAAAGCCGCAAGGATCACAGCAGGCACGCCGACCCCAATCCCAACTTTAGCATCTGTCGACAGTCCCTCTTTTGAGTTATCTGATGAAGGCGCAATAGCCGCAGTTGCTGTCTGAGAAGGTTGGCCAGGCGTTGGTGTACTAGTCGGGTTGGAGAAACGTGTTTGTAACGATGTAGGAATCGGAGTGCTGTGCGGCGTGTATGATGATGTTGGGGTATCCTCGATCTTCCCTGAGTCCGACCGTAGGATAATCGTTCCGTCTTCGTTCACGTATACACCAGAATGGTCGCTGCAACATGTAGTGTTGCCTTTGCCGCAGCAAAAACTGCCATCGGCACAGTGCGAGACGTGGGTGTAATCTGGTTGACGACCTGTACAGTTAGTGCTCCGCGGTAGAAGGTTTTGGTGATGATGCGTACCGCAAGCGTCCCACAGGGGACTACATCCACTGCCCTCCTCGTCCCAGTTCTGATGTGTACATGCGACCACGAAGTACTGCCCTTTCCAGTAGTCGCTGTAGCAAGCGCCTTGGATACATACATCGTCTGCATAGCCGTCGGTTCGATCGAGGTAGCAACACATGTTTGACCCGGGACAGGGCCGTGGAACCATGTCTAAGAGCCCATCGCTTCTATAGCAAACGCCGTAGGCAGGTAACGCGCGAGCTAATAAAAGCACGAGATAAATCAAAGGTAAGAGTGTCCAGAGGTGCTGCGATGCCATTGTGTCAGGAAGAAAAAGAGAGGCTGGAGAGAATCGACCAGACGAAAAGGAGCATGCGACTTGAGTGCTGAAAAGTGATGGGATACAGATATAAAGAGCAGTCTTTTCACCTATGTTTCGCACGTGTATACGCGTATGGCTTCTCGCGCAGAGCACTTCACCGGTTTGTGAGAGCCTGTTAGACACGTGGGCAGACACAATTGCCCTCTTACAGACAGCATCGTCATACCGGGGGCTGTATTGCCTCACGTCGAAGTTGTGTAACTGCTCGACGTGCTGTGTCGTGGCTTGCGCCGGGTTGAA
Organism: Alternaria infectoria; assembly: GCF_024043175.1. Lineage (NCBI taxonomy): Eukaryota > Fungi > Ascomycota > Dothideomycetes > Pleosporales > Pleosporaceae > Alternaria > Alternaria infectoria. The sequence goes on from NW_026250695.1 coordinate 1,282,287, forward strand.
GGCCGGCAGTCGCGTATTTTAGGAACTGGGCGTCGCGCTCTCCATCGCGCGCGCGCGCAGCGATGGAAACTTCCCAACCCTCCACCTCAGTTGCTGTCCATATCGATCGGTTAAGTTTCGTCGCAATGCGTGCTGCCATCTGCCGAAGGTAGCGTTAATTGTCTCAAAAGAATTGAGAAAAGAAGTGAGGCAGCTGCGTGTCGGCCAAGCGGGAAGCTTATTACAGGGCCCCGAGGAGGACCCCACACAGCCACCGCACTAACTCACAAGGAGTAGACCGTGACGAGGTCACAAGCCCTTCATTCAACGTGCAGCTCTGCTATACGATACCAGAATACTTAGAACGGTAGATAAGCTTCGAATCGAGCAAATACTGGTGGTTCATGATTTCGTCCTACAGTATCGAGATCTTCTTCCACGGCCGAGCCGGAGCCAGAGCTAGAGCTTCACCGGCCATATAGCCGTGCATGTAAGCTTCACCAACAACCGCAAACATGTCCTTTCTCGGTCGAAGTATGATCGGGAAATTGCAGCCAGAGATGATGAAGACCACATCACGGGATCGGGCCTCTACTGGGCCAATCCCAATATATCCCTGCTTCGTCACGAAAAGCCGCCGTTGTCGCATGATGTTCCTCATCGTCGGCGCTCTCATATCGTACTCTACGTTACCCCCACCAGTAAGTGTCGTCATTACGATCGAACTATGCCGTTCAGTGGCGAGGTTTGCTCTTTCCGCTGACACTATCTGTCGTGCCTCGGTAGACACAAATCTCGATTTGAGGATGAAGTCGAAGGCCTGTTTGATGAATTCACCGTCGCGCATGGCAGCGATATCTACGTCCCATACCTCAGCAATACTGTCCAACTGTATGCCTAGTACCGTCATCACATGTAAATCCTGGCTGAAGGAACAGTATGGCTTCGAGTTGCCGGCTGCTCGATAGCCATGCCCTTGGAGAACAACCATATCAGTAGACCCCGAATAGCACAGGGTCATCAAGAGATGGCGATTGACAAGTAGAACCGGCTTCTTTGCGTACGCCTCGCGGCGCCAGTCTGGCACCCATGACGGTAAGCCATCCTTACCATGAACGCCGCTGGCCGCCAGGAGGATGTCAAGTCGACCTTCTTTTGCTACGATGTGATGCGCAGTCTCTCGATACACCTGATCCACCGACTTGCGGTAATCAGGCGCCACAGAGACACCTTCAACGTCGCCCACTAATCCCAACACAACGAATACTTTGTCCCTTGGATCTGTGGATGCGCGATCCCAAGTATTCCAAAGCAGCGACGACAGCGAACTTCCATTTACTCTTGCTTTCGAAAGATTTATCGCCAGTGTGTAACGTCGTCGCAGTGTATCCCACTGCAACTTTCTTTTCATGCCTTCCAGAGCATCTCCAATATCGTCCCATGCTTCGGAATAATCCATGGCCATTTGAAAGGTTTTCCATTCAATTATGGAAGTGCCACATTGCAGTATCGCATCCGAAGCACACCATATCTCCTGTACAATCCAGGTCCGCTCCCACCAAGGGCGAGCAAGTAGCTCATCGAGGGCCTCCCAATAGGCCTCCCATTCATTCTTGAAATACTCGTCGTAGGGATTGCCGTCCATGTTATACAGTACGGGAATGCCTGTCACGGCGAAATCGTCCTTTGTAGCTTCCGCAGTTTCCACAGCCACCATGTACTCATCGTATTCGTCGTACCGGCGATCAATCAATTCTTGCAAGCGTGGGTGCAATTCTGGCAGGTCAGGTATTGGCGGGTCTGGTACTGGCAGGTCAGGTACTGGCGGGTCTGGTATTGGCGGGTCTGGTTTTGGTGGGTCTGGTTTTGGCGGATCTGGTATTGGTAGGTCTGGTTTTGGCTCCTTAGCCTGATGAACTCGCCGCGTCAGCGATGTATATACTCGTACAAGGCGAATCTTCAGTCTCTCCCAATAGGTTGGGCTGTTAGCTGGTTCAGATACCTTTTCGTCCAACCTGGACCAATCTCTCGTATACCATCTGCGATGTTTCCTAGCTGTAGCCAACATCTCCAAAAATTCCATGGCCTGTTCGCTCGACTCGGTGGCAGGTCCAATCCACACAACTACGCGCGTCGCATTCTTGTAAATCTTCCTCATGATAGCGACTTGACTATTGCGCTCAGCAATGTCTTTCTGGTTGATGCAAATAGCGTCTATCCAAATCTTGCGCTCTTGTGATGCATGGCGAAGATGCTCGAGTGCGACATAGAGGGTAGCAGTGACAAATAACGAAGAGTCGTTAATCGTGATGGACCGGTCCGGGCCGTCTGTCCCCCAAGCATACGACAGGCACTCATACTTGGGATGCGAGTTGATGTCGGCATGCTCGATACCGAGTTTGATTGCCGATCCCCGCTCTTCAGAAAGGATGGTAATGAGGCGGATATGATCGGGCGCAGTCAGGCTCTTGTATTGATAGGATGGGCAGTCCATGACTATACCACGGCGTTACCAGATGAAAAGATTCGTGACTTCCACTATAGCGGAAGCTGTCTCGATACTGCCAAGCTCAGTTAAGAGACCGACAGATAGGCTTCAATTGAGCGCACGACTAGTGAACCTGGCAGTTGTTGTATTCAACTGTACTAAAAAGCAGTCTGTCAAGTCTGTCGCATGCTCGTTCAGGGTGTCTTGTGCAACACGCACTCGATGCAAAAGATTATGAGGCTGAGGGGCTGTTGGTGTTGCGGGCATCTTATTATCGTAGGAGCCATACCCAATTGAGTTAGGATGCGGGGAGATTTAGGGACAGCTGTCAAGGCCAAATTGCTCTCCACATCGAAACATCGAAACATCAAGGTAAGGGACCGAGGCTAAAAGCAGTTCCAGAACACCGAGTGCGTCAACGACGCTGATGTGGTGTTTTCCTACCTGTCGCGAGGCTCTGCATGGCGCGTCGCAATATCGACTCTAGCCGCAGACGTGGTTATGTCGCGCGCGTTCGAAGTCGCGTCGTCGGATGACGACAGGGCGCACAAACCTCTCTCCACTCCGCCGCCATCTTAGCCGTAGTTCTGCCTACGGAGAATTCTTGTCCACGAGCTCTGTCGCAGGTTAATCAGAATCGGCACGCGCTAACCTCTCGGCTTCATCAAATCGACGGAGAAACTGACGCCATGTGTGCCATTTTGAGGGTGCACAAGCACGCATGGACTGGATCTGGGGTACAATGAAGCTGGGCGTTTTACATCAAAAGGGCGTCTGGCCTCTGGACGTGTCGCTTGCGCGTTATCGACAAGACCTCGATATCTGATCACGATGCTGTCAAACATGATGACGCGATTGGCTTTGCCTTTGGCCATCCTTTCGTTCTGTAGGGCTCTTACATGCACGGGATACATGCACACGTGACTAACGAGATGCAGTCCTATCCTTCGTCAACGGCCTTCCCACCGATGCGCTCGTCGCACGCCAGTCGAAGAGCCTCCGCATCCTGCCGCTAGGTGACTCCATTACCTGGGGTTACATCAACGGCGGCGGTTCAAATGGCTACCGTGAGCGACTGCTGGCCGACCTTAAGTCTGGCGGCTACACCGTTGACTTCGTCGGCACGCAGCAGTCCGGAACCATGGCGGACAAGGACAACCAGGGTTTCCCTGGCTACACCATCTCCCAGATCCGCGGCGTTGCTGCGGGTGGTCTTGCATTGAAGCCCAACGTCGTCCTGCTCCATGCCGGTACCAACGACTTGAACAGAGGAAACCCTTCTTCGGAGCCTGATGCCGATGCGCCAAGACGACTTGGACTCTTGCTCGATGACGTTCTGAAGACAGTCCCCAACGCCGTTGTTATCGTGGCCAAGATCATTCCATCGAAGCAGTCGGGTCTTAACGCCAACATCAAGACTTTCAACAACGCGTTGCCTGCTATCGTCGCCGCCAGGGTCAGCAAGGGATCGAAGGTTTCCATTGTCGATATGAACGTCCTCAGCACGAGCAGCGAGTTGAGCGATAACCTGCACCCGTAGGTGTTACCTCTTTCATTTGGAGACCGCTCAGCTGACTGATCTTATAGGAATGTCGCTGGCTACGCGCGCATGGGTGACATCTGGAACGCGGGCATCAAGGCTGTTGCCGGTTCGATCCCTGCACCTGCTTAGTTGTTCCCAATTCTGGACTTGCGGGGCTGAGGTGCCAACACATAGTAGTGTGGTAGAAGAGGACACGAGAATCAATTCAACTCTCATGCCATGACTCCGATCTTTCCGATAACGCCACTTCCGTCCCCATGTTCTTGACTACCTCCCCACGAGGAGATGTCGATCCCCATGCCCCGGTACCATACGTCGTCCAAAGAAAGTGGTCAGGTTGGTGAAGTAATCTCAAGCCTTTAGCCGAATGCGGGATCAGCATATTAGCTCCGCAACTGCCGACATTGCTTCGATGCCACGAGGTCGTACGGATTAGGTGAAGTTGTGGTGACCTTAATATGTACTTTTTGGTACGGATGGGGTCGGCAGTTGCATGACGAATGTGAAGAATGAGAGGGATAGCAAACCTTTGAGTGTGGGTCGCATTGGGCAGGTATGGAAGCTTCGGAGAACGTCCCTTGGAGTACTTTATCTTCCAAGGCGTCTTCTCTGCATCGTTCTGTACTTCTTCATCATCTACATCCTTCTGTGAAGAGACATTGCGAATCATCATGCTGTTCCCTACTCTCCTCCTCGCCGCCGTCGCGCAGGCTGCGCCTCAGTTCGGTGGCTCTCAGGGCTTCACCATGTTGCGTTTTGGGTGCGCTCAGAACGTTATCGACCGAATCGATCCTCTTGTCAACCCAGGCCAGGCTCCTTCGCCGCACATGCACCAGGTAGTTGGAGGAAATGCTTTCAACGTCACGATGCAGTCGACGGATATCGCCAAGCTTGCGACATGCACTACTTGCGGGTACTCGGAGGATGTAAGTCATTACGGAAGATGGCACGCATGGGAAGCAAAGTTGACGAAGTGGTGACAGCTTTCCAACTACTGGACCGCGAATGTCTACTTCAAGGCCCGCAATGGAACATACAAGCGCGTACCTCAAATTCCTAACAGGGATCTCTTCAACGACAAGTACACTGGCAAGACCACTGGAGGCTTCGTCGTCTACTACGTGTCTGGAGGCAAGGGCCAAGTCACCGCCTTCAAGCCTGTAAGCCATGAACCTCTCCAGGCATCTTCATGCCCTGACAAAGCATACAGGGCTTCCGCATGCTCACCGGTGATGCCACCAACCGTGTCTCCAAGGGTATGAAGACTCAGACTTGCTTCCGATGCTACAACGCGCCCAACTTTGGTGGCGATAACGCCGCGCCTTGCCAGGATGCCAAGTGAGCATGCACGTCTCGTTGTATTCATGACTATGCTGACGCTTCAAGACTCGATACCGAAGGCTTCCCTACGACGCCTTGCCCGGGTGGTATCCGTAGCAATGTTCTCTACCCAACGTAAGTGACCCATCACGAACAACCTCGTGCGCCACTGACCCGTTGACAGATGCTGGGACGGAAAGAACCTAGACTCGCCCGACCACAAGTCGCACGTCGCGTACCCCTCTAACGGCCCGGCCCTGTTCTCTGGTACTGGCACTGGTGGCAATTGCCCGTCGACTCATCCCGTGAAGATCCCACAGGTCATGCTCGAGGTAAGTCGCAATATATTCCAGTCCAGTCCTCACGGCCAGGCTAACACAATTATAGATCGTCTGGGACACCAGCAAGTTCAACAACAAAGCCGAGTGGCCCGCCGACGGCTCGCAGCCATTCGTTCTCTCGACTGGCGACAACACTGGGTATGGACAGCATGGAGACTACGTCTTCGGCTGGAAGGACGACTCGCTGCAGAAGGCTATGGATGATGCCAAGGGCTGCATGGGTGCCAACTGCGGTAGCTTGAAGACGCAGCAGCCTGCTGATGGGAACAAATGTCTTGTGCCCAACCGTGTAAAGGAAGAACGCGACGGCTGGTTGACGGCACTACCGGGTATGGAGGGTATGCCGATGTTGTAGTCGACCTTGTGCAACAATCGAGCTCAAGCAACCAAATCCGGTATCCCCAAGTATGATTGATACAATCTGAATGACCCAAAGTGTGGTACCCTCAATGCTTCGGAAGAGCTTCGTAATAGCGAGCAGCAAGCTTTGCTGCAAATGCCGGGCTTTTTTGATGGCATATACTCTCCATTCACGTAAAGTGAAACACCTCCTTACACTCCGGACAAGAGAACTCGGGTGTAGCGCCTTCTGTAAACATGTATGATGTCGTAGAAGCTGAAGGCCTTGATGCAGAATCACGCGACAACATCTTCCCGATGATGTCACGTAACAGATACATGTTGTTGGAGCTGTATTTGGGCAGTGGTAGCGGCAAACCACGCGGATAAGACTTCACAAGCTCGTGAAACGGTCGACCGTAATACTGGTCATACGAGTCATCCTTTGCCAGCGCTAGAGCGATCTCGACGAAAACACACCCGAGAGAAAATATGTCTGATTTAGAATTTCTCTTTTCTCCCTTCGCCACTTCGGGGGCGCAATACCTCCTGGTGAAGCCTTGTGGATCGCCACTAGTCGTGCTTTGGCCGAGATCCGTATAATCGTACGACAGACCAAAGTCGGTGTACAAGATCCTCCCTTGATGAATCAGTATATTCTGCGGTTTGATGTCTTTGTGCCGAATAGTGTGTTGGTGGATGAAAGCCAAGGCAGACGCCAAACAGCCAAAAGCGTTCCACATGATGTGACGCTGACGTTTGCGCTCGGCGTTAGATGTTTTTTCAAATTTCGAATCTCTGTGCTCCCGGTAATTTTGCAGAAAGTTCGCCAGATCTCCGCCGTCCGCAACAGGCTCGAGAATGATAGCAAGTTCCCTCCCCTTGATGTAAGTGGCGTGCACTTTGGCGATGTGACGATGGGAGGATAAACGTTGCATAATGTGGACTTCATTGAGAAGCCTTCGCTTGGCATCTTCCATGTTGCGAGAATAGACGTTCGTAATAACCTTCCGTGCGAAAACCGATCCTGTCTTACTATGGCGGACCATCTCAACACTTGCGCTGCCACCATGACCGAGCATTCGTACGTGTTCATATACCAAAAGATGGTCGTCATGGTTCTCATCTTCAGGCTGCCGTGACGGAGCGTCCGCGGGTGAGATCTGTACGAAAGTCGACACACCTCCGGCAGTGTTGCGCGCTTGGTGCATGGCCCTCTTTTGGCCTTTGTGAAACTCTCGGCGAACGACGTCCTTAATGTCTAGAGGTGGAGCTTGATCGCTGCCATTGGTAGCCATCTCTGAGTGTAACGGATATAGGTGAAACCGTCCCAAGAACTACGGGCAGTTAGAGGAAGAGCGCGAACAGGAGCTGTGAGCGGAACCGATTCAGAGATAAGGCTAAATCTGCTTTCGCATCAGGTCAGCTCATCAGTGCACCCATGCACGAGTGATTGGTCGGCGCATAGAGGACCAGCCTGCTTCGCCACCTGCAGCCTGACGTGCTTCGAGGTGAGTACAAGACATATTGTGCAGCGTGTTGGAAAGAAGAAATTTAGTGACAGAACTGATGGAGAATAAGGCTCATCTTTTTGGCAATGGGGACGAGCGAGCAGCGCGTGTAGGGGTCGCCGCGCGTAAAGTGAAGACGCGACGAACTCGCGTGCTTGTATTCTGAGGTGCCAAGGCCCTTAGCTTGATTTGGCCTAGCCTCAACGCGCCCCAGGTGCCGACTCGCAGCCTGGGCTCTCAAGTGCTGGAACATTTCGACGAAAGAGTTCTGAACTTGCTATACGTCAATAGCATTATGTATCAGCCTTGCAATGCCCACTAGGAATTTGCGAGTGGGGGTTACTGGCCAGCAGATAGTACACTCGGGTAAAGGTAGGCGGGTTTCCGAAGAGAACATATAATTAACATACATATCTACCGAAAAACCAATACTAACGCTCGACCAAAACATCGCTCTAAGGGGTATCGACGACAAATTCTATGCAAACCGCAAACTCCTTACACTTTTCATCCTCTCCACACCTGCCACCACTCTAACACCTCTACCTCCTAAAGCTCCACCCCCTCTTCCTTGCCCCGATATCCGTCTGCGACCTTTCCAGCGTCGGCATAGCCGTAGTAGTAGGATCACTCTCACGAGGTCTCGTGAGCGTCCTCGCGCGACTCCACGCCCTGCCCCTCATACTCTCACCGCCATCAGCCAGTTCCCTCTCCCTTTGTCTCCTCTGTTGCTCCTCCGCACTTTGTTGTTTCCATCCACCTTCCGTTCTATCCTCTTGCTTTTCTGGCCACAGAATTTGGTGAATGACAACAGCGCGCACGTTCATGAAGATGACGAAGAACCACATCATGACGAGGGCGATGGTCATTGCGCAGCCGATGAGGGCAATGGCTCTGTTGTCGTTGAGGGCGCGAGCGATGGCGAAGGTCGATGTTGTGAGAGCTGTATTGGGGAAGATGAAGGAGTACCATGTCATCGCGAAGTCCATCTTGCCTCTCCGGGCACACGACCAATGCGCACCGACGCTGACGAAGAAGAACCATAGGGCTAGACCCCAGAGCCATAGTCCCATGTAGTTGGCGCAAATCATGCCGACTTTGCCTGCGAGCTCGCCGTTCCCTTCGCCCATGAAATCGCTGGGTACGGTCTTTGGGAGCTCTTGGCCCATCATGATGACTCCGGCAATGGTGAAGCCAGATGGACCGACGGAGATGAACATACCCGGGCGGAGCGATTCCTTGGGAAGTTTCTGCGTCATGAGACGGTAGATGAAGGCGGCGTAGATCATGAGCGACACCAGGAAGCCTATGCCTTGGATGACATACCCAGTCAGGATGATGGTGAGTGAGATGGTTGGATCTTCGACCTTGGGCGCGAGGTTACCAGCGTGAGGCCCGATGATGAGCAGAGGGTATGCTGGGAAGATCCAAATGGGCGTCATCTGGGAAATGGTAAAAGTCGTGGTAGACCACCTGTGATTGTTAGCGTACTTGTCAGTATACGATGAGAGATGGACACGAACATGAGAAGGTAGATGCCAATGGAGAAGCAAACAGCAAGACCACAGTCCATCCAGAACAACACAATCATGCATTGCTCCAGCCACTCTCCCACCCCAGCCATGTCAACTCCAAACTGACTGATGTTGATCAAAATGATGCCAAAACTGACAATAGCTGCAGGGATAAACAGCGACTCGGTAGGATGTAGAAAGGAGGCTTTGAACGTTCGCGGGTAGAAGTAGAACCGGCAAGAGATCATAGCGACGTTGAACAGGAACAAGACGATATTGAGGATGAAGAAAATACATCCTAGCGCGTAAATGCCGTGGAAGCGGAATGGCACAGTGTACAGGACGTTGGCGATACCGCCGGTGGCCATAGTAAGGCAGAACCAAGTCCAGGTGAAATGCCGTATCCGCTCCTTGAAGCTCAACTTCGTCCTCTTCTCCGGCACATCTGAATTTTGAACGCTGCGCTTTGTACTTCTGGTGGCGACCGCAGCTAATGCCGTCGGGTTCTCGCGTATGGAATCGTCAGTCTTCTCCGTAGAGTTCGTGTCGACCCTCTCGTTCTCGTCGCCATGGTACTCTATCTCTTCCTCTTCGCGCTGAATCTGTTTCTGCACGTCGTTGGAAAGGCCTTCGGGCTCATCGCGACTCAGGGGCGTTGCCAATGTGAGGCTGGGATCATCGAAGGGATTCTGGTTCGTCGGATCCGGATGCGGCGTCGCGACATTCGGGTGCGAGCGCCATTGCAGTCTCTCCTCTGCACTTGACACCGAGGCGGTGGAAGAACTCGACGCCGGTCTGTGTACGACGCTGGAAAAAGGCGGAAAGCTGTCGTTAGTAGGCAAGCGGCCTATCGCGAGGTTCTGCGTGTTGCGGTTCATGATGCCAAGGTCGAGCCGCAGCGGTACATGCGGGGCGAGCGAATTGGCAGCTGGAGTCGGAAATTGTGGTTCAGCAATGACCGAATGATGTCACACCCCTTTTTCGCAGTTGCACGTGTCGAAGTCTTCGACTCGACGCTAAACACAAGAGAAAGACTGCACAAAAAACCCTCAAGACGAACTTCTGGATTCTGAAACAAAAAAGTCCGGCGATAAGAAACCCTATGTACCTGCACGCGCCTCCCGTAAGAGCACCGCTACAACAGTTTTTGACCAGCCCCCCACCCCGTCGATCTGCCGCACTTCCAGTCGCGACAAACCAGAGGCCAGCAAAGTTGCGTCGACATGGCCATAGCGGCCACACCATCTCGGCTATCTAGCCGGTGCCCTTGGAAGACGCGTTGTTAGCGGCAATGCGGAACATAACCCAAGAGCAAACCCAAGCGTTTCAGAACCGTCCATCTGCAGGTTGCCGTCACCATCATTTGTGTGGCTGTGTTCTACACCCGTTCCTTCCGCGTCACTGGCGGGAATAGTTTGTCTCCATGATAAGGATTCGACGTGCCAGTGGGTTCTCGGACGTTCTGACGTTTCGGCTGGCCAGGGGCCGACCCGGCCGAGAACTACTGCCCAACACCAAATTTCAAACCATCAAGTGGCCCAACATAAGCACTTCTACAAATTCAGCTCTGACAGTCGTTGATGTTTTGCCGGGCATTACTCCGGAATACGACAAGCAGACTCACTAGCAAGCATTTCGAGGTCAATGACGCGCTGGACCGTACAACTTGTAGCACGTCCGTTGCTTTTGAAACCATTTTGCTCTACATTCTCATGTTGATCTCACGGTTATTACGGCTGAAGATCCCCTCGCGATTTGTCTACCACGTCACGTGCGCTCCTTGGAGCTGGCAAGAACGGCATCTTCGATTGCGACTACACTGCGGAGACCGTTAGCCTACAAGTCTGTCTTTAGTTCGGATCCCTACGCGTGACGTACGGAGACATGTATCCGAACGTAGATACTCTGAACCTTCGATTCAAACTTGTAAATTGATTACCGTTCTGTCAACAGCTTGCAGCCGAGATGCAATGTCGAATCTGCTGCAGCAATTTTGATTTCAAAACGAATACTATACCAAGAAATTTACATTACCAGCATGGAGCATGGTGACACAACAGGAAGCTAAGCACGGCAACGTACTCCACTTTTACCCGTCAAAGAGGGTACCGTCTTTACAATGCCGAGAAATTTGCGTTAAACTCCACGGACAAGAATCGGCATATAACATATCAACTTCAGACTTTAGTCTAGACCACTGAATCCGGACAGCTGGTAACATAGTGCATCTTGTGCCGTTGTTCCGCCTGGGTACTGGCAAGCACGGCAGGAAAGAGAGCGAACCCGTTCTACAAATGGTACACATGTGGAGGATCTAGATCCCACTCGTTCTATACTTTTCCCGGTACATGTTACATCAGCTTCTTCATATCCACAAATCACGTTTGCATCGCGGGCAGCGAGTGTCTGGTCGTCCCTCGACAGTACTAGACCCAGTCTTTTCGGATCCTTCCATGCGTGTCTCCACTCAGAACAACGTCGTGAAAGACCCTTCATGCATTGTCAGTAGTTCATGCAGACATCAGCGTTACTGACGGGCTGACTAGTCAGACCCTGTGGCGTGTACTGCATCTTGGACGGTAAGCACGGCAGGAAAAGATACCAAAGGTAGCATTCTATCCACTTACCCTTTTTTGACATCTGAAAGACGTGGCACATGTCGCAAATTGAGATCAAGACCCATAGTGAAAAAGCAGCAATTCATCATTAACCCCACAAGTTACACATCCCTCAACACCAAAAGCACCACTGCAATGCCGCTGGTCCTTCAGAGATATCGAGAGAAGGAAAACATCCTCTCTGATCATACACGAAACATCGCCCATGAAAGCCCGTAACTCCACGCCTAAAACCATGCCATGCCAACGCTAATGCTACCAATGAACAACCCAACCAAATCATGACACCATTCGTCCCACACTCTGCATGAAATGATGTCCAGAACGAACAGCCTACCAGAAACTACACCACCCAATATAATGCTGACAAAGATTCTCCAAATTCGTCGCCTCCTTAATCAACCGATCAACCTGCATCTCTGTCCTCAACTCCTCTCCTTTACCGAAGTCCTTACCGGTCAACTTCTCCTTAACACGACTGAGAACCTGCAAGGCACGTGCATTCTGCACTTCCTTGGCGTCGACGTCGTTGTTCTGGGGAGGAGCAATGGAGGAGCGGTGGCGGGGGCGACCGACGATGCTGGGCATTTGGTGGGGGTCGTTGGGGTTGGGGTTTGCGGGGTCGGCGACCATGATGGATTGGCGGCGTTCAGAGGGGTAGTTTGGCTCCGGGGAGGTGTCGCGGTGGTTGAGGCGCCAGGTTAAGAGGGGGTCGTGGATGAACTGTTGGGTTGGTGGTTAGTAAATCAAATCAAACATGTGTGAGCATGGGGTAAGGAAGGGAACTTACAGCTTCAAGCACAGCCATGACACTCTCCTTGTTGCTCCTCAACACGCGCATGACGTGCTCGCAAGTCGTCCGGTAGCTACCCTCGATATTACTAACTTCCATGGCATACGTCAACATGCGCGTGAGACGGAACGGTACGCGTTCCGGGTACTTCTCCCGGTGCATGGCTACTTCGAAACAGTCGCCGAAATCAATGTGAATAATGTTGCCGGTGACGCGGTCCAGCATCAAGTTACTAGGGTGGCGATCGCCGAGACCCAGAATGTAACCGACCATGGACATGACGGCGAGAGAACGCGTGTAGTTTGTGCGGCGATCAAGCCAGGCTTCTGAGGATTTAGATTTGAGCCACAAGACGCGGTAGAGATCCTGGCCTGTTGTGTTGTCGAGCGCGTAGCCAAAGACTTCAACCTTTTGCATGAGCGTGAGGCAGTCGTAATCAGGCGCCATCTGCAGCATGATGCGGTGCTCAATGTTGAGGAGAATCTTTCTACTATCGCGGTACTCGCGGATGAGCACATGCAGAGTGTCGCTGTTAGGGACCCAACCAAGCAGACCGGATTGCGTACTAAGCGGGACCGCGGCGTAGCGTTGGATATTAAGGTGTCGCTTACGAGACTCCACATCGTTGGAGAGCAGCGTGTTGCAGAGACCGAAGAGTTGCATGACACGCTCGTCTTGACGAATGTCTTCGTGGCCCTTGAGGACATGGGTGTGTGCTTTCCCGTCGCTTCCGCGCATTTCCAGCTTCCTGGGTCGCTGCTTGGACTGGATGACGGATGCAACAGGGTCAAACGAGATGATGCGGATAACCGGCTTGCCAACCTGGTACGTTCCAGGAACAGCAAGTTCAAGGTCATGCGCGTCCTTGAGCTTTGGTGAGACATACTGCAACTCAAGCGTCATCAAGGACGGCAATTGACGAGCGATCTTGCGGAACACCTGGTAGTAGAGATCCCATGCCTGGTTGAGGTCGCCTATTTCACCGGATGTCCTGAATGTATTACACCAGTCCCGGGCTTCTTGGAGTTCGCGACCGAATGATTGGATGAATGAGATTTCACGTAGAGTCTCAGGTCCCTTGTCGAGCATCGCATGGAGTGGGGCGAGAGTAGCAAACATGCCGTCGATGTTGTGATCGCCAAAGTAGAGCCTACTGGCTTCCTCAAGACCCTCATGCCATTGCTCATGCCAGAGCACAGCAATACGAATGAGTTCGTGACTCACAAGATCTGCTTGTTCGACCAGCTTCGGCGAGTGCTCGCGCATGGCCTCCATGAGTTCCTTAGCGGATCGCTGACGTCGCGATACATCCGACTTCATCGAGACAGTCAATGGGAAGACCAAAGCCTGAGGATGTGCCTTGCCGACTTCGATAAGCAGCTGATGAATCGATTGCCGAACCACGGCGTTGGGTTGGTTGATCCTAGCGAGCAATTGTGGAATGACCTCGAGCCATGTGTCGATCGGCACAGACTTCGTACCCTCAGTAATGGTGCGATTGACGCCCTCTCGTCCACCATAGCTAAACCACAGGGTAAGCAACCTGAGCGTGTCCTGCAACGAACTAGTTGAAGACAGTGCGATTGACTTGAAGAAACCCTGGATAGCCGGGATGACGTGATCGTGGATGATGTTATTAGGCACTTCAGTGGCCTCTCGGTCAGACTTGGAGGTGATGGAGTTGATGACTTCGAAATTCGCGAGAGCCCAAGCGTGCCAGGCCTTGTACCAGTCCTTGTTGTAGCGTGTCGCAGCCGCATATGCCGCTAGGATCTCGTGAACAAACTCGTGCTCCCACTCGCCGTCTTGGAGCTCTTGCTGCCAGTCACCTTGCTTGAGGTAGCATTTGGCGAGTAGGCGATGGCTCTCGGCTAGTTCAGTAGGCGAGGCACCTATGGACGACCCGTTTAGCATGCTTGAGCCATTCATACCATTGACTCCACTGTGTCCATTGGTAGCAGCAAAGGGGTTTATGTTTGTGAACATGTGCTGACCATTGGACATACCGTTCATTCCGTTCTGCCCCATCATCGGATTGGTCGCGGCCCTTGTGCGCATCGCGAGGTCCTCAGATAGTCGTCCGGTGAAGTCCTTCATACTATCAAGAGCTTCCTGCTTGAAGTTCTGATCGGCCCACATGTACTTGTAGGTCGTGTATGCGACTGGGTGCGAGATCTCGTGGGCGTTGTTTCGGACGAACTCAACTACAGTGCTGTCGCCAGTGCTCTCGATATCCAGTAGCTTCTGTAACGCCTTATTGGCGAGGTTCATCCTGTTGCTCTTGCGGCAAAGGTTGGTGTACTTGATCCACATATCGGTGCCCTCCTTTGGTGAGATGACGAGTTGTCGGACCTTGATCATGCGCTGCCAGACTTCAGGGTTTGGTTGCAGTCCTCTAAGCCGCTTCATCCAAGTCTTGCGCATGCTGCGCTGCTTCTCAAGATTGCCCTCGTTCTGCTTGTACTGCATGATCTCCTCAAGCTCTGCCAGCATCTGCACACGAATCATCGGCAGGTAGGCGCGCTGGTAAGACTCTCCGAGGAGCGAGCTCAACTCTGTGTCAAGGCCCTTCCTAGCCTTGGCAATCTCGTCAACAGCAATCTCGAAGCGGTTGTTGTGAATGTTGAGGATAGACGCGAAGAAAGCGCGGTCGGGCGACTGTTCTTTCATGACACCGAGGTAGTTGTCCATATCCGCAAACTTGCCGAGACCCCAGGCGGCCGTGGCAGCAAGCGGTGCTATCGCCTTACGATACTCCTGCGTCGCGTTGGCCCACTTCTCCTTTGACAAGCTGGAAAGCAGATCCCACTCTCCTAGAGCGTGCAAGCAGCGCATCTTGCCCATGGTGACATCGAAAGAATCGGGTTCTTCGAGTTCGCGCCTCTGATAGGCAGCAAGCGCTTCGTCCCATTTCTGCAACTTCTCGAACCAAGTCTCTTTCAACTCTACATCCGCGTAGTTCTGCGCCTTGCGCAATATACCGAATGCTGCGTCGGTCTGTTGCAGCTGGTTGTTGATACTGATAAGGGCTTCCACAGCGCTGGAATTCTGTTCCGCGTTGAACTCGAGCTCCTTGTAGTGCAGTGCCTTGGCAAAAGCGTGGCACTTTCCAGCATACATACCCAGGATCCGCACATCGATCGGTAAGGCTTTGTCGTCGTGCTCCATGAACTCTGCCAAGTTGAGTAGGACTTGGAGAATCTCTGGCGGAATGTTGGGCGACGTGAGTGCTGTCTCTATAGACCGAACAAGCTCTTCTTGATACTGATCGTAGAGCTCAGTCCAGCATGAGACGAACGCCGAGTTGAACAGTGTGCGTGCGATCGGATTGTACACGCTACCCAGTGGTGTGCAGGCGCGTAGTGCCTGCTGTGGCGACTCTCGGAGAAGTTCAACACTGAACCTTCGCATCCATTCGATCCAGTCTTCCTTGGTGGTCTTGTTAGAAGCCTCCCAGGCCTGCTTGAGATGCTGCTGGTTGACCGCCAACTTCTTAGTGAGGATCTCCGCAGGGTTCAAGTCCTCATCGTCTTCGCCGTATCGCTCATCTGGGCTGAGATCTTGAGGTAGTGGCTCGCCTTTCTGCAGCTTTGATACGATACGTCCGTAGTTCTCATGGGGTACCTTGTGCGCGATGAGGATCTTGTTGACGGTCGGTACAAAGTGAATGTAGTCCGGACCAAGTTGGAAGATGAGTGCACAGAGCGTCTCGAGCGCAGTCTGCTTGAGGGTTGGCTCGTTACCGGAAAGCACTCGGCAGAGGGGATGCACGATACGCGCAGCGAACTCGGAGACGTTGACTTGTTTCGATAACCGTCCTAGTGTTTCGATGGCATGTCTCCGGATCTGGATGGGTTGGCCTGGCTTGTCGAACATAGTTACCATGACCGGAATGATGAGATGCATGTACTCTTCCGCACTGGAGCCGAAAATAAGGAAGGCATGTAGCACACGCTCTGATGGCAACCGCTTGCCAGTCTGGTCGGAATCAAGAACACTCAGCATGAGAGGTAGAACATCAGCCAGGTAGACCTTGAACTCGCCTTCCAGCGAGCGGGCGATAGCCTCGATCAAAGAAAGAATGGTAGCTTGTAGCTGCGGGCTGCTACTCCAGTACTCCTTGATCGTTGCAAGGATGCTGGGCAAATAAGGACGAATATGTTGGCGAACAATTCGAACAAGCTGGCTAAGCTGGTTGAAGTAACCTTCGGAGCGTCCAGCCGGCGTTGATCGGATGACGTGGAGGAAGCCAGGTACAACTTGGCTGAGGAAAGGAACACACTTCAGTCCCATGGTCGCGTAGATGTTCATGACAGCTTCGACAATGGCAGTGTGGTACTGCACAAGAGACGGATCCTTGAGTAGTCCCATGAGCGTGCTGATGACAATCGTCGGGTAGTACTCCTCATTCGAGGGTGTTGTGCCTTGCATGATGAGCGAGACGTCAGTGATAGCCTGCGCTTCCAAGATCAGGTGCTTGTCCGGCGACTGTTCCATGATCTTCTGGTACTCGTCCGGATCCAGGGCTCCAAGGGTACCCATGAGCCTAACAGTCTCCCTTCTGAGTTCGCCTTCCGGTTCCGTCTTGACGATGCTCATCAGAATGTTCATCAGCTCTGGGTATTCCCGGTACGGTTCTATGACATAGCCGGCATTTGTCGCCAGCTGTCCGAGAGCTTTCAGAGCCGAGAATCGCTTAGCATCCGACGTCTGATCCTGCATAAAGTCTAGGATGACGGGCATGAGATCTTTGATGTACTTGACCATACCCTCGCCGCCGACTGTGGCGAGGTCGCCAATAGCCTTGAGCGTTGTTGAAGCAACCTCGGGGTTTGAGTCTTTGCACTTGGGCAGCAGAACCTCAACAATAGGATCTATCAGCGGTTTGATAAGGCTGTCCGCGGCGCCGACTAGACTACTAATCAACTTGGCGCTCTCTTCCTTGCTGCGAGGGCTGTTGGCGTAGTTGACCTCAGTCAGCAGCTGAAGTAGGACTTTGCGCAAGGAAGGGAAGACGTAGGCAGGATTGACGGCCGTCAGGCGACCAATGATGGACATGGCAGCTTCTCGAATGGCGAAGACCTCGTCATTGAGAGCGAGGAAGAGAGTGCGGACGTTGTCTGCTTTTCCAAGATGACGGTCGAAACGTGCATCCAGTGCCATGAGGACATCCCACCGAATGTCGGGTTCAACATCGCCTACACCGACAGTCAAGAGCTTCTCGATGATGTCGCCCACCACCTTTGTCGCATGAGTACTAGTCTGGTGAACAATGGGATCTTTGACAAAGAGTTGACAGCAAGTCAGGGCGGCGCGCTTCCGGATCTCAGCGTTATCGGCTTCTACGTATCGGATGGCAACATCGCGGACGAACTCGTTCAGCACGTGCCCTGTGAAGTCGAAACTACCGAGCGTGTGTAGTGCCAGTGCGATCTCTGCTTCTCGCTGGGGTATGATCGAAGGGTCCTTGTGATCGCGTGTCCATATTTGTGGAGGTTGTGAAATTTGGAAGGGACTGCCGAGGGGGAGGAAGTGTCGTCCAGCAAGGATCTGGCTGAGAAGATCCAAGAGCTTTTCTTGGATCATAGGGCGTGATGGTGGTACATAATGCGCCATGTCTACAAGAGCTTGGAAGAGTGCATCGCTTAAGCCGCAGGAAAAGATGGGATCCAGTAACCGCTCAACAGACTTGGTGAGTGCCTGGCCGACGGCTGCCGCAACCATGCTGAGACATTGGAAGATTGGCGCTTCGTTGATGGCGGCCTTGTTCCGTGCCTTCGCGATCAGACCCTCCTGTATGAAGCCTAGGATGCCCTCCAGGTATGGTGAGATGGCGACTCCGACCGCGTTTGCAATCTGTCCAATGGCGACGAATGCCTTGTCCCTGTCGCGGTCCTTCCTAATGAGACCCTGGAGATGTAGCATGCACTGGTGTAGGTACTTGGTCGCAAACTCGGTTGGCGAATAACCAGCGAGGATGGGTATGATGAGCACCACCTCCCTCCGCACGAGCGCATCGCGGTGCTCCCGATACTTCAGTACGTGCTCAACCGTCTCCTTGTACTTCTGGTCGTTCATGAACATGGCGCTCTTGTCGAGGAGCTCCTTCATGGTGAGGAGGGAACCGTGAATCGCTTCGTTCGTGTTGATGGTGAAGCCGCGCAGGATCTCGTCGTAGACCTTTCCGAACCATAGCTGGCGCATCTGCGAGTCGCGGGGGGATATGATCTCGAAGCAGGCGCTGATGGCTTCGGCAGCGGATTCCCGGATGAGGACCTTTGGATCTCGTAGGGCGACCCAGATGACCTCGAAGATTTGCGCAATCCATTGGTACATGAGCGTAGGTGAGTTCTTCGCCAGTTCCCGCAGGATGAGGACAGCGGCGAAGCGTCTATTCTCCAGGCGCTCCAGCTGCAGCCACTCCAATGCGCCCTTGACCTCTGCTTCGACTAGCTCCGCCGTGAGTGTACCGCCGGGCTTCGCGAGTCGTCCCAGGGCCTTGGCCGCGACCACCATGGCTGTGATGTCCTGACCCCGCATTACCGCCCGAAGGTATGAGGCGAACCGCGTCGTCTTCTGGCCCGCATCGTCACCGCGGAAGTCGATCAGGGCGTTGAGCGCGTGGATGCCGCCGATGCGTTCGTTCGAGTCGGTGCCGGTGACGATGAGGCCCGAGATCTTGGTGTAGACTTCATTGTTAAATGTGGTGAAGACGTTGGGCGCGAGTTCTGCACAACATCAGTTTCCCGTAGCTTGGGCGGAGTGCTTCGCGTTGTCTCTCACCTCGATGCGCCGATTCGACCTGCTGTCGCAGCGCGGTTGCTGCCCGCTGTCGCGTCTCGTCATTTCTTGGTTTGTCAGCCGCTTGTCGCAATGGTTGTACTGTATGGAGCTCACTTTGACCGTAGGTCGTGGACTATGCGGTCCAGGTTGGCCGAAAGGGGACCCTGCTGCGACATCTTGACTGCTTCAACGGAAGCCTTTCGCAGCAAGAGTTTGTGGTCTCACTCCATCCATGAAAAGGAGCGAAAAGAGTGTTGTAGAGGGGCGCGTGGGGAGAATTGGTGTTGCCAAAGTTACTGGACGCTGCAGCCGTATGTCACGAACGCGGACTAGCGCATTGACCTCACGCGAGCCTCGGGAGCTAACCCAAAGCGCACACCGGGGATCCGCAACACCAGCCCGTGATTAGCAACGCGGTGAGGATAACGGGTGAGTGTGGCCAGGCCTACCGCACGAGCAAAGGTAAAAGACTGGATCAATCACCCACATGTCATCTATTCCACTTATCGCCGTAAAGGAAAAGTACCGGTGTCAGTGTTGTGCACACCATAGTCCAATGACAACCCAGTATTAGAGACACTTCCCGCTCAACATGATACACATCCACTCACCGCGCAGTGTCACTTTGAAAGAGTTCCATAACGTCAAGTAGTAGAAATTAGGTATCACACACTATGAAGCCCACACACAAGTTGCCATTCATGACCGTTGTGCAGTCGTCCCCTCACCGCGACTCGTCTTAACCAGCCAATACACCCTCTGCAACATGGCCAATGACTCCACCGATCTGTCCGAAGAATATCGACTTCAGGATAGTTTCACCCTCACCCACAGCCCACATACCCGCATCACTCAGCTTCTCCTTCCATTGACTCTTCTCTTCGTGGCTGAGCTCTTCCCATTTTCTCGCAGAAGCGTGCTTCTTCAAGACATCCTCGTCTCCAGCGTGGACCTCTGTGCTGAGTGTGCCGTCAAATTCAGGGTCATGATGTATGACAAGCGCTTTTTGTTGACCGGATGGCTCGGATGGCTTGGTGTCAGAGAGCACGTGAGGGAGGTGGAGATGTAGTAGATCAGCGATCCGATGTGATGTCTTGACCACTGGTGAGTCCGCATTGTTGAGGATGGCGTTGTGGCGTTTCTCGCGCAGTGTTTCGCCAAAAGTCTTGTGCTGGCTTGCTGCATTCTGCAGACTGGCGGGAAGTATGCCTTTGGTGAGGTTGCCCTCTGGATCTATGAGTGACTGGATCAGGAGAGCGGCCACTGCGACGACCATGGCGATGACGAGATAGGTCGCTGCTGTGAACATGTTTCTCGAGCGTGCCGTCTGGAGAACATAGCGTGACCCGATGTCCTGTAATTGGAATGTTTCGACGCTGATCGTGTTTCCCAAAGACGTACTCGCCAGACGCAGATACTGGGGTGGCGCTTGACGACCAGCCGGTACTTCGGGCTTGTAGAATGGCGAGAAGACAGCCTTTGTCATTTGCACTTCGTGAACCTGCTGGTGTTAGCACTTGTCGGGCTCTTCTGGTGTTTTTACGCTTACGTTATCATAGCTATTGAATGCGTGAAACGAGCTCAGAGAATCTCTGGCAGGTCCATGGTAATCCATCGTATACACCGTCAAGGATATGTCGATCGCTGCGATCGCTATCGCAATTTGGTAGGCGCCATCCTTATCTGCATCAAGCAAGCTGACGTCCATATCTGTAGCCGCCTTGACATGCTTGGGCATTGCTTTCCGTAGGACAACGCTTGCCGGACCTTCTTCGTAGAGATGAACAAGGAGCAACTCCACGCCGCTTCTGCTGGGCTTGTTCTTTAATAGTAGCAGATGTTTCGGCGAAAGCCACCGTACACATCGTAGCTTACTCCTTGCGCCCTTCTCGACGTGTGGCATGGTGTAGAGCTTCCTGTGCTCGTTCTTTCCCTTGGTCTTCCTTGAATCGAAATCCCAGTTGACAGTCTGCACGAAGACTTCCGAATCGGTGACGTAAGCTAGCTGATATTTCCCTTCTTCTTGTGTCCAAAAGTCCATGTCGTTAGCTTCCTGGCCATTATGTAAACTAATTCGTCCTATGACGTCCTGACCCGTAGGTCTCGTAGATGTAGCGGCAAAGATGACGACTTCGTTATCGTCTCCAAGACTTGATGCGATCGCTCCGATGCGTCTGCTGGGTGTATTCGAGGTCGATCGTTGTGGTTTCGAGAGTTTCACGATACGTTGGTAGGCTTCCTTTCTTGCGGAACTCGATTGCGGTGCGGTGAAGAGCGTTGTCTTGCTGAGGTACTCAACGTTTCCATCTCTTTTCTCAGCACTATTCGGATACTTCAGCTCGAATGCCCTCAGATGTTCATTGTTGCCCTTCAGCCGGTCATCTTCACTGCTGTTGTTTCCAGCGAACAAAACAAGGCCATCTTTCGTAGACAGGTTGTCCAAACACGTTATCGAGTCGTCCTTGCTCGCTTCGATTTCCGCGAATGATTGTACGGTCGGCGCTCGTGAGGTGAAGTCGAATGCTGTGATTTGGTTTTTGACACCGGATCGTCCAGCCTGATACGAGAAGTGGTCAGCAGGCGTGTCAATCGCGTTTTGATACAGGGTCAGTACTCACACCCCCACCACCTTTATTCGAGTCAGCCTGGTTGGCGATGTCGGCATGAGGGTAACTTACCTCCTACAACGAGGACCCCAGGCCTGTTACTCGCAAACGTCGCAGCGAATATCGGATACCCCGTCCTCGCCTTGCTGACTGTCGGACGCGACATGTCTAGTTTCTTGCGCGCGCAATCGGGTGCCGCACTAAACCACGCTTCCTAACCAGGCGTAGTCGCGGGAAAGGCAAAGGGTTGATCGGAGAGATAGCCGCGAGATCCAAGAGTCGCTTAGGGATGAGGAATTGTTTCGAGGCAGCAATAGGTGTTGTGCGAGTGAGGTTGCCGGCGCGATGCTTGTTACCACGTTTCGGGTTGCGATAATCAAACAAGCGTCATAGGCGCAGTCCGTGGCTTATCGATAGCGCGCGCGCCGCGACTTTCCCTCGAGATCGACAGGGCGACAGCAACTCGCCAATCTGACGTACAGATCGTCTCGTGATGACCCGATTGCAATGACTTCGAGTGTTTCTTCTTGTTTGCGCACTCGTCTCGTGATGATCCGATTGCAAGGACTTTGAAAGGTACTTTGGGTGACTTCGAGTGTCACTTTGGGTAATTGTGTACAAGCTTCAGATGAGGAAGAGGAGGATGATGAATGAAGCAGTATCGCCGAAAAGGCGAGACTTAATACTCAACCATCCACAAGGCAGCAGAATTTCTGCGTAGAGCACACGATATTAAACTTGTGGTTTAGATGGTACTGTGGTTGCTGTTACCTACCAAGACCGAAGACATCAAATCAACCGAGAACTGGACATTGGATGCATCACCAACGTCGATTACGTGTTGCCGTCACGGCTGCAAATCACTCCAGGAAAACATCTTGATGTCGATGCAGCCTACAAGGGAGCAGCATTCCCGCCTCTAGCACATGATCTTTATACTCATGGTCGGAATGAAACCGCAGATACCGTACCAAAACCGATACCATCGAGCCAGTCAAGACTTGCATTTCATAGACTGCAAGGTGTTCACTTCCTCCCTTGAAAGGGATGCTGCAGTTAAGTGATAGTCTCAAATCAAGGTAACGGATTTGCATAATGTGCTCCTATAAGAGGAAACAACTATCTACTGCGGCCTTGAGGCCGTTGCAACAACCTTCATCACGCATACATGATTATCATTCCAAAGCAATGGTGCCTCTCGTGGATATCGTCCTCCTCTTTTCATAACATTCGTACCAACCAAACCCAACGCCATAACTACACCCACACCGCACCACCTCGACTATCAGCCAACCAACCACCGGAACAAACCTCCGGATTCAAAACTTCTTCCCGAGAAAGAATCAAAACGCCAAAATGCTCGCTAAAAGAGGGGGTCCAGCTGCTCCGTAGGCCCACCTGACCGAAGAAGAAACTGAACAAGGTTGCAGACTACACTGGGGATAAAACATGCAAATTGAAAAATCTGGCCTCAATGTAGGCTCCACGGTGTTTAGTTTGCCCCTTCTTTGAACTGCCTCACAGCTCCTTCAACAGATAGCTTGTGGTGCCTCCTCCTTTCGATCTTGTATGTGCGCCGAATGGTGTTTGCCGGAACTCCAAGTAAGTGTTTGCCGTATTTTTGTACGTCATTCCAACATGGATGAGACAGCCTTGTGCGAACTTCCATGAGCCATGCTGCTCCAGCATTATCTGGGGCGATTTGTCCGATGGCGTTTCGAGCGACGTATGCTCGATCTTCCATTTCCTGGAGGATGAAGGCCATGCTATCGATGGAGCAACTCTACTGCTGCGGTAAGCCTGGCTGGCCGTTGGCGGCAGCTGCTTGAGCCTCGGCGTGGACTTGGGCGATAATATCGGCCTGGTGAACAGCACCCTGAACCACTTGTTGCTCCTCTGGGCTGAGGTTCTTGGTGAGGTTCTCGTAAAGCGCGGGCTGCTCCTGTTGGAGGCCTGAGTACAATCAGCATAAGCTCTAGCGTGACTCGATGCACAGTACTTACGGAGCAATGCGTGCTTGAACATGCCGTATGGCTCCACCTTGTCGAGCGGTGTCTCGAGGAGACTTTCCTCTTCCAGCTCGTCATCGTCATCATCATCGAGCGAACTGAACTTTTGCGCCTGTTTTGGTCAGCTTGGAACTTGAACAACAGAAAAGCTAAACTTACCTCCTCGTTAAGGAAGTCAAGGTAAGCCGCACTCTCGTCTTTGACATCCTCAGTCTCGTCCGCCTCGTTGTTCCAGTCGGCTTCTTGTTCCCACTCCTCGTCTTCCTCTTCTTCATATTCGGCGGAGTAGTCAAAGGTGTCTTCCTTCTTGGCTTCTTCGCGGTCTGTGCATTTGTTAGTCATTGCGGGTGGTAGAGTTCAGAATGCAAACTCACTTTTCAAGGCTGCGGGGAGGGTTTGGAACAACCGGGTAACGCCCTGCAACAGACGTGGCCAGCCTTGCTGTACGCTGACAGGTACATTCTGGGCTGATAGGGTAAGGAGGGAGCAGATTGCGGAGATGCACAGCTTCTTGTCGTGAACCCGGGTGAAGTTATCGATGCTCGAGAACCAGAGACTGAAGAACTTGTTCGTCCAGCCGTTTGTCTCCAGCACGTGCAGTGCCAGGGCGGGGTTGTAGTAGATGGAGTTGATGACCACTTCCATGAGATGTATCCTCAAGGACTTAACTTTAGGTTCATCGTTCATGAGGACGTGCATGGTGAGTCCAATGAACTCTGGGACGTAGTCATCAACATGGCCACGCATGTTGAGCATGATGATCTCAGCCAGCTTGCAACCGCAGATGCGATCAACGCCGCCGACCTTGTCGTCCTTGAAGATCGTTCTGACCATGTCGACGATGGCATCGAGGTATTGCCGGTTCTGGATCAAAGTCGGGGTACCGTAGTTGACGAAGTTCTCGAGCGCGGGAAGCATGTCTATGCATGGTCAGCAAATTACCGCGGTTAGCAGAGAAGAACGCGCATACCTTCGAGATATAGCTCGGCACCAGCCTTGAATGTCCTATGGATCAGCTCAAACGCTTGCCACATGGTTCCAGAGATGCTCTTGGCGGCGAAGGTACAGCTGTCGATGATCTCAAAGACCTCATTGTATAGATCTGTGATCGGATTAGTATATGAGATGAAGGATTAAGTTTCGGGGTCAAGTACCGTAAAGTTTGTTCTCGAGCGTGATGGTGATGACAGGCATAAGAATGGTCTCCAGATGTAGGAGGACATCGGGAGTGCTCTCAAGCGTAAGAATAAGAGTTCCAATCGTCTGCAGCACACCAAGCGCCGTGATGCTCTTCTCGTCAAGGAAGTCGCCGTACTCGCTGTCCTCACCCTTCTCTTGGTTTCTTGATACCAACTCCCGCACAATACGCAGGTAGGTGTCGCGCAACTGTTCGCTGAGCGCTACAGCGAAAGGTGTAAGTTCCGGGGCGAAGACCTCGACGAAATCCTCCATGACGTTTGCGAGCGCATCGACATCGACTTCGTTGGCAAGCTTCAGGAGTTGCTGCATGACCTGAGGAATGTTTTGCTTCATGTTGGTGCGAATGACGTCGTGGCGAATGAGAGGCTGCAGTGACAGAGCAGCGGCGACACGGACTGGGAGCGTCGGGTCGGCCATGGATTCGAGAATGTTGCGGTAGATAATGATGAGGTTGTTCGGGTCCTTGAAATCGAGCTGTTCGAACTTCTCGAGTGTGTCGCACGCGCGTGCGCGGAGGAAACCGTGGGGGCTGCGGAATTCGGGGAAAACATGGCGGACGAAGAAGTATTCGACTTGGTCTGCGATCGGACTCTTCTTTCCCAGTATGACGCCAGACAGTGTACCAATCATGCGCAGAGCACCCTCCTTCTCTCGCGGGTTCTTCTCGTTGTCGGGGGCGGCCTCGTACTTGTTGACCACCTCGTTGACAAAGTTCAACACGGTAAACGTCTGCTTACGACGGCTCTTCGTGAGGGTAACTAGGAAGTTTGTCGCGGCGACATCGGGTGCGGTCACGTCCTCGTAGAAGTTCAGCTTGCGGTGTAGATATTCTTGTGGCTCTTCCTCGAAAAGCTCAATGTCCTCATCCGACTGACACAGTACTGGGAAGATGAGATGTGCGATGAGGTTGTCGGTATGTGGCTTGAGGAGAGTCCACATGGACTTGGGCTTGACGCACTCGTCGAGGAAGTTGAGTGTGTAGTACAAGCTGGCCTTTGACAGCCAGACTTGCTTTCCGACCCACTTCTCGACCTGCTGGAGGTAGACCTTGAGAATCTCAGGAGCGAAGTTCGTGATGAAGGTCTTGGCGACTTCGGTGTAGTCGATCTCGTTGTTCTTGCCCAGCGCGGACGGGTTGCCGTACCTGTTCCCTGTTAGCCGAGCCAGCGTGATGCGCGCAGTATCATGTCGCGTACCTAACGAACAGTCTGTTTAAGTTCGCGTACGACCACTTCTTCGCCTTCCACCAGTGGTTTATTTCCCGATCGTCGAGATCTTCAGGGAGAGAGGTCTCCGGAGGTTCCTTGCCGACGACGGTCAAGAAGAGTGTACACCAGCCAACCATGACTTGCTGCTCGCGGAGGGATGCGGGGAGGTCGAACTGCGATCTTGTTAGCTGCCGACCGCATGTCGTGTTTGCGGGATCTTACGTAGATGGCATGCTTGTACACCTTGAGCACCGTCCGTAATATCTCTCCAGCCTCTAGACTCGTCTCGCCAGCTAGCGAGTTACCGATGTTGAGCAGCTGGGGGAATGTCATGGCGACGATCTTGTCGAAGTCCGCCCGGTTCTCGCCCGACTTGAATCTGTAGATCTTGCATATCGCCAGCAGGCACTGGACACCGGCGAAGACTGATTCGATGTTTCCCGCGTTCAGCAGTTGTACGGTGATGTCGAGGAAGTCGGGCCACTTGGCGGGGAAATCGTATGCGAGTATCTTTTGGAGGGTAGGAATGAGCTGTATGCGCACTTGTGGCGGGGAGGCGACGAGGACAGGGACGAGGCGACTGCGGAAGGCGGCCTTCTCCTCCTCTGGTATAGGGATGGCCTGGCTGTATTCCTCGGCAGGCGACCAGCCCTTGGAGACGCGGTTCTTGAGGTAGACGACGGCTGAGGTAGATGTTAGTAACCAGGGCCTATGGGGCAGCAGCAGGCGCATCTTACTCGACAGGCGCACGGCGTTGTTCTGTTCCTGCTCGAGGACGTTCAGCAGGCCATCGACGAAGCCTGGCTTTTCTTCGGCCTATATGTCTATCAGTTTTCCGTCTGGCAGGCAGCATTCCGGTCTTCAACACGCACATGCTTGAGATCGAGCTCGGCTTGCTGTCTGATGGCGGCGTTGGCGTCAAGCGTCGCCTGGATCCGGTCCCGCAGGCCGGCAACGTCCATGGTTGCGAATGTGCGGCAGCGTCTGCGGAGGGCTGGGAGATGGCCTAAGCAGGACGGCGGGTGGGTGCGGTGAGAAAGGGCAGTGGGGGTTCGGGCGAGGTTCCTGCTGTCTTTGCACCCGCAAGCAGCGCGTTGGGGTAAGAATTGGCGGGAGGGACTGTGTCAGGATAAAGGCACGCGTGCTTTTTCCCTCGATTTTGCGCCTCGTCGGGCTTGTGCAGCTTGTGCGGGACGTGATGATGGAGGGGCAGTAGTTAATTTTGTGTGGATCAGAATCGCGGCTTTCCCTCCTAGCATCGTTAGCGCACGTGGCGGTCAATGCACTCTCCCTGTCTAACACCACCACGATGCATGCTTTTACTCATCACCACACGCGGCCGAGGTCGTTCCTTCCAGGAGATCAACGAACATCGTGAGGTATCACAGCGACCATCCAGATGTCGACTTGTTATGATGCGCACGCATTTCCTTGTCGAATAGCGGCGACTTAGCTCGCAGACAAAGCCGTACCTGCAGCCTCATACTTACCATTCGATCTAGAGTGCCCTGCATCATCGGAGTAGCGTACACTGCAGGCGCCATTAACATCGAGAGGACCCTGAAGCAACACACAAAGCAGTATGTATCTCACAACATACTCCTACTCATTCGTCGTGTTCGTCCTCGCACAGGATCTAGACTTCCATGCCTGCGCCTAGAACCTATCGGCAAATGCTGCCACTGCCGGACCAAGTGCATCCGCACCACACCGCTGGCCTACCACACTATTATGTCTTGCCACAATCACCCGAGGCTTGCGCTCGCACATGCAGCAAGCATTCTCGCTGGGTGTGCAGCGCCACAGCCAAGGTACCAGCGACATGTCAGCATAATACATCTGCTTTTCTGGAGCTCCAAAACGAACGCGCAGTCGACGAAACCATGGCTACCACATTCCTTCGTTGGAGAACGCAAGAACAACCCAAGCTTGAGCCAAGAGACTACGTGAATGGAATCATGGTGCGCCTGGTAAGGCAATCGCAAGATGCATCGTTACGTTCCTCTCTTGCGCCATCTCGGTATGCCAAAAAAAAAAAACGTGAATAGCAGGATGCCTTCAAAAATCGCCAGCTACAGACTTTAACTTCTACGACCGATGCTGGAGAAGCAGACACCATGACGACCTTGACCCTGACCTTTTGATGAGAACACTCCGAGCCTCCATCCTGAGGTTCGGCAACACTTTTGTTAGATGAAGAATCTAGAAGATAGGTGAGCGAGGTCTGCACAAATCCGACGATGGAAGTATTTATACACCGAGAGGCGAACCAAGAACTAGCCATGAAACTGAGGTCTCGGCTTTTTGAGGTATTTCATTCGAAAATACGGAATACCATGGCTTTGACCAACATTGCCGAACAGCTCCATGGTTCTCGTTTGCCCATACTTAGAATTCGCAACTCGAACACCCGACAAGTCAGTCATGCACATTAATTTTACGTTTTCATTTCAGGGCGAACAAAGAATCCTTCTCCATCGCGAGCTTGCTCATACGATTTGGAAGACACTGGAGTGTAGGTGATGCAGTAAGAACTACAACGGAGAAGCAGATCTTTTTATACTTGTCCGTCTTGGCAGCAGCACCCAGCATGACCTGCTTCATGCATGCGTACGATTCCATCGAGTGGCCAGCTGCATCTTTTGGGCTGCCGACCGACTCGCGCAGGGCATGAGTCGCTTGATGTCTACTTTTAGGGAAGTTGGAAGAATACATCATCGTTGATCCTTATGGTGGATTTTGGAGGAAGGCGAGAGACGCAGCCGTCAATTCGTTTCCAATTTGTTTTGGTAACTCTGTCGAGGAAATAGATGACGAAGAGAGAGAGAGCTGATAGGCGTGGTATTCATGCGCACCCCGATGGACAGATACTAGCGCCCCATCGGATGCGCCTGGGTGCTCATAACATGTTGCTGAGATCTTTTTGGTCGCTCAGCGAAGAACGAAGAAGTCAGGCGTGTATCGCAAGTACGCTTTTCGAGCAGGCATACGTTGCTCATATCATCTTTTTGAAAGAAACAAGCGCCCGATGTACTCCATAAGAATATAGTCTCGTAATTCTTGAAGAGAGACCGAGACCGAGAAGACATTAGTGGTCTTTAATGTGCTTTTAGTACCATAAGGTAGAGGTATTGATATAGTGGAAGAAGAGCAGACCGAGCCACGTCATCACGAAGACCGGTCTGGGTTTCGAAGCAAGCAAAGACGCAGAAGAGAACATCAGTAGGTTTAACCAAATTTTTTAAAGTCCTCTAGATGAGGTTGTAGGATGAAGAAGAGAAGAAGAGAGCCGCTAGGGGGTTTATATATCCCATAGGCGCACGGTGGCTCCTCGAGTCGGACGGTGGAGAGACGCCACGCCTCCTTCTCGAACATAAGGCGACGCTGGCGGTATTTTAGAAAAGCCAACATTGACAGCAGTACTTTCTTTTGGTTGTTTCCATATTATGCCAGAAGACAGACAGCACCACAGCGTCATGCCGAGGTCAGTCGGGTTTTTTCGGAAACTATGCTCATCTTCCTGCGCGCTCGCATAAATCCGTTGACTCTAGTTTTTCGGTCATCCCAACCTCATTTCATATGTTTGAAGGTTCAGACTCCGCACGGCACCCCATTTGATGCGCCCGTCAACGTTTTGAAGCGGCCGGAAGGCACATGACAGGGCCGCCAAAGCCTTTTTAGAGAAAAGAGGAGCAGAAGTGATATAGAAAGCCAGAAAGTGAGAAAAGCGAAGAGTTTATATATGCGTCGAGCGGGCGCTGGGAGACATGTGTTCATCGTTGATGTACTTTCAGGAGATCAGATGTAGGGCAGGCAGAACCAGCAAAGCCAACATCACAGCTTCTTATAACCATCTTTGGTCGAAGGGCAACCAAGCAACAACGCCATGTAGCACCTGGTTCGAGCGTTTTCTTCGTCTCGTTCTCCAGCGAACATGTGGACGCCGCCTCCATGATTCTAGTCGCACCAGGCAGATCATAGACACAATGCTCATCGTTTTGAATCCGCGAAAAGGAGAGGGAGACAACATGACCAGTCATCTCTCTTATTTGGGTCGCAGGAGCTTCTCATACGAAGACTGCCTGCCTATTTCGATTTTTGAAAAGTGGGAATTGATCGGGGTGTTCTCCGAGAGAGAAAGAGGAAGACAAAATGTGGTTAGTGTTGCTGTTGTTTAGACCGTCGAACCTCGTCATGCCATGAGACGCACGTAGTTTCGGTGTTCATAGATCTATATGAAGGTAGCTTGTTTCCGAGCAAAGAAGAGGAAGACAACATGCCTCTTTTCTCTTAGTGGTTTGGACCGCAGAACCTCTCCATATGATGTGAGGTACAAACTTTCGGGTTTCGCGGACATGTAGGTTGACCATTTCTTTTCTAGACAAAGACGAGGGAAGCAACACATAAAGTTTATCCCTGTTGTGTTCTGGACCGCCGAATCTCTCCATGTCTCTCAGCTTTTTGAGTTTTGGCTTTTACGGAATGGAAAGGTGAACATGTTTCCTGCCCGGAGGAGACGAGGGGAACAGCATGTTGTTAGCGTTGTTGTTGCTTGGGACGCAGAGCCCTCATCAGCGATATATCCAACGGTTTCTTGGTGGAAGAGCGTATCGGGGAAGAGAAGCCAAAAGACGACATGTTGCTAAGCTGTTGCTGTTCGAACAGCGGAACTCTCCATAAACCCAACGAGTGCTTGTTTTGGTGTTTTGAGGAAAAGCTGTAATGGAGAAGAGAAGAACCCGGGGAGATCGAGAGATGTTTTACATGCTCGACGGAGGAAGCACAGCCCATGTAGCTGGACGATTGCATTTTCGAGCGATCGCCGAACACATGGAAAGCTTTTGTAGGTTTTTTTGGAAGCGAGAAGGCAGGGCGGAAGTACATCGCATTGTATGGGGTAAATTTTGGTGTTTTGGGGATCGCTCGGATTCTCCGTCCCCATTCAAGGAGATTTGGTCGAATTTTGGTAATATGGAGGTGTGTTTGGCAGAGTCGCAGCCATCAGAGTCTTCGTAATGTGGTTTTTGGAAGACAGAAAGACAGTCATTGGTTAAGCATTCTCTGGTTTTGGAGAAAGGAGCAGGATCTCATGCGTACCAAGTCTTATGCTTTTGGAAAAGTATAATAAGAAGTATGATGAAGAAGTCTCAGTACCAGAATCTCGAGCGGTATTTATACCCCAAAGACTCATCCCAAAAGCCAGCCCACGTGATGCGCGCCGCAGACCCAAGGCTCAGCCTTCAGCGCCAACTCGGAAGTACCTATCACACCAGTCACACCAAGCATGCGAACCAAGATATTAATGGTCAGAGATACCATTGCTTCTGAAATAGGAGTATAGATACCATGTGATCTGTAAAACGATGCGCGCCATGTAAATGCTACCCAATCAAAGAACGCCATGCAAATGCTGCTAAACCCAAGAAGATAAAACGCCGCTCAATGCAAGAAAGAAGCAGAGCTTATGCTGACCAGCAGCTATGTTTTTCATGTCCAATCCATCATCCCATCATACCTCATAACCGTGACCCATAACCCATAACCCATTACCAAACCCATCTCTTAACCAACACTCTTGCCCCTCTTGCCCTTACCACACTCCCTCTTACTAAGCGGCTCGTCAGGGAAAACCCATCCCCTGACCCTCTTCGCCTCCCTCTTCTCACCGAGCTGCGGCTTAGGAATCCAGGCATCCTTCTCAAGGTAGTTTTGCCTGGTGAGTGCGGCGGGGCCACCAACGTCCATGCGCCAGGTACCCATGCCTTCGAAGGGGTTCTCCTTGGCGAGCATGTGGAGGTACCAGAGAGCGAGAGCGGCGGTGAGTTGGATGTCGCCGGTCTCAGGGTGAGAACCAGATGTGGAGAGGCGGATAGGAGCGGAGGTCTCGAGGTAACCGTAGATGGGGACGCCGGCTTGGGCGTTGACGGTTGTGGGGTCGGGAGTGGAGAAGGAGGATGGGCCGCCGCAGCGGACGCAGAGGAGCTCGATCTCGGTCATGATGAAGCCGTAGCGGCAACCGTGCTCGCGCATCACGCGGTGGAGGTGGGCGAGACCTTGGAGGTAGAGGACTTGCTTGGGTGGCGACTCGCTGCGCATGCCGGTGTTCCATTGGTCGTAGCACTTGACGAGACCGACGACGCGGCCGCGGCTGTCGCCGAAGAGAGTCTTCTCGTAGTCGGAGGGGTAGTTGGAGACGAACTCTGGCTGTGTGCGTTGCCCAGCGACAGGCTTGATAGAGCGCATGACCATGTGAGAGTTGCCCTGAGCGACCTTGAGAGCGGCATTGACCTTGTTGGCGTAGTAGTTGGTGCAGATGTCTTGGAGCGCCGACTCGTTCTCTGGCTGCAGGTTTTGGCGGCAAGGCTGAGGAAGGTAGTTGGCAGGGACGGGAACCTCAAGAAGAGGAAGCACCGAGGGAATAGACTTAATGGTGGTGATGTTGAAATCCTCCCAGCTGCGGAGGTTGCGGATGTCCCACCAGAAGTGGTTGTTGATGCCGCGGGGTGCGCTAGTGACGCGACGAACAAGAGATGGGGAGGGGTTGGTAGAAGAGAGATACTCAACCAAAGACGACGTAGCAGGGACTTGCTGGAAGCTGTCGAAGCTGACATCGGTGAAGGAGGGGTACTGCACAGCTGGCGCGGCCTCGAACTCCGGGATAGTGAAGTCTTGCGAGCAGGTGGAGGTGAAGCTGGGCATGTCCTGAACCGAGGAGTAGGAAGAAGGAAGGGAAGTGACAAGGCTCAAGTTAGATTGAGGCGCACTTGAAGCAGTGACGTAGCTGGGCATGTTGCGGTAGGTGGGGAAGCCATACCGGCTGATGACCTGCTCATCAACACTTCCAGCAGAGGCGGAGCGATCATGGCGGGCTCGGCTAGCTGAAGTGGAGCGAGATTGCGATCCAATGTATGAAGATCGACGAGGAAGCTCAGGCTGCTGTGCGAATGTGATGGGAGAGTTGAGGGTAGAGAGGTTGAAGTCGTATGAGGAAGCAGTTGACACAGGAGAAGTCAACTGGCTGTGAACGTTGTGCATGTTGTGGTTGAAAGGACTGGATCCACGGCGCGCCATCGAGGCTGGTCGTGAGTATGGGCTATAGGCATAGCCGATGCTGGAAGAAGTAGACGTCGTCCTGCGATGTCTGATGGGGCCACTGGTGGGCTCGGCAACCTGATCTTGCATGCGGACCTTGGGGAGGAGAATAGGTCCATATTGGCGAACAGGTGACCGTGGGGGAGTAGGGCCAGAGATGTGAGGTTCTGGCGATGAGGCCTGGGAGTAGTATGTGACGTCCGAGCCGACGCTGCCCGGGATGTAGTTGAAGGGAGCAGTCGGGGGTGTTGTTTGACGGCTGTACATGATGAAAGATGTGAAGCTACCAGACTACTTCCAATCAGCACCAATGATTCGATTCGAGAATAGAAGCAGTGACTTACGCTGTGGAGACTGAGAATAGTAACAGGAAGAGATTATCGAATAGCGATTAATAGAAGAGGCCAGCTCTAGGTGTCTAAGACAAAAGCGCAAAAGATGGAGAAAGAAAGGAAATGAGACACGATCGACTCGTCGGGCAGTGCTCTAAATGAAGTGCTTGAAGAAGCTGATGGACTGGCTGATTGCGGCGCAGACAGACTTCTTATCCTTACTGTTCCCCGCGTAGAGACACGAGAACCAACGCCCACTTCGCGCTAAAACATCTGAAACACGATCCATCGAAGGGCCAGCACCCGGGGACTTGGACCGGTAGACTACGTTCTGGCGGTCTGGCGGCAGTATCAGAGCATCCTTCTACAGCATTCGAGCCTCACAAGGCGTCTGAAACATAGCGTGGCTGCTGCTTGGCTTGGGCGAGTACGTGGCTAGCGAACGACTCTGGGTCTGCTATTCTTGCAGCGTTGCATACTCGATGTAGTATGGCGGCCTGGAATGCTGCGCTGTCAATGGCTGGCGCGATGAAGTGGTATACCGAAGCGGTAAGCGGGCCAGCGACGCGCCTGCACATGGGGCGGTTGGATAACCTGAAACCGGCAGCCTCGGCGCCGCATAGCAGAGTTCTAGTGTCGTAGTACACTGAGGGACTTTTCTCGATGGGCGCTGGGGCGGCAGTTTGACGTTGGCAGCGCGAAGGGACGAATGGACGGGCGTGGTGTTGTCCGCTTAGCGCCTGCCGTGTCGTCCGTGCTGGGTCCCGCGCTGCGTGGGGCAGCTGCAGCCCGTTAAGAGTCATCGATGGACGAGAGGGGCTTGATTGGACCACGACGCTCCAGCGTTTCGTTTCTGCGGAGCGATATGCGTCTTCCCGCATGCCCGCCATGCACGAACGAGTGACTCACAATGGGCGGAGAGAGTCAATTCACGACTATAACACGCTTCCTAGACCGCCCACACGTCGACGCGTTCACCGCGTTGTTGTCAAGCAAGTTTCTTCCGGGTCTCGGGCCTCGCCCACCTGCTGCGCTGGCATCCGTCATGCCATGCGACTTCGACTCTGTGCACAGCCCCCAGCGGCGTCTTGAGCATGACCTACGAAGCAGCGCAAACTGACGTTCGGACGCTCCCGAAGACAGCGCGAGTGTCGTTCTCGTCCAATGTACCACAGACCGTGCAATCTGACTGGCCCCAACCCGTCTGCCAATCCAAGCGCCCATACTATCAAACGTTGCACCCGGAAACGCTCTCGTGGAGAAAATTTCCAGCCCTACCCATCGTCTCTTGAGCCTCATGGTCTATTAAGCGCCCATATCCACCCCTAAGCGGAAGTATTAGCCTTGAGCATGATCACCAAATATAGCCCAGACGAGCCGAAACCGGCTGGAAAATGGCCGTTAATTGCCTGAAAGCGGAGCTTAACTGTCAAACGAGCCTGGGGCTAGTATTGCTTCATCGAGCGCTGACAGCGGATTGGCGCGAGGTTTGGCAGCCCTCATTTCAGTTTCATAAGCTTCGCAAGAGCCTCATCCGATGTCATGATGGTCATGCTTTGTTTTAGGCGCCTACGTACATTTGCCGTCATCTTCGGCGACCGAAAAGAAACTACCCGTCGCATTCTCCTTGCCCGCCTGAACTGTCATCATGCCAGGTAGTTACCGCTCGTGTAATTGCGACTCCACCGACTCGGTCCACCACTTCTTCCAGTCGACCACCTGGCGCTTCGTTCGAGCGTCTTCGGCCGCGAAGACCATGGCATGGCTCCGGAACGCTTCCTCAAGGTCGCATCCGAGATACCTCCGCTGGGCGTCTGACGCGGGCATGGCGCAAGAGTCTACAGCGTTAACCGCCATGAGGAATTGTCGCGCAAGCCCCTCGTCTCCGCCCCCGTGACCGCCGCCTGCGAGATGAGGGCTGTGAGTTTTGGTCTGCCCGGTTGAGAAGTTATGTACTTTGATGTTGGTGCTGTCGTACTCAATCTCACCCTTTGTGCCGTAGATGCGACCCCGCCGTTCGCACTGCTTCTCTGTAAAGGCAACCATGTGGAACTGCGCAGTCTTTGCGCCTCGACCATGCAACAAGGGCATACCATCATCGTCCTTTGCGACTGGATCATCATCCCAAGTAATAGTCACCATCTGGTCATCACAGACGTCGTTATCCGACTCCCAGACGCATCGCCCAAACCATGGGCGTTGTTCAACTTCACCAATTGGTGTGTCGTTGCTGTAGTCTTCAGCCAGGTCTTTGAGAAGCTGCTTCCCAGATGCCTCTTTACCGGAAGTCTTGTAGATGTCTTCGATTTCAGGGTTCACAATCTTGACTGGCCAATCTGCGTTGCCGTTGTTCAGGTGTCTCTCGAGATAGATCTTCTTCGCACTGTAGTCACATTGTGGCTCGTATGCACAGGACAGACAATTTGTGGCTGAGCCCGCTGCCTTTGGTTTGCGCTCTTTACGGAAGAATGTGCGAGACCCCGTAGATGTGATATGTGAGGGAAGATGGGGTGTCGTGTTCTCGGCGTTCGGGCCAGATGAGCAAAGCATCCACATGAGGAAATCGATGTCATGGCAAGACTTTGTGAGAAGAGATGGCGCAGTCTTGGATTCTTTCCTCCAGTTACCCCTGCGTTCGTTAGCATCGAAGTTCAATGGAAACAGAGAAGAATCCTATACCTGACGTAGGAGTGGCTGAAATGCCACCAACCAACAGGTTCAACATGCTCAATACTCAACACATCACCGATGACATCCTTCTCCAGTACCAGATGTCTCAGCAACATGTTGTGCGGCGAGTACCGCAACACATGGCAAATGCCGAAGATCGTCTCTTTTGCCTCGCCTGTACTGACCGGTGGTTTGAGTGCCCTGTACATCCTCATGCAGCTGTCCAATCTAGTACTCATCGGTTTCTCGCACGAGATATGCACACCCATATCTGCGATACCGCAGACGACTTCTTCATGCATCTCATCGAGCACGCATACGAACGCTGCATTGATGCCCTTCTCAACCTCATGACCAGCGCTTTCTCGCTCTCTTCTCTTGATCTCGTACTCTTTCCATTCTTTCCAACCGCGGAATGCTTGGTGATCCCGGGCTTTACTCCCATCGCCCCAGACGAACTTTCGACCGAAATCGGCGCGCTTGTAGTCATTGGGCTCGCATACTGCTGAGACGATAGAGTTTGTTGAGGATTGTGCGGCTTCGGCATAGGCTGTACCGCGACTGCCTGCGCCGATGATGAGAACGCGGGGTGGGCTGGTGAAAGTCTGCTTCCCTACGGCCTGAAGGAAGGCGCTCTCGTCTGCTTCGAGGCTTGGCATGTCGCTTATATCGGTTGAAGCTTGGAGTGTGATGAGGAAGGAACGATTTGAAGCAATACTAGCGATTGGTGCAGTACACAAGCAAGTCGCTATGACTGTTGTTCCTCGAAATCTTGATGCAAATTGAGGAGCCTAATGAAAAGCAGTTTGGTGCTAGAATCGACCCAACTGTCTCGTACTTTTGTGCCTGCTAGTCTTGGTCTACCCGTGGTGGATGGGCGCGTTTTGGGTGATCCGAAAGGCCCAAGGATGAGCAGATGTGTGTTGCGATTCCCTTTCCAGGTGCCCGGTCAGCACAG
The DNA here is from genome assembly GCF_024043175.1 of Alternaria infectoria. Lineage (NCBI taxonomy): Eukaryota > Fungi > Ascomycota > Dothideomycetes > Pleosporales > Pleosporaceae > Alternaria > Alternaria infectoria. The sequence continues at coordinate 1,319,591 of NW_026250695.1, forward strand.
ATGAGGGGGAGTGTGGTGTCAAACTACAAGCGTAGCATCGATGTCGTTGCATTGCAGGCTGGGCAGCCTGGCCATTGGTGGTTATCGTTGGGGAAGGAGCGCCACGTGGGGTCTGACCAATGATATCATCGCTGATAAAGCCACGAGACAGAGGTAGCATTCACGACGCATGGCCAACGTGAGTGGTTTGGGGAAGTGCGCATAGATATGAGTGTAGGGAAACGATGATTAAGGTTACAGCTTGCGTCAATTACATTATGTAACACGTTCTTCATTCGTGTCTCGCTTTCATAGCGAGTGATATCTAATCCAGGCTTTTCTGCTGCATCACCACTACTGGTATCGCTCCGAATTGCAGTGCCGCATGCCTGTCGTTCCTTTATACATTAGCCAACCAGACCTGGCTCAGACTTTGTTCAGCTCGTAAAATAGTAAATACACATCCTTCTGCATGTTCAAGACCTCAGATGTCTTGCTCTCCTTGATCTTGTCGTCGCTTATACGCCACCACCTATTGCTTGTCTTCTTCGATTTGCGTCGTAAGGGATTCGACTCTTTTATCGATGAGGCCTTCTCTGATGCGCGCTCTTTCAGCGATCGCACGCTCCTCGTGCGTGATAAGGAATCGCTGCCGGTGCCTGTTCCGGTGGAAGAGAATGCCATTTGTAGTGGATCAGACTCGGACATGCGCGGTGCAGAAGTTGGTGCTGGCCCTCTTGAGGACGCAGGCATGGTCTCTTGTGAGGACAGCGACCGTGTTGAGGGGGAGTTTAGTGTGGGTGTGGACGGGACTGGTGACCCGCGGTCGATGGTGTTGGGAAGATGAAGTGCTGATATACGCGGGCTTTGTACGGCTGAAGGCGCTACCGATGGTGCTGCTGACGGGTATGGGCTGGCTTGCCGGCTATATGCGCCTTCAGTACCAAGTGTCGCATTTGTGGAGAACGGAAGAGGCTGGACTTGACGACGAAAGGATTCGTAGTGACCGCTATTATGGCTGCCCTTGTGTGTGACCATTCCAAGAAGACGGTAGTTCTTCCGGTGTAGTATTCCGCCTAATGGTAAAGCTTCAGGGAAGGCGACCTTGGCCAAATTCTTCGTCGAGGCAGCGCCAATGGCGAACGTCGAGCGCGACAAATGTATCGCAAGAACCTTGGGGAATTGCGAAATGTACATGTGGCGCGCTATGCGACGCTTGGGTGCCTGGCTCGAGTCCGGAAGCTCAACGCCCTCAGGCGGGTTCTCGGGATCGTCCTCTAACGCTTGTCGGATCTTCGCGATGTCTGACTGCAGCAGAGCCTGTGCATCCGAATCGGTCGCTCGCGAGAGCTGGTGGTCTTTGCTCCTCAGCGCATGTTCCAGCCGACAGCGCTCGCACTTGAAGTCGTCTATGTATTCAACCTTGAGCATTCCGTCGAGACAGGCGTTGAGGGAGGTGGAGGAGGCTTGAGGTACGTTGAGTGTCAGGGTGACAAAGGTCGATACGGAAGGCTTCGGCTTGAAGTGACATGTCTGGCACTCAATCTGCGATTCAATCTTGCCCTCGAACGGGAAGCCCTCCTCATCCGCGGGTGCTTCATCGTCCTCCGGCTCTTCCTCTACACCATGGCTACCAGAACCCTCAGGGGGTGCTGCGCCGAGCTGACGTTCAATGTCCCTCCTTTCCGATGCGCCGTCTTCAGTTGTAATCGTGACGCCCACCCGTGTAGCCTGTCGCCGGGCCTTTCCGCCGGCATGGTACTCGTCGCATAGGCGCTCGGTGACGATCTGGAGAAACTCTTGCGCGTCCTGCTGTTGCCGGCTAATGCGGGTGCCGAATGCGTGCTCGAGCGATCGAATAAAGGGCTGGGGAGATATGGTCTTCTTGTATATGGGTCGCTCGTTCAGCCGGTCAAGAATCTCCTTCAGTCCATGGGTGAGGATGCCGCGCTGCAGACCCTCTAGCTTTGCGGGCCTCGCGGTCCCTGTCTCGGCGTTGAGTCTTTCAGGGTCCACATCATAAACTTCGGGACCGTCGAGCATGCGCCTATGCGTCTCTCTTATGAGATATATGCGCAAATCTGGTAGGCCGGCGAGCGCCTGCAGCACCGAATTGATGAAGCAGTCGTTCGCGGCATTGCTGAGACCGACTACGCCCTTCTTCTTGCCGCTGGCTGCATTTGCGTCGTCGTCGAGGAAGTACGTCGGGCCAAAGACGTAGACGAGGGTAATGGCGGCGAGGGAGGCTCCTGCGGCGTAGGTCGCAATTGTGAGGGGCTTCTCAGGCATCTTGCGGCGCTTGTCACTTCCGCTACCGCGGGATTGGATGGAGAAACTGGGGTCGTGTAGGGTGTCGCGAACGCTGTGCTCGGTCGTGCTAAGGTTGTACGGCGAAGATGCTATGGGAATGGCGTAGGGTGTGTCCGACTGCTGCAGAAGCCATGGTCTGACTGCTGGCCAGCTTGGGATATTGCGCTGGCCGTCATCTGTCGTTTGCTTGTGAGGCGGGCGCAAAGTATGCCGAGCCTACGGCAAGTAGCACCGGCCACTCGCACCTTCCGCCCTCCGCCGCAAGGATCTCCACATCTGGTGGACGTCGTGCATTTTTCTTGAGATTAATCCAATCTCACCACGACACGCGCAATGGCTTCGCTGAGGACGTCCACGCTGCTCCCGCAGTGCACGTCATGCATCCGGAGGGTGACGCGGCAGAACCTGGACGTCTGGGGGTCCCAGCAGACTCGCAGCATCTCCAAGAAGGCGAAGGAGGCAGAGCGCAACATTATCGTGAAGCTGCTGAAGGATGTGCCGAGATTTGGTCGCGCAGGTACGATGCAGCTACTGCACAAGTTTGACATGTGCGCTCTGGCAAGCCGCTGAAGTTGTCAAACTGGCCACAAACATCATCAGTCAATATGGCTAATACGATCAAGGCTCATATGTTCCCCTCAACCCGTCTCTCATGCGCAACCGATGGTTTCCCGCACGCGTCGCCGACTATGTACCCGCTACCCAGATGAAGCAGCTCAAGGCGCAGGACGTGGACATGGCCCGTGACTTCACATATGGCGTACGACTGAATCTGGAGGAGGTCGAGGAAGAGGAGGACGACTTCGCGAAGCAGCCAAAACACTACGTGCGGCCGATTGAGATCAACGTGCTCAGCGTATGTTTATATCGAACCGCCATTTCTACGCATACTAACATAAACAGCCTGAACGATCTATGGAACTCCTCGACGCCTTCGTACCACCCACGATCGACTTCTACCGCCAACGGATCGAGCAAGAGAGCCAGTCAAGAGACCGCATGGGTGCGTCTGGTGCGGCAGACATCTTGACCGCAGCCGCGATGGGCAAGAAGGCATCTGTAGACGCCATCTACGGATCTGTCTCGACTGCAGATCTGGTAGCAACCATAAGGGGAGCGCTCGCTCACAACGACGAGGCGGCCCGCGTGATACTGAACGAGGCGGACGTCAAGTTCCTCTCAGGGCATGAGGAGGGCGACACATCGCGTGTGAAGCAGCTGGGCACATTCAAGGCAGAGATACGGTTACCTGGCGTAGAGGAGCCTATGGTGAGGAACATCCGAGTCAGAGCGAAGACATCGGAATCATGAGGCTGCATCAGCTGGCTGTTACGAGCCCCAGACCCCAACCTCGGACATCTGGAGGCCCAGACCACACCTTCCGAGGATTCCTCCGCCTCGCTGTAAAGATATACCTGTGCCATCCATGTCACATAGAATTCCGCATATCGGAAAAATCAGACAACGCCTCAATCACGATCACGATATCGCGCATGTGTACAATGCAGCATCATCAGAGTGACTTCATTGGTGGGACCTGGTGCATGCCTGGACGGAGCTGAGTAACATGGAAGAAGTGGCTGGCTCGGTAATTCGAGGCGTAAAGCGACAGCGTTTTGCGGCGAGACTCGGGCAACATGTCACCTGTGGACTGCGATGATGCTTCACCGAGCTAATGTGAAAAAGACAGCCCACTTTACTTCCGCGCTGCCGAGCGAAAGCGGCCCCGCCATGACTTCAGAGCGCGGCCGTGAAGCATCATCGTGTATCAGACCAGGCGCATGTCACTGCGCACTGCCATCACCCACGGTTGGGAGTGCGGTGATTCAGCGCAGCGCCATCACGGTGTGAAAAGAATTTGACAAACCAAAGGTCATGGTATCAGATATAGCATATCGGGACTTTTGTGGGGTGATGTTTGCTTTTACTCGAGCGCGGGTAGGTCGACTTTGGTGAGGGAAGCTGGCGCGACGCTGCGCGCTGCGTCACTGCTGCGGTCATTACAGTAGCGGGGTGGTTTTTGTGGTCCGGTAACCCCACTACCATGTTTGAACTTTAACTAGATAGCTCTCAACATTGCGCAAACTTCTTTCTCCATACCACACTCTCCTACAATTTCAGACACTGAATTGTACTCTCCATTGAACACTCAAACACATACCCAATACATACCCGATACAACAACCAACATGGCTTCTAAGGTCCTTAACGGCAAGTAAGTTACATCGACCCCGCTCGCATGATCGCGACCTGAAGCTAACATCTCCCCCTCTAGGACCGGTGTCATCTACGGTGAGGATGTCTACAACCTCTTCAAGCACGCCCAGGCCGAGGGCTACGCCATCCCCGCCATCAACGTCACCTCCTCCTCAACTGTCGTCGCTTCTCTCGAGGCCGCCCGCGACTCCAAGTCCCCCATCATCCTGCAGATGAGCCAGGGTGGTGCCGCATACTTCGCCGGAAAGGGCGTCGACAACAAGGACCAGAGCGCTTCCATCCAGGGAGCCGTCGCTGGTGCCCACTACATCCGCGCCATTGCGCCCGCATACGGCATCCCAGTCGTTCTTCACACCGACCACTGCGCCAAGAAGCTTCTGCCATGGTTGGACGGCATGCTCGATGAGGATGAGAAGTTCTTCAAGGCCAATGGTAAGTTCTGGCTGTACGAAGTGCATTGAGACAACTACTGACTTGGTATCTTTGTAGGCGTCCCTCTTTTCAGCTCCCACATGATTGATCTCTCGGAAGAGAGCAAGGAGGAGAACATCGCGACCACCAAGAAGTACTTGGAACGTGCTGCTCCCATGAAGCAATTCCTCGAGATGGAAATCGGTATCACTGGTGGTGAGGAGGACGGTGTCAACAACGAGGACGTCGACAACAACAGCTTGTACACCCAGTATGCCACGTCCCTCTGCACATCTCACTACATGACCGTATTAACTCTTTTCTAGGCCAGAGGACATCTACGACATTTACAAGACGTAAGTTTTGACTGTTCGAAGTCCATGTGAGGCATACACTGACTTCGTACGCAGACTGTCGGAAGTCTCCAAATACTTTTCCATTGCTGCCGGCTTCGGCAACGTCCACGGTGTCTACTCCCCAGGAAACGTCAAGCTCCGCCCTGAGCTACTCCAGAAGCACCAGCAGTTCGTCAAGGAGAAGACCAATGCCAAGGATGACAAGCCCGTCTTCCTCGTTTTCCACGGTGGCAGTGGCAGCTCTGTCGACGACTTCCGTCAGGCTATCTCATACGGTGTCGTCAAGGTCAACCTCGACACAGATATGCAATGGGCTTATCTCTCCGGTGTCCGCGACTACGTCCTGAACAAGAAGGACTACCTGATGTCGCAGGTTGGCAACCCAGAGGGAAGCGGCAAGCCGAATAAGAAAGTACGTATCCCTTTACGACTGACTGCATGATATACGCTAACGTCCGGACGGTTCTACGATCCTCGTGTCTGGGTAAGTTCTGACTCTACGACGTGCATATGAAACATATACTGACTTTGCGAAGGTAAGGGCTGGAGAAGTGACCATGAGGTAAGCAGCGTCTAAACGAAATGCATGTGAGACATATACTGACCTCCAATCTTCAACTTTGTAGCCAGCGCTTGAAGACTGCTCTCGACGATTTCTACACCGCCGGCAAGGCCTAAGAGGCTTCTCGACAATCGGAAGTGGAGATGACTTCGGTCACTGGGGAACGGCGTTGGTGGAGATGCATGAGAGGACGGCGGTGACATAACCGCGGTCCTGAGATGATGCGATCATGGAGTTGAGGACAGAAAAGGGGCATGCCTGGACATATATATTCATGAACGTTACGAATGTCTCCTCGAGAGAATAGGATTTTAGTATCCTTATATTTTGCCCCTTTGGTGCAATGGTATCCTCTTCTATGTTCCAGCCTCGAGATGGTTCTGTTAATGAAGACCGCAAGTACGCAGTGGAAATATTCAATATGATATGCTGAAGCACACTATGCCGAGAGCGGAGAGTGGTTGAAGTATGACTCCCCATGTCCTTACTCAGGTTGCTGAGTCTGGCTCTGGTCGAGTTCTGTTGTGTAATTGGATGAAAACACTTCGTCATTTCATGTACTTCAAGTGCTCGAATACACAGCGTCTTACCGCTTGCGCATATCAGTGTGGTTGGTAGGTTGGCATGACCGACTTGACAATGACACTGGAGAAAGACATGTTATCTCTAGATATCATCATTCAACTGTGTGTGCAAAGATTTGCGTGTCCGTATTCGTTTCGATGCATTCATCTATGACATACCTTCACGTCATCCTAGGAAATATCTGAACAGGTCTGCAGCCTACATAAACATAGAAACCTGCAAAGTAGATGCCCTAATGTCGATGTAGGCTTCAGACCTGTTCGGGGGTGTCCCTTGTATGAGGTGCCCTCGTAGCCATGCAGCTCTGGAGCCCATCGCAACGTGCCGGATGTCATGCTCCAGCTCGACGCGTGGGATCCCCAATGCGGCTTAGTCCAGCCCTGCCGGCAGCGCGTCCTTGAAATCCCGGGCATGACATCACATCGTCGAGCGTATGTCGCAATGCGCTTTCCCAAACTACGCGCAAAGGATGCACATCGTGACAAACCCAGAAGCAGGTTGCGTGGCAGCTACTGCCCGCGTCGAGTACTTATGCCGGCACCCCTCCTGGCATCTTGTTCACGATTACTCTCAATACACACCCTGATACACCAACCTATACGCGTCTCTCCACAACTACACAAGCTCCTCGACTGCTATCCATAATACACCTAATATCCACATATCCGACATGACTCTCGGCGACTCTATCCGCAAGGGTGTGGGCATGGTTCACGTAAGTTAGCTCTATCACTGCGATGCATGCGCCTAGCTCAACCTCGTCGCTTTACTCCAATCTCTCGAGTTACCTCGACATCGAACTCATGCTAATAAGATGCAGGGCACTGGCGAGGCCATCCGAGGCAATGCCATGTCCATGGTCGATGAAGCGAGCGGCGACAAAGCGAGCGCAACCAAGAACCAGGAGATTGCCAACAAGGGAGTCGACGAGTGGGATCGAGGCTACCGAGGCCACCCTGCCGACGCCGGTGTTACTCCTGCTGACGCCGATGCCCACCGCGAACGCATGAACACGACCGGCACCACGGCCACAAACTACGGCTCGCACAACTCCAACATTGGCAATAAGGTCGACCCCAGGTACGACTCTGACCTCGACCACAGAGGTACCGCGACCGACTCTACAAACGCTGGACCGCATTCCACAAACGTTGGCAACAAGGTGGACCCGCGCTTCGACTCAGACGTAGACCACCGAGCTGATCCTACATCCAAAGTTGGCGGTACGGGCTACGAGACGCGTAGATAGACGATACACTGAGCACTTCAACATCAATATACCCTTTTCCTCGTACATACCGATCTTCTTCGATCTGTTCTCGCTGACGTCACAGCTCATGTTCGTTCATTACTTCCTACAGCGCAGAAAGACGGTACAGGTGAGATTGAGTATTCCAAATGACTACATACTACACAAACTCCTTTTCTCAGCACCTTGCCTAAATCAATGCTGATGCTGTATAGCCGAGAAAGATTTTGCCGAATGGCAGCCGTCGCAAGGCTTCGACGATGCCTGGCACCCACCACACGAATCCCAACATGACCCGAACCCTCCGCACGAACACCGCGGTTCAATCGGCGGCTCATCCGGATTAGAGGCTGCGAACAAGCTCGACCCTGTGTTCACCGTCGGATCGGACGAAGAGTCGATGAAGTACACGGATCACCCTAACATCCACCGTCTCCGCGGCTCGATAAGCGGCGCTTCAGGTCTCGAGGCTGCTCAGAAGCTTGACCCGCCTGAACAGGCGACACCGTATATGCCAGACGAAGTATCGGCTCGTGGCCCCGGCTACAGCCAACCCGAGCCTTCCTACCACCAACCGAAACCTACGCATCAAAGCAGCGTTTTGAACATGCTTGATGAAGACGTCGAACCAGAACAATATCCGCCTCCGAACCGCGCTACCACAGAGCCTGCACCGCAGTACGATGACGGCTCTGAGAACTCAGCAGAGTCGGGAAGGTACTCGCCCGACTCAGACGACGAACTCCATCGCATATCTCGCCGCCGAAGCCGTAAGTTCACCCTCCGCAGGCTGTCGCATATTTTTGTCGAAGGTGGCTCGCCGCATGTCTTTCGCAAAGGTGCTCAGCGCACGGCAGCCTCGGTGTGCGCTTATGCTAATAGACTGTGATCTTCAGACGCAAGAGTGGATCCACCTAGTACTACGAGGGGCGAGCCGAGATCGACGACGAACCCTCACAAGAGCGATCTTATGAATAGGTTGGACCCTAGGATTGATCGCGCTGCGGTGAAGAGATCGAAGAAGAGTGATTGTGTTTGAGAGAGTGTGGCTGCTGAGTGCTAGTGGGCTGCAACGGATTCAGTATGTCGAGCTCAGTCGTGATGCTGTAGAGACATAAATGGCACGATGCATTTCTAGTTCGCTGCCTCTTTATCAGTGTCGAATGAAAAAGCTGGAGACATTACGACCACGACCATTGACGTATACGAGCAATCACAAGGTATGACCATGGTGATGATCAGCATCATCGACTCGATACTGGAACCTTGTGATACTCCATATCGGCACGACTGCCACATGTCTTTTCTCCGAGATTTTCTAGCTCCACTTGGTACGCTCTGCAGTTATACACCACACCGCAGGATTCTTTCAGCTCGTCCAAACACACATGGATTCTTCAACGCTGCTCATTACAACAACAACATGAAACAAGAATGTTCTGGCTTTTGTTCTGCTTTTGATAGCATGCATTAAGCTCGTGTGTTAAGGCACAGCCATGGCAAGCATTCTGAGGCATTTTGCTACTCTTCGGGACTTGCTCGCACAACAGTCATGTCGGTCGTGTCAGGCATATTTTTATAGGAGGAAGAAGAAGGCCCAGGAACACATAGTCTTGCATCTTTCGGTTTTTTATGGAGGCACACATATCTGCCTGGTATGCTAGTTTTCGATTGATGTGGAGTCTTTGGTGTTGTGTTTGGTCGGGTAAGTCCTGTGATGGAGGAAGAGGAAGCAGAAGCATGATAATCTATGGCTTTTGTTTGAACGAGGGACACTCTCATACATCGCGTGATGATGTCTTTTGGTTGTTCTCAATCATAGAGCATAAATAGTGAGACTTGGTGTTCAGACTCTGGCGGAGACGAGAGACCAGATCATAATACTCTGGATGGGGAATTTTGAGTCGAAGTCGAAAAACATGATTCTCTGATGCGTTTCCTTTCGGTTCTGGACTGCGTGGCTATGCAGTGAGGGATTTTGAATACCACGCTTGCTTTTGGAGGAAAGAGCGGGAAGACAGACATTGGTTCGACATATCAATGTTTCTGGTTGCGCAGTCTAGAGACAGCAGGAACATGTCTAGATATCTCAGGAATTTTGGTACAAAAACACCACATGGAACTTCGAGCGTATCGTTTTGGTGAAACACCGACGAGGTGTATGTCGATGAAGGAAGGAGGGAAGAAGTCGAAGTGGTAGTTTTTATACACGCGAGAAGCGACGGTCATCGCCGCCTTCTCTTGATAGTTTCTTTGATGTTTGGGAAAGAAGGACGAAGGACAGCGCAGACATCCTGTCCAGTCGTCGCGCTTTTAGTAGCCGCAGGTCATAATATCGAAGTCATGGAGGGGTTGCCCGGGTCTCTTTGGTCCACCGACATAAAAAGCCTGGCAGACGTTTTGTAGTTTGAGTTTTAGTAGAGCGGAGGAATGAAGCATAGATGTCGGAGAGGAACCTTTTCGGTTTTGTGGCGGGCGAGCGGAGACGAGAGGCACATAGAATGTTGATTGTGGTCTTTTGGAACAGCAGACATGGCTTAGTATATCCATCATTTTGGAGAAATAAAGGAAAGTTTTGGTAATGAGGGAAGAGTGAACGAGTGGTAGAACGCAAGCCTTTTATATCCGCTTCCCTAGTGCCAAACATCTTCACATTCCGATGACGGTGAGCGCGCCCGTGTCGAAAGGCAATGACTTCGTCTTCCGCTCTCACATTTGATTAGAATAGAGATCGAACCGTTCAGTGTATCTACCACAACAGCTACTAGTAGGATATTGATCGACTAAAACATATTTTGTAGTGCCCAAAAGCCTCCATTAATCATCATCACACCGAGTTTGTTAGCATCAGCGCTAGACACAACCGGTGTTGCAGAGGCAGTATCAGATGTACTCTCAAATGGCAGCTCAAACAGGAAGGTGGATGAAGCCCGGGGCATTCAGGGTACGGCGCGGTTAGCCCCTGCTCTACATAGCGGATGCTACCTCCTTTGTGCACGCAAACCATGAAATTCCAAGTACGGTGTTACTTCTACCCACAATCTTCCCAGGGTTACAAGCTCCACATGCCACCTAAGTACATTATATAGGCATTATCCAGTTCTCATGAGGCGCTTCAAACCCCTCATTTTCGCTGAGCCACTTCTCTCGCAGCTCATAAATCTCCTCCTCCCCTTGCTCACCTCTAAAGACTCGTTCGCTGTTAAAAGGGTCCACGTAAAACACATTCTCTTTGCCACAGGGATACCAATGACCTGGATAATCCAACTCATCGATACATCCGTACAGTCCATCCGTTGGGACGATCCATACTTCCTTCAAATTGGGAAAGTCCCCGACTTTATGACCATCGAAGTGAAACCAAGACTCTGTCTGTAACTCGCGTTCGAATTTGAGGTAGCGAATAGACTCAGCGAATTTCTCAAAGTGCTCAAAACAGGACCTTCCAATATCGATGGTGTCGATTTCAAGATTAGCCCATATGTATCTACGGTGCGCATCGCCACTTAGCATGCATCATTTTATCTCGAACGAAATAGTCACTTACTGCGCTCCGTAGCCAGACACAGCTATTTCGGAGAAACATTTCTTATACAATCCGTGATTTCGAGCTTCTTGGCATGCTTGGAGGACAGCAGGTACGGGCGTGGATGTTGTTAGAGGTATTGGTTGGGTCTTGCGGTCGTACAGAAATTCAGCGTTCACCACGCGGGGTTCAACAGTCATCTCCCATATCTGCATCCGCAGCTCGTAGGGCAGACGAAGGAAGGGGTGGAAGGTTGCCATGCGCCTATGAGGATTTGCGGTTGGCGATATTGGACCACACTTGAATACCTATGGCTGTATGAATTATTTATGAGGAAATTGGCTTGTTAAACGGTGTCGTGATAAAGGGCGAAAGGGCGCATATATGTTGCTGCGCGAGTGTGGCGCAGTCAATCCTGCCCTTGCCGGAACAAGCGAGGGCGCATCAAAGAGGCTAGGCACCGCACCCGGAAGTGGGAGAGCAGGAGCCGCGGCTGCAACATCACTTCCACAACAACACCTTTTACAACCCAAACTATACAGTATGGATCAATGGTTCAGTCAAAAGGCAAGCGCCGGTGATAAACAATACCAAGAATGCACCAAAATCCTATCAGATTATCTCTCCAGCGCCACAGACACCCCGCCCTCATCAACCGCGTCAGCAATCCTGAAGTCCGTCTCGACATCACGCAAACCCAAGGATACCGGTTTCGAAGTCACAAACCTATTCCTAGATACAGTCGCCCAATTCATCTTCTCACACACCCGCATAATCAGCCTCCTCCCCGCCATCCGCATCATACGACCCACTCGAAACCCAGTCTACTACCACTTCGAATCCATGCACCGAGAGAATTACGACGGCATATCCGGACTACGATATCTGTGCAAACCAGAAGATGAGGAAGCAACCACTACGCCAGGTGGTAGATGGGTGAATTACAACTTTTTCACCGTCAGACTAGCCACCTCTGGATACGACAACGGTTACTTTATGTTCGGCTTCTTTCACCTACGTGACACGCTCGAGAAGGAAAGAGAATCAAGAGAAGACGAGGTCGAAAAACATATTCGCCCTTTTTCTCTCGATCGTTCCGCGATCGGTGCCGATGACGTGCTAAACTACGACCTAATAGCCGCAGCTGATTGGGTCGTCACAGGTGCACCTCACATGTACCGCTTGGGCAACTCAGTCTTTGGAGAAGGGTTGGAGAGAGGTATCGCGGTGAAGACGGACTTTTGGAATGGAGAGCCGGGGTTTTCGGAGGGAAGGTGGAGGCTGTGGCAGAGTAGGTTTGAACATTTTGCCGAAGAGCCGTATGTGAAGGAGGGGGTGAGGGTGCTGTGTAAAGCGGCGGCTGTGGCGATTGGGAAGGTCTTGTTGACAAATGTGGATTGATGGGTTTGCGGAAATGCGATTGTGGAATTTGGTGCGTATCCGTGTAGTGAGTGGAGGCCGGGGAAACACACCCATCAGCTCGCGTGTTGTTGTTTTTGAAACGTCTCGTCAGACCGCAGCCATCGGCGTCTTTCAAACTTCTTTTGGTCTTTCCATAACAGAAGACCTGGTACATTTTGATAAACCGCAAGAAGCAGTGAGTGATAAAGAAGAAGAGGAAAGAATACATAATCTCGCGACCTTTATACACGCCCTCATCGCTAACTAAACTCGTTCTGGCGACCGAATTTGAGGCATCAGTTACAGGAAGTGCGGGCAGCAAGGTCATGTGCTGCAATAGTCCAGTTTTTACCAACATGGAACTTTGTCCACGACTTTTTCGTATATACACAAGACACATACGCAGCATGAAGCAGTCTCAGCACCCATACTGTTTCTTCACTACTGTTTCCGGACATGCATGAGCTATGAGGACCTTCTTGTTCATGGATACGGTGTAATTATTGTTTTGCAGAAGACATGGCCAGCTCTAGGGTTCGTTTTGGTCCGCAGAAGCTCATGTGGTCTGCAAAGCTGTTTTTCGAAACCACAGGATCATAAAGCAGGCGGGTGTGGCATTTTTCAGGAAAGGAAGACGGACAGACATAGCGGTGCCGCATTTTGCTTTCGATACTGGAAGCACATGCCATATTTCTGAATGACCTTTGAGCTCCCAGGAGAGGCGAGAGAGCACCATGTGCGGTGTTCGTTTCGCTTTTGGTAGAGGAGGAGACGCGGAAACCATCGCTCATGTCAATCCACTTTTTAGTTCCTGCTTCTCAGAGATGTGGGAAGAGAAGACAGGAAGACCCGCCATAAACGATTCGGGGTGGTATTTCGGCCAGGAGAACACATAGATCTAACGGTTTTCCGTTTTGGACGACTTCAGGAAGAGTTGGAGAACACCATGTAGCTTTCCAGCTTCATTTTGTTTTGCGTGAGAAGAGAAGGCAGCAACCATCAGGCGTATTGCTAGATGTTTTGGTCGCTGACCTTCGGAATGTTGTAAAGGAGAAGAGAGACCGCAAAACCATAGGAAAGTCTGTAGGTGTGTTCTGGCAGACGGAGCACACATGGAAACGGTCTCTTTCTATTTTGGTGTATCGCGAGAAGGCGGGCGAAGACACCATCCGAACAGCGGATCCATATTCTGAGAATAGAGGAGCCGGGCAGGACATTACTGTCTTTTCGTGTAACTTTTGGTGGGGTATTTTAGAGAGGAGGAAGAGACAGATCCCATGGGAAGCATCTGGGAACTTTTTTGGACACGCCATAGTGACAGAGTTGGTAATGTTTTGGAGAATCCCGGAAGGATGTGATATGAGAAAGAAGCAAGTGGACAGCATGAAGGAGACTTTTATACGCACACGGCCAAGCTAGCCGCCGCAGCGCACGTGAGCCGTCAAGCCCGCGTACCGTCCGCGCTGCTGCCGCGGAGGTCTTCAGCACCATTTGCAACCATCTTCACCACGTCACCCAAGCCACATCAACCACAAAAACTCAGTAAACACAACGTTTTGCGTCATGAACTATCATCTCATTCCCGAGCTATCATAGCACCATCTATACCCAGCAAAAAGAAAACGCCACATATGCATTCGTAAGGCCCCCAAAAAATAAATCCATCGACCAGCAAGTGTTGAAGCCAAGCCAAGGTGATGTAAATGGAAAGACGCCAGAACACCCACGCTGGGGGTGCTTGTTGAAGAAAGAGGCCTATCCGATAGAGCCCCGCACCTTTGATGCAAAGAGGTAAAAACAAAAGCCCGGGGAAAGACGTCCGTGAACACGCCTCTGTGAGCGGGAAATGGGTGAGCGCTTAAGTCGGGGTAGGCGCAGCAGCACCCGTGATATCGCTGTCCTCGCCCTCGACAGGCGCGCATGTGCAGAAGAGGTTTGTGTCGCCGTATGCTATTGCACTGTTAGCCTGTATCCTCACAAATCGCCAGAAGAAGGGAGGAAAGACTTACCATCATCCAACCTCGCAACACTAGGCCAGAACTTCTTCGCCTTGAGATAACTCAACGGATACGCCGCCTTCTCCCTCGAATAGCTCCTCTGCCACTCGCCCGTAATAAGATCCTGCTGTGTATGCGGACTCATCTTGAGCACATTACCCTCCTTGGGTTGTTGGCCCTCCTCAACCTCCTTAATCTCCTTGCGGATACTAATCAGCGCATCGCAGAAGCGGTCCAACTCGGCTTTGCTCTCCGACTCCGTGGGCTCAATCATAAGGGTGTTGGCAACAGGCCAGCTCATAGTCGGGGCGTGGAAACCATAATCTTGGAGACGCTTAGCGATATCGATAGCTTCGATGCCAGCGGTTTCCTTGAACCCGCGGACGTCGAGGATAAATTCGTGGGCGCAGCGGCCTTCGTCGTTGGTGTAGAGGATGGGGTAGTGCGGCTTCAAACGGGAAAGGATGTAGTTTGCGTTCAGGAGGGTGATCTTTGTGGCTTGGGTGAGGCCGACGGCACCCATCATCTTGATGTAGGCCCAGCTAATGGGCAGGATACTGGCGCTACCCCAGGGGGCGCCGCTGACTGGGTGGATGGCTTGGGCGCCACCGGTTTCGCCGCGGAGATGGCCGGGAAGGAAGGGTGAGAGGTGCTCTTTTACTCCGATGGGTCCTACACCGGGGCCACCGCCTCCGTGGGGAATGCAGAAGGTCTTGTGTAGGTTGAGATGGCAGACGTCGGCACCGATCTCGCCGGGTGAGCAGAGACCGATTTGGGCGTTCATGTTCGCACCGTCCATGTAGACTTGGCCGCCGTGCTGGTGGATCAGGTCGCAAGCTTCCTTGACACTGGGCTCGAAAACACCGAAAGTGCTGGGGTAGGTGACCATGAAGGCGCCGAGCTCTTCGCTGTGCTTCTCGCACTTGGCCTTCAAGTCGGCCATGTCCAGGTTACCTGTCGCTTGGTCGCACTTGATGGGTACAACGCGCATTCCGCACATGGCAGCACTAGCAGGGTTGGTTCCGTGCGCTGAGACAGGAATCAAGCAGATATCGCGCTTCTTGCCAGGCTGCTGCTCAAGGTACTTGCGAATAACGCGAAGACCAGTGAACTCACCCTGAGCACCAGAGTTGGGTTGTAGCGAAACCGAGTGGAAACCGGTAATGTCGGCCAGATCGTCTTCCAGCTGCTTGATCATGTCGGAGTATCCGGTGGCGCGGTCCAGAGGCAAGAAGGGATGCAAGTTGGAAACGGTATCGAACGAGACAGGTGCCATCTCCGCGGTGGAGTTGAGCTTCATCGTGCAGGATCCAAGAGGAATCATCGAGTGAACTAGAGATAGATCCTTCGAAGACAGATGGTTGATGTAACGAAGAAGCTCTGTCTCGGAGTGATGCGAGTTGAATACCGGGTGGGTCATGAACTCGCTGGTCCTCTTGAACGGCTCAGGAACCTCAATGTCGACAGATTCGGCAAAAGACCAGTCGTTCCGACTTCCGTTGAACACATTCAATACTTTGTTGATCGTGTTTGCACCGGTAGTCTCATCGACGGAAATACCGACGTGATGGCCGTCGATCCTTCGTACGAATATCTCGTTCTTCGCGAGTGCGGAGATGATGGCATCGGTCTTGTCGCCTGTCTCAACAACGACTGTGTCGAACAAGACAGGTGCGTTGTCCATCTTTCCGCGCTGGCCAGTCTTGTAGCCATTAGCGATGAGCGCTTGTTGGATCGTGCGAGCCTTTGCAACGACCTGCTTAGCAATGGCAGTCAAGCCATTTGGTCCATGGTACACGGCATACATAGCGCTCATGTTGGCCAACAACGCCTGTGCCGTGCAAATGTTGCTAGTAGCCTTCTCACGGCGAATGTGTTGCTCTCGGGTCTGCAGCGCGAGTCGTGCCGCAGGGTTACCCAACCTGTCCTTTGACAGACCGATCAGACGACCAGGGATCTTGCGCTTGTACTTCTCGTCGCAGGCGAAGAAGGCCGCATGTGGTCCACCGTAGCCCAGAGGCACACCGAATCGTTGTGCGTTTCCGAAAGCGATATCGGCACCGAACTCTCCCGGTGGAGTAAGCAGTGTGAGGGCGAGGAGATCGGTCGCAACGCTGAAAAGAGCACCAGTCTTGTGCACCTTGTCAGCGAGTCCGCGGAAGTCGTTGACAGCTCCGTCAGTGTCTGGGTACTGTGCGAGCACACCGACAAGATCCTGGCCCAGCTCCTCCACCCTCTTGCTGTTGTCCTTGAGCACATCCGCGACCTCAATCTTGATGCCGAAGCCCTCAGCGCGCGAGTACAGAACAGCGAGAGTCTGGGGGTGACACCTCTCCGACACGAGGAAAGTCTTGTTCTTGCTCTTCTGCTTGGACAGAGGCATCATGCCCATGGACATGGTCATGGCCTCGGCCGCCGCAGTAGGCTCATCCAGCACCGATGCATTTGCAATGCTCAGGCCAGTCAAATCCGAGACCATAGTCTGGAAGTTCAGCAACGACTCCAGACGTCCCTGGCTGATCTCGGGCTGGTATGGGGTATAGCTAGTGTACCAAGCGGGGTTCTCGAGGACGTTCCTCTTGATGACCTCCGGGACTTTGGTGCCATAGTATCCCTGTCCGATCAGACTCTTGCCGGGCTTGTTCTGGCTCATAATCTGCTTCGCGGTGTTGAGGAAGACAGACTCTGGCACGCCGTGGGCCTGCCACTCCTCCACCGTCAGCCCCTCGGACATGCTGCCAATTTTCAACTCGCGCGCCGACAGAATATCAGCGGGTATAACCTGGCGGACGAACTCGTCTAGGCTGCCCACGGGCGGATCCAGGGCCTTGAGCATGGCTTCCGCACTCTCGGCAGACGGCCCAATGTGACGGCGGGGAAACGTGTCGAGCGCATCGAAGGGTCTCGCCGAGTCGGTCTGCTGAGGCGGGGTGTCGAATACATCGTCTGCGGCTTCGACGGCTGCGGCTGCGGCCGCCTGTTGTGCATTTGGCGCCTGCTTCTGGAACCCGCGCTTTTGGAGAGTTTGCAGGGTTTGGTATGCGATGGCGCGCGACGACGTGCCCGCGAGCTGGGGACGCGGTAGCTGGGCGACACACGACGATCGTGTGAGCCGGCTAGCAGTGCTAGCTGCCCTAATACACGCTGCGCGCATGTTGGCTGTGTGGTTGCAGTGGTGCTACGGGGAGTCTCCCCAGAAAGCAAATATTTTTTAACAGAGAGATTAGTGTGCTGTTGAGCGAGTCCTGTGCGAGCAATTGGCCCGATTGCTCAAAAGTCTGGGAGGCTCGCCACTGCGATGGTGGTGACGTTGGCGGGGGAAACGCGTTCAACACCCACAACCCAGGGAAATGCAAAGTGAGGATTTACAAGGGAAGGAAGAACTTGGATCGCGAAACCTCAAGACGCTCAAATTGACAGCGGTGACAGCGCGCCTTCATTCATTGCTATCTACACTCTAACCCGTCATTATCCGCGCCGTTGGTGATAAGCTGACCCTGGCCAAGCTAGCCGACGCGTGCCACTAAACCCCAAGCCGACTGTCCTTGCATCCACACGCATTCCTAGCACTCATTGGGCAAAACTACGCTGACCACCGCTGCATTCTATTACTTGATATCCACATAACCCGCATCTCAGTCCTCTCCGCGTGTTCTGGGCACGGTTCAACCACACTAGATGCTCGCCCGTCGCGGTGCCATTGTCCGTCGGAGATTCTTTTCTTTCTCCGTCTCTTCGGTCACGGGCAGGATTCCTTGCTCGCGGAGCTGCGCTAGGTACTCTTTGCCTGTGCACCACTTTAGCAAAACATTTTCAAAGTCAAAGATTGCGTCGTCACTTACCGTATTTGTACCCCACCTCGTAGATCTCTTCGAATTTCGCAAAGTCAAGCGTGCCATACGGATCGATTGGCGGCCGCATGTACCTGCATCCCGGCGTATTCTTCGCCCGCTCCAGCGCATCGATACTAGACACATATGCGAGGCGCGACTGGATCTCCGATAACGTCGGGGGATTGGGGAAGCTAGAGAATGGATTCCACCGATTGAACGTCGCCCAGAAACCACTTAATGAGTCACCGAAAGACTGCGGCGCGTTATCATCGAGACTGCCTACGTCGACCGCGAAGATGACGTCTGCACCGAGACTCTTCATATGCGTGACAGTCAGGTTGTCGATATAGCCACCATCCAAGAGCATGCTGCCATTATCACACAGCGGTGGAAGTAATCCTGCAAGTGACATGGATGCGCGGACGTAGCGCCATACGTATCCACTCGTGTGGATTTCCGAACGCGACTTGCTGATGTTGGTGGTGTTGCAGTAGAACTCAAGCCAGAAATCTTCCATCTGGGAGTTGCCGAATGTTTTGAAGATACCGCGGTTGAACTCATGGCCGGTGGTGTAGGAAGCACTATTCGTAGTCAGCGTTGAACTTTATGTTGATAAGAGAAAACTTACGAAGGGTACGTGAGATCCAGTGCAAACCTCCACATACTGCCCATTCGACCGGCAAATTTCTTCGCGCGACCATACATGGGAACGACGTCTGCATCCCAAGCATACAGTGCACCTATGAAACTACCAATAGATGTACCACCAACGATGTCGATTGGAATACCGGCTTCTTCGAGTGCGCGAATGATACCAATTTGCGATATACCACGAGCACCGCCACCGCCCAATACGAGACCGACTGAGCGACCGCACAGACGTCGTGCGAGGCGGTGGAAGTCACCCTTGAATGGCGTGTCTGCTGAGTAGAGCGGTGTCTGGCGAACCTTTCTTGACGTGTACTTTTGAATCTCAGCCTGAATGACTTGCACTCGTTGTTTGAGCGCGTTTCCAAAGCGTCGTCCAGCGTGATGAACTGGCTCGGAGGTCGCGCGGAACGACATTTGGATATGGTGATGACTGCCATTGATCCAAGGGCGGTTGCGCAGCCACTTCCGGGTCAGACCAGACGGACAGTATCTCTCCGAATGTAAAAGCACGAGCTCTTTGCGTGCAGTCGTTTTCGTTGTCAAAAGGAACCGTTCGTACTCGCCAATATTTGGGGAAGATTCGGCTAGACCCACAAGGAGAATGCAATCGGCCTGGTTGATGCACGTCTGAGTCCATGGCGACTTGACTGGAGTGTCAGCGACATAGATGACCATGCCATATCTCTCCTCCAAATCAGCGAGGTATTGCGAAAGCTTCAGTTTTCCCATGCGACTGAAGGCGTGTCGTCCGAGGTGATTGAGAATGGCAGCTTGATTCAAAGAGACCACGCCTTGCGGCATGCCGATTTGGGTGAGCGCATTCACTAGCCGGCTTCCGAAGTCCACTACCGGGATTCCAGCAGTCACCGGGAGTACAGCGACAGTTCGCAGATTGACTGTCGAAGACACATTCGCGCGAGTGGCCTTCGTTCCACGCTCTTTGCTCTGTTCATGAAGTGGGTCATCAACCAAAGCTCGCATACGGGAGGCGATGATCTTTGAGATCTTGATCGTGATACCAGGATGTTCCAGTGCCAGACTGTTGAACAGCGTCTTCGGAAACTTTGCAAGCTCGGTATCTCGGATGGCATGTAGTGAGCCCGGTCGTGATGATTCTGTGAGGACTTCGAGTTCTCCGACGCTGTCACCTTGACCGTATTCACCAATGACCTTTACAGCGCTGTTCTCGGCGTCGCGGATGGCGCGCAATCTTCCGTTCAGGACGATGTAAATAGCATCGCTCTCATCACCTTGGTTGTAGATCACCTGCCCCGCATTTACTTGAACCCATTCCAAAGCGAAGTCGATATGCTGGATCAGCCGTGGTAGAAGTGTTGTAAGGCGTTTCGCGATTGTGAGCAATACCACCGGGTACCGTTCGACGATCCGCTCAATGGCTGAGCGAGGCAGGAAACCTACGTAAACATCGGTCTTGGCTGTGACATCTACGAACGATCGGTTCGATGATACTGCTCCAAGATAGCCAGCTAGTCCACCAGGCTTGGTCATGAATAGACTCCTTCTTGTGCGCTTCTTCTTGGTACCATCGGCAGCAGTCCGCGAAGGTGTGCTAGATCCAGGCGGACGGGATGATGGGCCGAAGAGGTCATCTTCAGTATAGCCCGGCCCATTAGGAAGGGTTCCTAGTACGTTGGATTCAGGCGCGTCTTCCTCCACAGGCACGCTTACGTCCAAGAACCCATCAATGACGTAGTACAGGCCAGGGTTCCTTTCTCCCTGTTCCACCAGCACTGAGTCTTTGGGGAAGAAGACGATTTCCACATCATTCACGATCTCTTCCAGGATGTTATGAGGGCCTGCAGCGCTCATGCTTGACATGCCAGAAGCCGATGCTACAGACTCGGTGTCTCCATCCTTGGAGCCCGCGTATGGGTCCATGAAGCCAAATGCATTCGTGAACACAGCCTTCTGTCTCCTAGCGTCGAAAGAAACAAGTTGAGGTGACTGCTCCACTGACGCGGTTGGCTTAGGCATGGGGTTCTCCGGGTTGATGAGTCCGATAGCCTTGAACATACACCCCAGTATAGATTCCCTGAACACAGTAGCTTCATCAATTGATTCTTGTCGGTGCAATGTTTTCGGGCGTAGTGAGGGAGATGCGAAAGGGTTAAAGTTGCTTGCGTCCAACGGCGTTCGGTTGTCTCGACGTTCCTGTTGATGTTGGTACGGTTGGGAGAAGCTGCTGCGGCCGCTGCGACCAGTTCCGCGTGCCATTTGCGAATTGGTCAACAGGTCACCTGCGCTGATCCGGTCGTTGCGTGGTCCTTGATCTGGGGAAGTGATTTTGGGTAACGCTTCGTTGTTTGCGTTTGCGTTGGCCCCACGAGCGGCAGCAAGGCGGGCTTGCGCAGCGGTTCCTCTCCTAAGGGATACGCTGGACCTTCGTCGTCGGCCGGCGCCGGGGTTGTGCAACGCGATGCCCTTCATGCCCTCGTCTGAGCCAATGCGCTCCGTTTCCTTCGCAAATTTCTCCTTCAGTCGCTCGAGCGGAGCATCACGCAGAAAGCCAGGGAGATCGTATGTAGTATACTTATTCATGAGCTTCTCCGTGCGGAGGACCTCATTCGTCAAACTGAGATAAGCATGGCTGGTTGCGAGCGTAACTCTTTGAAGGCGCGTAAGGATGACCTGAACAATGTGCGCCGTTGCTTTGGGGTATATGCGCGTCAGTCGACGAAATGCAGTGGCTGGGATTATAGCGATGGTTGTGTCTACGGTCGCACGCGCGACAATGTCTGGGTGGGCAGATTTAGGCTTCGCAGGGCGCGAAGGTGATCCTCGAGTTTTGCTGTGCTTGAGTCGCTCATCACCAAGTCCGTCTAGATCCAGCGACAGAGGCGGCACGGCTTGAAGGCGCCCACCTGCTGTTGGACTGTTCAGAGTCGATGTTCTTCGATGCCCGAATTTGGCCTCAGGGACTTGGTTTGGTGTGTGCGGTCTTGAATCGTCGAATGCAAAGCTACTGTTCCGTGACATAGATGGCCTTACATCCTGCTGAGGCGATCCTGGGAAGCTTGGACGCGTGTCCTCATCTTCGTCATGACGCAGCTTCACATCTTCTGTGAACAGAGAGAGAATGGAGAATAACGAAGACATTGGGGCTCCGTTCTTGACTTCAGTAAGAAGTTGATAGCCCTGCCGGTGGCCCTGGTTCGCGCCGTCGCCGGATGACTCCCCTCCCATATCGTCCTCATCGGAGTCCGAATCATTTCGGTTCGACTTGACAAAGATCTGGACCAAGCCATCTACTACCAGACAAAAGCCTTTCTCTTCTTCCAAGAGAATTGTCTCGCCAGCCACCAACCGACGGGTCTGCATAGTACGTGTTAGTTCATGGAAGACTGGGCGCTCCAAGTAACCGAACACTTTGATTGCGCTCAAGAATTCATCCAAGTAGTTGGACAAGCCGCGCTTGGAGTCATTTTCGGCGCTGTCGGGAAAGACTTCGACCTGTGGTTCTTCACGCTGCGGTTCAGGCGGTAGTCGTGCGTACATAGTCATGTATCGGTACCTCACGAAGTAACTGACGGTAGACACGACAAAGACGACGACGAGCATCCTACAAACGTTTAGCCAAGATACGTGTAGGGGATTGACAACGTACAGCGTTGTGAAGTTCATGGTGAAGGTCAGGCTCATAGAGAAGAGCGTGAACAGCCATGTCGGCAGGGTATAGGTAATCCAGTACAAGACGGTCGGCAGTACGCTGAAGATGGACAGAATGACACGGCCCAATAGACCAAAGCTGGTCGACGGCGTGGTATCAGCAGGCTTCATGCCGAGTACAGAGTTGGAGAGGGCCTCTGCTGTGTTATACACTGCTGCTTTGGAAGCCTCTGCCAGTGACCGAGAAGTGGCAGTTCCCGGGACTGCCATGGTGGCCATGGTGGGCGAGGAAAGATCGGTGCCGAATTCGGACCGTCACGCGTCAATATTTCCAGACGTTTCTAGAGTTGCTAATCTAGGGCGGTAAAGACAGGAATCCCATGATGTGCCGTGCAGCGGGCACGTTGAAATCCGCGGGTATGTACTGGGGGCGCTTGCATGTGGGGTGCCACTGCCAGCTTGTGAAAGGCCGGGCCCGTGCATCGATTAGCGCGGAAGTCGCGAAACTCCACCGCGGCCTGGAGCTCTCACTCGCGCGCCGGAGCTTGTAAACATCACCCATTGCGCCACCATGCCGCCCTTCAAAGATGACCAGATAATCGTGAGTCTCACGTGCACTTGACGCAACGCATATGCGCTAACCGCCTTAGATCATTGCGCCGGGCTCCGAGACGACAGTCGCGCAGCTGGGGCTCCCCGAGTCTTTCACGCCCGCGCGTCTTCGCGTGAGATCGCGCATGTTCCCCGCAGAGAAGGAAGGTGAATTCGAGCCCTACAAGATTCGGAGAAAGCAAGATCAGCCGACCGCGACGAATGGCGACCCCACAGACGAATCGCAGGAAGAAAAGAAGCCCACCGAGGGCGACGACGATGTAGTGTGGGAAGAAGACCGTGTGTCTGAAGAAGGCGCGATATGGCCCATTCAGCAAGGCCGCATCGTTGACTGGCCATGCTTCTTCGCCCTCATCACCCACACCTACAACTCTCTGAACCCGCCCTTCCACACTCCGATCCTCCTCATCACGCAACCAGCATGGACCCCGCGAGAGCACGAGAAGCTCACCCAGTTCTTCTTCGAGAAGTTCAAGGTGCCCGCGTTTGGGCTTATGGATGCGGCATTGGCAACGACATGGGCATACGGTGTACACACAGCGACAGTGATAGACGTTGGCAAAGACAAGGCAGACATCACCGCTGTCAGCGAGTTCATCCCGCACACCCAGGGTCGCGTCATCTCACTAGAAGGATGTGGAGGCGAGGCCTTTACCCAAGGGCTCTTGTCTAAGCTCAAGTCCAAGGGTCTCAACCGCGACATGTGTGAACAACTGAAGAGATCGCCCATCTGCGAACTTCTGCCTCCAGGAGTTCCGCTACCAGGGCCAGGAGATGCGGCTACCAAAGACGCAGCGACCAACCCTGCAGCGCTCGCATCTACGGGCGCAACCGGTCCTGGCGCAGCAGCAGCCGCCTCCATCGGAAACGTGCCACGAGGGCCTGGTGTCGATACAGAAGTCGGCGAAGACGCGAGTCTCGAAGAAAGTGAAGGTGTTTTGGATGTCGCAAGCATCGTTGCTGGTGGCAAGATGTCTGAATACCTTGCTAAGAAGGAGAAGGAGAAGCAGGAAAAGGCTAATGCGAAGAAGAAGGGTGGTCCAGCTCCAGCAGCCAACAAGCCGGTCAGGCTACCCAACTCCCGGCTGGAGAAGGCTACATTCCTCTACGAAGATCACGCGCTTCTGGACACTTTGAAGAACATGAACCTCAACACCCAGGAGATGGCAGATGCGAAGGGCGCTCTGGACGAAGGGCCAAACAGGAAGGGACAAGAGAATGGAGAGAACGGCGAGCCTACATCCGCAACTGAGGCGAACGGCACCAGCGAATCTGGTGCTACCGGCAAACGCACAGGATCGATAAGACGCGAGATCGAGGTTGGCACCGAGCGATTCATGGCGGATGGTGATGGCACGCTGGAGAAGATTGCAGACGCTGTGCACAGAGCTATATCGTCGATCGACGAGGTTGGCAAACGGAGTGATCTATGGGAACAGCTCATCGTCTGCGGTAACGGTTCAAAATTAAGAGGTAAGTCATGTACCATTTCTCAGCAATCATCGTACATCTACTGACATCTATACAGGCTTTAAAGAATCGCTCCTCCAAACCATCCAGACTAAGTATCTGGTCTCGCCCTCCTCCGCCACAATCTTCACATCCGAGATCCCATCCAACGTGTCAACGCCCATGGGAACCGGCGCGAACACACCACAGCCCCAACTTGGCCCGCACGGCGGCTCCCAAGTCAACCCGCTTCTGCTTGCAGCGACAACTGCTCAGACACAACATATGATGCCACACGGAGGCATGCCTGGCATGGGAGGTAACACGCACTCATCGCACGGCCAAACACCCACATCAATCAAGTTTATCAAGCCGCCGGAGTACTTCCCCGAGTTCAAGGACGTCGGTTTTGATGAGTCAGCCTTCTTGGGCGCTCAGGTCGCAGCCAAGGTCATCTTCGTTGTCGATCAGGGTCAAAGTAAGGGTTACATGACCCGTCCCGATTACAACGACCAGGGCCCACAGGGTATCCACGATTACAGCCTATAATCCGAGATTTTGGTACTTGGATTACGAAGTCGGCTTTGATAAGCAAGGCCTTGTGTTACTTTTGCAACGCAGCCATTTTGTGGAGTTTAGGCACGGTTTATGGATATCCCGGCGTTGCCAAAAAGGAAAGCCTGGGGTCAAGTTTGATGAAACGAAATAGGCGATTGTAGCGATAGGCTAGCGGCGCATTGCGAGATGCAACCTCCGAATCCTATTTTCATGACCACCTACCCGTCTCTTTCTTTCCTTCTCCACTCGTCAACTTTGTGGGAGTGAAACGCCCATTTCGTTTCTTCTGGTAGTTTGGCATCGGAGTACGCCGATAACCCTGGGGGCTCCGCTCCGCTCCCCACGTGCTAGGCATTAGCGAGTGTCTAACCGGATCTAGCCGTCCCTACGCCTGGCAACTGATAAAGGTCGCCAGTGCCACCCGATTTATATTGCTCTTGTCTTGATTGTCTTCTTGTTCGTTTTGCCAGATTTCTGACATTCACGGGTCGTGTGAAGTATAAGTTGATCCCGACAACCGCTCTGTTCGCGAAGTTCTACACTAGGGGCTGCATCTCGGTACCTGCTCCGATCTATTGCCGCGGCTAGAACACAACTTCACATCCACGGAATACAAACGCGAAACTTCAACTTCAACTTTAAAAGGGGGAACTTTGACGGAAAGAGCATACGTGCATCATCATGGCGGCCTCATCACCCATATCGAATACGGTCTACGTCGGCCCCTTTGTGCACAGCGAATCGCTCTCAACACTTGAGATCCAAGAACGCGGCGCCATCTTCGTGGACTCCTCCGGCATAATCCGTTTCGTCGAAAAAGACATCCAAGAAGGCGACCTCCCCAGTCTCATCCAACAGAAAGGCGACTCATGGACAGATGCAAAAATCGTCGAGATCACTGGCACTGGCTTCTTCTTCCCCGGCTTCATAGACACCCACGTCCACGCACCCCAACATCCCAACACAGGTCTCTTCGGCAAAACCACATTACTAGATTGGCTCCAAAAATACACATTCCCCATGGAATCCTCCTTCTCAAAACTGCCCCTTGCCCATCGCGTCTACCAAAACTTCGTCTCACGAACCCTATCCCACGGCACAACAACAGCCGCCTACTACGCCACCATTCACGTCCCCGCCACCAACGCCCTCGCAGACATATGTCTAGCACGCGGTCAAAGAGCCCTAGTAGGCCGCGTATGCATGAACAGCGATCTAAGCCCCGGGTACTACAGAGACTCAAGCACCGAAACAAGTTACGCAGATTCAAAAGCCAGTATCGACTACATCCGCTCCATCGACCCGAAAGGCGAGATCGTGAAACCCATCATCACACCCCGCTTTGCGCCGAGTTGTACACCGGATTGCCTGACTGCTATGGGGAAACTGGCAAAAGAGACAGATACACATGTGCAGACGCACATCTCAGAGAACAAAGGCGAGATCGAACTTGTCAAGGAATTATTCCCTGATAGCAAAAGCTACGCAGACGTATACGATACCCACGGTCTCTTAACAGACAAAACCATCCTAGCCCACGCCGTCCATCTCACACCCGAGGAACGTAAACTAGTCCTACAGCGCAAGAGCAAGATATCGCATTGTCCGGCGTCCAACACGGCGATTACATCCGGGTGTGCGCCGATTCGCGATTTACTCAATGAAGGCCATACGATTGGTCTGGGAACGGATGTCTCGGGAGGAAACTCGCCGTCGGTACTGGAAAATGTGCGGCAGGCGATCTGGGTATCGCGGCATCTGTGTATTCAGACCTCGAAAGATAGAGCGAAGCTCTCGACGGAGGAGGCGCTGTTTCTTGCTACGAGGGGAGGTGCGGCGGTAGTGGGGATGCAGGATAAAGTTGGTGGGTTTGAGATTGGCATGGAGTGGGATGCGCAGATGATTAGTCTGGGGGTTGTTGGTGAGGACGGTTGTCGGGATGGGGCGTTTGAAGAGGGGCCTGTTGATGTGTTTGGATGGGAGAGCTGGTCGGATTTGGTGGAGAAGTGGGTGTATAGTGGGGACGATCGGAATACCGTGGCTGTGTGGGTGAAGGGAAGGTTGGTGCATAGGACGGGGAGGTTTGCTGGGGTGGAGAGGGTTGCGACGCCCTGATGATGACGAAAGATGGCTCCGTACACCTCACAATAAAACATGTTGTAAGCATGGGAGTCAAAGACTGGTGTCTATAAAATTTGGCTTGAGGACTACTCTTTTGAGCCTAGCAGCTGCCTTCTGTTGCAGAACGCACTCCCACAAGGCTTTGCACAAGCCTTGTACAATGTTAGACTAGAATAGATACAGGTATGCTTGCAGAAGGTTTTTATTGGTTTCTCGCGAAGCTTACAATATAATGTTTTATCTCCTAATTTATTGCTATGTCCCCAAACTCGAAAGGTACATAACGGAAAGAGTCGTGGGGTGGGTGTAGTAATATTGGATCCAGGGCGATACTTCCATCGCTCACACGCTGGGCTCCATCTTTCGTGGTCGATACACAATTATAGGTCCTTTGCAGTACATCGATCTGCACAGCCATCTCCTCGTAAGACCATCGAACATCTAGAGCTGCCGCCAGAACTATAATAAAGTCTGTCAAAACTCGGATTTCCAACTGGCACGTATGTTTACAGATGTAGCAGAGCACTCTGATGAGTAGATCTGCAGAAGCAATATCATAGTCGATAGTGAAGTCGTTTCCACCTCCTGCAAGTCCACAAACGCCATACACTCTATCGAGAACGTTTGTCGCCTTGTGATCATTGAATTCTACCAAGAGTTCCATTAGACTCGACTGTTCGGGTTCATTCCGATACAGACTTCGCGCGAGACAGAGCTGTATCGCTTTCCAGCGGCCTGTTTCGTCAGTTTTTGCTATGATGCGATCACGCCTGAAGCTTAAGGCCGCCAAGTTGAACAACGCCAGCCACGCACAATGTCGAGACCCACAAAATATTTCGATCGATCTCGCAAGGAATAGCTCTTGCACAATCCAGATCCTAGACCAATATGGTCTGTTCAACAGCTTTGATATGGCTGTTGCTCGTACCTCTTCCAAAGGAAGATACGACAAGTGATAAAGTTCGACCCAGCCCCAATTATGTGTGAATTCTGCTAGGAATTCCATAGCTATGTCGCTACTCAGATCTTGATCGGCCTCGCCCAGCCAAATTGAAACAGCCTGGGCATTGGTATAAATTCGTCGCATCATTTGCACCTGATGGTTCCGTTCCAACACGCTCTCCTGGTCAATACAGACAGCATCGATCCAATACATGCCGAACTTGCTTTGAAGACGCATCTGCTCCAGGAACGCCCACAGACTGCGACCAACAGGAAAGCAAGCACCGTTCAGTTCGATGATTTCATGTTTTACTTTTGGACCCCAAGTGTATGAAAGAGCGGTATACGATGGTGGATCCGAGTCGAAGGAATAGGCGCGGAGGATGCATCGTATAGGATCTGAGAGGCTGTTGGGTTGCAGTTCGACGAGTCTAAACTCCTGGCTTCCCTTGTGCCGACTGAGCGGCGCGTCGGTGTAAGGACCGCTCATGCTTGCGAGCGGGACCAGCGACAACGCGCGCTTTGTACAATCAATCGCCCTGCTAACGCACGTCAGTATATAACCATTTTATCAGCTTCTGGTCGTACCACTGCGGAAGGTAGAACACTGCAAACGCGATGTCCTTTGCGGGCTGAGATCGTCACAAGTCGCGTCAGCCTCGCACGCTCATACTTCAAGTTTCATTAAAAAGGGCGTTCACAGTATGGCCGTCGTAATCTCTTCGCGTAGGGAAAGGATCTGTCGCGACCTTGATGATGGAAGGTGATGAAGTGGTAAAGAGGCTGCACTATTGTTTGCATCAGGCAGTGCTGTAGTTGATGGCGCTGCAGCGTGGCAGTGCAATGCCTTCTGCAGGCTTGGCCGCTTGAGTAACCACGTAAGTGATTAGGACTAAAACTGTCGCTAGTGGCCTGTCAGCCTTCACAGGCGTGGCGAAGGGATAGGGTAGGCTGTGAACAGTGCTTATCCGGACGGTCAGCCCCGGGTGAAGTGGGGTTGCGCTTGGACCTTCACACGAAGTCCTCTAGCTGAACTCGCCGCCTGCCTAGGTGGGCATCATCGAAACCTTGGAACCACTACGACGCGTTGTTATAACACGAACGCGTCACACGCTCTGCGGTACTTCGCCCAGACACAGCAGTAACCTTGCATCCTGTGCAATATATTTAATAGTTCAATTGGGCGATGGAAAACCTTACTTCTTTAATCCAAGCTCCATCAGCGCCTTCTTACCCTTCGTACCCTCCTCTTCCCACCACAACCCTCTGATCTCTAACCGTGCCTTGCCAAACAAGTCCTTCCACTGCGCCTCAGTACGTTCTGACGAGCCCAAGTTCATCATCTGCCAGTCCATCTTGGCATCGAAATGCACAACCTCCGTCTCCGTCTCTGGTAGAATGACCTCGTGAATTAGCACCACACTATCCTCAGCCATCGAGTTCACGATGTTTGTCAGGATGGTAAGTGCCTGCATCTCCGGCCAGTCGTGCAGAAGCATGCGCAGGTAGAAAGCCTTGGCGCCCTTGACAACCGGTGGGAAGGGATCGAAGAAGCTGTGTCCGACCGTTACAACGCCATCAGGCAGACCTTTGGCCTGCGCGATAACACTCGGAAGATCCAACAGCATGCGCACACCCGGCAATCCTTCTGCACGCTCGCAGAACTTCACCACTTGATGACCTACGCCGCCGCCGACATCGACGAACAGGGGGCGCGAGGGCTCGGTAATGGCGAGGCGCTCCTTGACCGGGTACGATTGCACAAACTTGTTGTGCTCACCTGGCTTTACCAGCGTCATTGTTTCGTTGAATGCGTCGAACATCTTTACATTCTCCGGCTTGTTCATGAAGTCAAAGTAGGTCTCGCCTTTGCAACCATAGGCGAAGCAGAAGGGGCTGTCGCGAGCGTCTACGGGGTGCTTGTACCCGTTTGCGGCGAAGTAATCGGGGAACTTGACGGCCGAACGGAAGTGGTAGTGGAAGTGGATGATGGCGCTGCGCAGGGGCGCGCCCTTTGCTATGGCTCGGCCGAAGGCAGTTGGGGTGTAGCGCTGTGGAGAGTCTGATGTCGAGGTGAAGACTTCGGGTACGAGCATTTTGAGAATGCGGTCTTAATCAGATCAGTAAGTGGTGCTTTGTCATCTTCTGGAAGGAAGAAAGCTTACTGATTAATCTGAGGTCTGCTTTGCTCTTCTCTGCCAGCTCGGCGGCGGTATTGGGCCCATTGTTTGCTATGGCGATGTCGACAAGGTTGAGGTCAACGGCGAGAATGATCACAATTGGGTCGTAAATCGCCTAGCATCGTTAGTCCTGTGTTATGGTGTCGTGGGTATGTATGCCGCATGGAGAATGGATATCATTGTAGAAGAGACGCACGAAGAAATGACGCAGAAACTTGTCCATAGGTGTCTCCAGAGCCTGTGTAAGCTTTTCGGAGGCCTGTAGTAAGGCGAGTCGGTCAGCCTCCTCGAGACCTGCTGGCCCCTTACTGGCAAGAGCGAGAATATCCTGGGCGAGTGTCATGTTTGGTGTTAAGTTAATCCTCCTTTGGAGTGGAAAAGTGGTAACTTTGGCAGCTTCTTCTAAACCTGCAGCCGCTTGAAGCACTACTTATGCCAAAGCAATCGGTATGTATCTTCATGTTGATCGACAGCAAAGAGACAGCTGTTTCTCAAGCAGACGACGACCCTACACTGGACGGCAGTTCTCGATATGCCCTACAACTTTTACCAAATTTGGGCTATCTATCGTAAATCGCGGCGAAAACAGCCTTGCGCTTGCTTGCTTCTACTACGCCAAGTACACCAACCTATCAAACCTACCGCGATACATGTGCAGACATCGTGCCCACACTCGTCTTGTAATGCACCGATTTTATGAATGCACCGAGCGTGCGAACATACCGAGAATGGAAATAAGCCGCACATTTAGACAGATACTACTTCTAAGGAAAAATGTTTATTCAATAGTACTAGATCAGCTCTCCATGCAAGCAAAGTGCATGCCGTATGAACTCGAGGATGCTCGCCAGAACACAATGCCATACTGAAATCCTTCGCGTCTCACATCTCACGGAGAAATTTGAGTCCGCACGTGCCAGCAGCCCCACCCGCACCTTCCCGAGGTCCTCTAATCCAAACACACGACAAGTTGTTTCTTCATGAAACACCCAGCCTCATGTGTTTACTATTCACGAAATAAACGTAGTAGTTGTTCCCGAAAACGTGGAGTCTGCATTACGCGATAGATGATTGCAAACAATCCTACTTCGATTCGCAATGTCCGATTTGACCCACTGCTTCCTGGCCGCCTCAGGGTCAACACTCATATACGCGTATTCCGTACAAAAGGTTGTACGATGTTCATACCTAGGTAGTATAACAGGCGTGATGAGCTGCTGTTTGGTGAACAGAGAAACCGACCATCTACATTCATTTTGTTTCGCTCTCTGTTTATTTTTGTATCTCCATTGTCACTCGTTTATACCACCGCCATGGTGAACTTCAATTCCATTATCGCATTTTCAGCTTTCGGTCTGGGTGCGCTGGCACACCCGACCATCAAGCATATCGACCGTCGCTTTTGTTCACCCGAACAGCGCAGCGTCTTCGTCCGCGCGGAAGACCCTACCTCACCCGCATCAATTCCCAAAGCGACGACATGGAGCCCGCCCTCCGATATGGTCACCGGTCTAGACCAGGTATGGAAGCAGACCATGAAGGAGAACCCCCAAGGTCTTCAAGACAAGAACTGGATCGTTGATCAGATGATGGCCAACAACGGGAGTATCAACTACTGTGTCCGCTGGAACCACTCGGGTAAAAGCACTGCGAGTGCGCGCGCATCCACCGTCAAAGCTTTGCAGCGCTCGATGCAGAAGTGGTTCGACGTGCTCGTTGGATTCGAAGGTTTCCCGCTTACTGAGCTTAATGTTAACGTTGTCGGCTACGCTATCAAGGACAAGAACCTCATCGAAGGTGATGTCAACGGTCTGGACATCTACACCACCACCGATGGTGACGGCGTACCCGAGTGCGATACTCGCTGCTATCGCGCCGCTCATTTGGATGGCGATATGAGCCAATGCCCCGGTGGTGAGGCCAGCCGCTACGACATCAGCCTATGGCTTGACAAAAGTCTTGAAGGCCAGATGGGCGGCTTCGGATACAACTGGGGAGAGGAGATTGGTCCAGACTACTTCCTGAACAACATTGACCAGGAAAACATTCACATCTTGCTCCACGAAATGGGCCACGGCTTCGGTCTTCTAGGTATGCTCTGTGTGTATTTCGTCGTGATTCGTGCTAAATCCGTGTCAGACTTCTACGACTGGGTGCCGCAAGGTCAGACCAACTTCATCATGATGGCTGGTAGCGCCATGGAGATCACCGAGTTCGATGCTTGGATGCTGAGGGATTGGTGGAGGAAGTTGAAGGCAGAGCGCAAGTGGTAGACTACCACGTTCGTGAGATGTCGGTACCCCGCGCATGGATACATGTTTAAACTTCCGCGGTAGGGTGATGACTGTGAGGTCTGGTGAAATGGTTTTGTTTCGTTCTTCTGTACATATATTATCAGTTTGGTATGCGAAATAATTTCTGCTGCTAGTTAAGGCCGATGTCGAGAAAGTGTTGAATCGGACGATCAAACTACATGAATTTTTGCAGCGTGCCAAGATGCTTGCGTGAAGGCCTCGCCGTCCATCAATCCGTAAACGAAGCAGTCACCTATCAAGCGAAAGCTATCGCCCACTGGCGTATCGCTAGGGTCTGCGACATCTCCATCACCATCTGCAGTGACTGGTCCATCTTTCCGGACGATAAACGGCACATTCCCGCCCTTGAACACATGCACTCTATCGCCCACGACGGTTGTTCTTGGGCCGATACCCATGTATCCAGATTTTGTAAGGAAAAAACGTCGGGAAGCTGTCGCAGTTTTGAGAGCGTGATGTATTCCAGATATGCCTTCGTCAAGGTCGCGCTGCGAAAACGACGCTGTTCGAGAGAACGTGTCTCGTGAGATGCATCGAGACCACATACTCCACGCCCTATAGGACTCGTAATCGTCTTTTGTAGCTCGACGATAAGAGCTCTTCGCCCCGCGAGTGTTTGGAGCAATATCCGTACGTATCAGATCCCCGATCAATGTCCGCCAAAAGACATCCTGATATAGCTCACCAGTAGGATATGGCTTTGAGTCTTGCAGGAAGGGATCAGTGAGCAGCTTCCAGGACTTTATGACGGCGCATGTATCGCTGATCTGTGTATGTCGGCTAACCTCGCCAATAGTGGACACGTAGTCGATGTACACAGCCTCAAGCTCTAGTGTATTGTTCTCCGGATGGTACCGAACCAGGCCTTCACGGGTACCGCTTGCGTTGTACATGTTCAATGAGCCAACTCTTTCTATCTCAACCGGAAGACATGGTAGCGACCAGTCCATTACCCAAGAAGGAAGACCTTCAAGACGTTTGCGATTCAGGACAGCTTCAAGGTCTCCTGCAAGGACTGAGAGCGATCCTGTTCGTCGTAGATTGCCCCAAGTCGTTCGAGTGAAGATTGTCGTCGCATCGTTATTGTAATCGGCAATCAACGCTGGCAAGCCTTGCCAGTTCGTAGTCAACCCAAGGAGAGCGAAAACTTTGTCTCGTTTGTCAGTCGCCTGTAGAGGTCGAAACTTCCAAAGCAGGTCCAGCAACGTCGCGTTTTCGGAGCTACTCTCGTGACAAAGTCTTGTCTCTTCGATTCGAAGCACGAAGTTGCTGAATTGATCCAGTGTTTCTTTCCCATAGAGCGTCCCAGCCAGATCCAGGCAAAACGTGTGACGCTGCCGGACATAGTTGACGGCGGCGCTAGCGAACATTGACCAGGGGGCTGAAAGTATGCCGTAGTGTACTGTGGCGTTTCTTGAGAGTACGGTCTCTTGGATGACCCAAATGCGCTGCCACTGCCAGTTCTATTGTCAGTCCAGATCAAACGAAGGCACTGTGAATAATCACCCAAGCCCTATCCATCAATCTTGCGAGACCGTGCCATACCCTAAGAGACTGTGACCCATGCCAACGGCTGTTTGTCGCAATCAGGCCATGTCTCCTAGGATATTCGATGCGTTCCGATACAGTGGCTTTGTTGCGATCCAGCAAGTTGAGTAGAGGGTACGAAATGTCTTCGGCAAAGTCCTGGATTAAACAAAACGCACCGAAAATATCCGGGCCTGAGTTCGCCGCGGGTGTGTCTGCCAATGCGACCAACGGTGCTGCCTTACATGTGTGCTCAAAATCGAGCATAAACTCCTGCCGCAGGTCACTGTCTATGGGATCACCTGCCCACGCTATCTCGGAAGCATTGCCCTTCAAAAAGCGGGAGCCAATATCCTCACTGAGCGTTGGTTCGCCAAGCCATATGATCGTCTCGCGACTGTTGCTGTATATATCACCCATCAAGCCAACTTGTTTAGTTCTCTCCGAAGCATCTCCTTGGTTAATACATAACGCGTCCGCCCAGAGCAGAACATCATGGTCAGGTTGTCGAAGTTTGCGCAGAGCCGTGGCAAGATTCTCAGAAACAGAAACAAGTTTCCCGTTGCACGTTATCAGAACCTGGCGAGCGACGCCTTCGGAACCCCACGTGTACGAAACTGCGATATAGCGCCCTCGAACATCGTCAATGGAAGAGGCCTGGAGCTCTGCGCGAATGTCATCCTCTCCGGCGCCAGGGTGAAGGTGTAGCACACGGATTGCACGCGTCGCAGCATCGAGAGGGAGGTAGATTTCTTTCTTAGTCTTCCTGGCGCGTCTTCTGAGCTTTGACGCGATGCGCCGGGCCATGGTGAGTGGAGTGTGGAAAGCTGTCATTTAGCTGAGAATGCCCTAGGCTTACGCGTCGTGATCGCGCGACTCAGCCACTCACAGAGTGGGCGGCCTAACCGCAAGCTGACGGCCAGCTCCAAAGTCTCGCGATAGAACAGCTCCTGGGAACATTGCTGGTTTGATGCGATCGGCACTATTTGGCATCCGATGAATGATAAGGCGACAAGTTTAGTCTCCAGGGCTTCGTTGGGATGTCAGCCGTGACGTCACATGCGCACGATCCCAACAGCTTCGGCTCTGATCGCTTGTGGTGCTCGAAATCGACGCGTCCCCATCATTTGCCAAGAACCACAACGACGCATCAAACCTTTGTTCAACCACATCCTTCCCAGATTCTCTCGCTACCTGATGAACATTGAATGAAGCTATGAAGCTGTCGCGCAAGCATGCTGGGCGACCCAGCTAGCGCCCGCAAAAGGAGCGTATGACGAGCGATCGCAGCAGCTAGCCCGTGCCTAGCGGTGTAGAAAAAGGTAAGAGAGACGAACGGGTGGCGTCCCGTGGAAGTCTCTAGTGCCAATAATGCTTGATCGGCATGGCTTTGTACCTTGTTTTAGGACTGCTTTAAGGCCGGCGTGCCTTAAACACGTCGGATGCTGCTCCGTTATCACGTTGCTACTCTTCTCTCGTTAGCAGGACATGCTATCGAAAAACCTCCGTCGAGCTACCGTTGCGCTTTTAGCTTCAACCCGCTTAGTTCTTTGCTCAACCAGCAGCGAACATGAACAGTTCAAGGACGTAACATGGGATGACCAGAATTGGGTTATAGCGACACATGCCCTGGATCAGGGCCACTACCAGTCCCGCCTAACGCTTGCAAATGGCTATTTTGGCATCAATGTAGCATCGGCAGGACCTTTTTTCGAAGTGGATGAGCCAGTGGACGGCGACGTTATAAGTGGGTGGCCGCTGTTCAGCAGACGACAAGCTTTCTCGACCATCGCAGGCTTCTGGAATAGTCAGCCACGAACAAACGGAACGAACTACCCTTGGCTGTATCAGTATGGGTGGGAGAGCTTTACTGCTGGTATTCCACATGCTAGTGGTATCGTTGTGGAAGCCAACGGTGAATTCCTGAACGCGTCAGTCAACCCCGACCACATATCGGATTTCGTATCGAGTCTAGATGTGAAAGCTGGAATTGCAAGCTGGCGATACAATTGGCGGCCTGGTGGTTCCGGAGATGGGACAGTTGATGTGGACTATCAGATGTTCGTGCACAAGCTTTATGTCAATAAAGCAGCAGTCAGGCTAAGGCTTACTGCGACACGCGACCTCAATGTGACGGTGTACGACGTGCTTGACGGTGACTGCGCGGTTCGCTCGGACTTTGTTGCGAAGAAGTTCGAAGAGGACACACCTACAATATGGTCCGCTGTCAGCCCGGGAAACATCACCGACGTGAAGGCTTATGTATACTCGACTCTGAGTGGTAGCGATTGGGTCAATCTTACAGCTCGCACTGAAGTAGCTGGGGGCATCTTTAGTGGCGGCAATGGCTCAACCATTGCGCAGTCTCTCCCCGTCGAGCTGGTCGCCTTCCGCCCCACCGAAATCACCAAGTTCATCGGAGTCGCATCGACAGATGCCTTCCCAGACCCACAGAGTGTAGCACGCGATGCTTCGCTATCTGGTGCCGAAGAGGGTTACTACAAGCTGTTGCATTCTCACATTGAAGAGTGGGAGTCCATACTAACACCAGACTCGGTTGATGATTACCACCTACCGAACGGATCTCTCCCGGAAGATCCAGACCTGCGAACATTGCACATCATGGCACGAACCAACCCATTCTACTTGCTATCGAACATGGTCGGACCCAATGCTGTGGCTGCAGCCAACAACAATACAAAGCTCGATATCTACAGTATTCCCGTCTGTGGGTTGGGCTCAGACTGCTATGGTGGTATGATATTTTGGGATGCAGATGTATGGATGGCCCCAGGAGTCCAAGTATCGCATCCGCAACACGCCCAGAATGTCATCAAGTACCGCGTAGAACACTTCGATCAAGCGCAACGCAACGTCGAAACTGCGTACCAATCCAGCAAGAACCAGACGGGTAGATTTACTCCTGGTGGAGCTGTATATCCTTGGACGAGCGGGCGATTTGGCAACTGCACAGGGACTGGCGCATGCTTCGACTACGAGTACCACCTCAATGGCGACATCAGCCTTGCGCTCAACAATCACTTGATCATCACTGGAGATGGCGAATACTTCAACGAAACCCTATTACCGATCTCGAACGCTATTGCGCATTTCTTTGGCCAGTTGCTGGACTTCAACGAAACATCCGGCGCATATGAGCTCTGGAATGCTACGGATCCAGACGAATACGCCAACCAGGTCAACAACATTGCATTTACCACTGCACTCATGCAACGCCATTTCCTCGAGACGAACGAGTTTAACAGCTGGTTTGGACGCAGCCCCAATGCTAGCTGGGCAGACAAGGCAGCCAATATGCGAATTCCAATCAACGAGAATGCTGGCATCATTGTGGAGTATACCGGAATGAATGGATCAGTAGCGGTTAAGCAAGCTGGTAAGCAACACCCACGTCTTCGAAAGTCGAGTCTCTAATCATAACTGCTATCTAGACGTTGTTCTTGTCGACGACCTACTGCACTACCCCAACCCATACAGCTTAGCCAACCTGGATTATTATGCAGCAAAACAGTCTCTCGATGGCCCTGCTATGACATACTCTTCGTTTGCCGTTGTCGCAAACGAAGTCTCACCATCTGGCTGCTCGAGCTTTACCTACGACGTTTACTCTTCCTCGCCATACGTCCGCGCACCATGGTACCAATACTCTGAACAACTCATTGACAACGTCGACGAAAACGGAGGGACGCACCCTGCCTTCCCTTTCTTGACCGGTATGGGAGGAACTAACCGCGTTGGTATCTTCGGATATCTTGGTCTAGGCTTGTATTACGATAGGCTGGATATCGATCCCACGCTGCCGCCGCAGATCCCATATTTGAATTACCGTACATTTTACTGGATGGGACACGGTATCAACGCCACTTCCAACTCAACGCATACGACGTTGGCACGTCTGCCGCGAGAGAATTATACTCTCCCCTCGGCGAATGCGACGTACTTTGACAAGCCCATCCCAGTCACGATTGGTACCCGAAGCAACCGCGATAACACAACGTACGAACTTGGCGATGAGCCACTCGTAGTGCGCAACCGACCAATGGGCGAAATACTCACAGTCGGCGGTAACATCCTCCAATGCAAAGCTCTGCTTCCACCATCCCAGGGTAACAAACCTGGCCAGTTTCCTGTTGCGGCTATCGACGGTGCCGCAAGTACGAAATGGCAACCCGAACTTGCGAACATCACCAGCTACCTGACCGTAGATCTCGGGGACTCATTCTTCTACCCTATCAACAAAGTTGTAATGGATTGGGGCAATCGGCCACCCTCACACTTCGAAATCTACTTCTCCAACACATCTTTACCTCCATTCGAAAGTCAACCCAACTCAGAACTCGAAGAAGACGTGAGGAAGGTAACAGCAGGAGAGGTCGAGATAAGTGCGCCTTGGGACCCAGTTACGGCGTATGAGATCAAGACGTATATAGGCAATCAGACGAATGTCACTCTCGAGCAGAGTGTTTGGAGCGGACGGTATGCACATTTGGGTATCCGAGGGAATCTTTTCGCGGAGAATGCTACAGCTGGGGGGACGGTTGCGGAGTGGAGTTTGGTTAGGGAGGGGTTTTGACTTGTTAAATTGAATGGGTGATAAAGCTGCTGTACATGGAGAAATGACTGCAACGTCGGTACACGTAGATTATAATGATACTCTTGTGATTAGCGGAGCTTCAACCTTGTTTCGCAACCACGAAGCTAGTACAATACCCGGCTCCAATCGTCTGTATCTCTCCTGGTAGGCTGATTTCATTCCAGAATCCGCTGACCATATCGTTCTTCATCTCAACCCCAACGTTCGACAGATCGCCACAGTTTCCATGTTTACCCCAACCCCACGAGATCAATTTACCCTCTTTCGTTACGGCGAGGATGTGGTCCGACCCAACAGCAATCTTATCCAGAGGCGGCAGATTGGGTGGTAGTAGCTTCCACATATTCTCTTTACCCCACGCGGTAAGAGTGCCGTCGTCGAAGAGCACGAAGATGGCGTGCCATGTCGCGCCGATGTCTTTCCAGTTCTTGACATGTTCTGGCATATTCGAGATGATGTTGAACTTGTCTTTGCCGAGTAGGTGTTGCTTACCCTCGGCTGGATCACTGACGAGGTATGTGAAGTCTTTGCCACATACCACCTTCTTAGGTCTAAATGGTATACCTTCGATTGGGCTAGGCGCCATGCCTTTGCCGCCCAAAGGTATGGCGCCGTACAGTCCATCCCCAAGCTGACCGAGACGTGCTTTTCCCCAACCATATACTGAGCCATTTTCCATTATGGCGATGTAATGCCAAGCTCCTGCTGCGAAATCGATCATCCTGCCTCGAAGGAAAAGCAGGCTGGAGCCTTCGCGTGAGCCTAGCTCACCCCAGTTGTTCGAACCGAACATCTTGATATAATTTGTGAAAAGTTCAGAGTCGTGCTCGTCAGGCTCGAGAGGCTCGACAGACTCGACACAAGCTGAGGATTCGCATGTAGCGGCGGCGAAACTGTCATTAGAGGACAATATTTGGAATGGTTCAAATTGGGGCGTAGTGTTTTCTTTTATCAGCTGATCTCTGCGACTACTGCCAACCCCGTAGACGACGTTTTTCGTGCAAAACAGCGTGTGATTGTCGCCACCTCTGATGTACAATAGCTCATCCAGGGGTATAGGGCAGCTGCCGGTTGTAGAATGGAGAACTGTGGTTGGAGTGTTGACTATGTCGGCTGCTGGAATTCCGAGTTGGCCTTCTCCGTTACTTCCGAAGACATAGAGTTGGAGAGAAGATTTTTTAGGAACTTCTCTGTAACATTGTGGAAGCCAACGTGGCATGCCTTGATTTCAGCACTCTTGTGCTTACTACAAGGTCTAAGTGAGTGCCAATAAATCGGTTCGGCGATGAGACCGATGGAGGTGAGTGCCAACGAGAAGAATTGGGTACGAATGATAAAGTTTTATAAGATCTTCCGAAACGGGTGGGACAAGCAGAGCTCTGCGACCAACAATTATTCTCCCAACTGGCGAATTATGATTACAGGGTGGCAACCAATTCTTTTGCAACGCTGTAGGGCCAGAACATTTGTGAAGGCTACGTCAACTTGCACAACAATGATGTTGGAAAAAGGCGGTAGCGTAGAGGACCAAGCAACCACCATGAAGATGCTTTGAATCAGGATCTGAAAATGCTCGTGGCGAGGTTGAAGATGCGCGGCTTCTTGAGTTTAAGGCGCTAGCCCGCCGCGACGCTAATCGCTTACAGGGATAGCGGGTCCGTGCGCCCACTGAATTTCGACATGCAACATCGTCGGGTAACTTCCACCCATCGACGACAGCCAAACCGACCACGCCCACCCGTACTAACCGCACGCACATTCCACAGTCGCCCAACATGGCCTCCCAGAGCGTGCAATGCTTCGGCAAGAAGAAGACCGCGACTGGTACGCAAAGCCCGCCGCCCGACCTCCCAGAGCAAGAAGAAGAACAAGGCTAACAATACCGCCCACAGCTGTCGCCCACTGCAAGGTACACACGCAATGCCACGATCGAACGCGCATCCGAACAGCATACTTACGATGAAATTCTAGGCCGGAAAGGGTCTCGTCAAGGTTAACGGAAAGCCTCTTTCCCTCGTCCAGCCCGAGATCTTGCGATTCAAGGTCTACGAGCCCATCCTCATCCTCGGTGTTGACAAGTTCGGTACGCACACACGAAACCCCAGGGCGACATAATCAGAGGAATTGCGGACAGAGTACTAACGATACGGCAGCCGATGTCGACATCCGCGTCCGCGTCTCCGGTGGTGGACACACCTCGCAAGTCTACGCCATCCGCCAAGCCATCGCCAAATCCATCATCGCCTACTACCAAAAGTACGTCGACGAGCACTCGAAGAACCAGCTCAAGCAGGCCCTGATCCAGTACGACCGCACACTGCTCGTTGCCGACAACAGGCGGTGCGAGCCCAAGAAGTTCGGCGGTCCAGGTGCGCGCGCCAGGTACCAGAAGTCTTACCGTTAAGCGGTATCACTTTTGGGCTTGGAGAGGAGAAAGATGGAGCGGTGTATGGGGGAGCATGGAGCGGTGTTCATCCTGGGCTTTTACATGGGGTCTTCTACTGTCTACTATCTATCTCCTTAAGGACGAGGTTACGTGACATGGCGCGCAACGGCTGCCTGGTACGATCCCCCGGCTTGTGACGATACAAAATGAATACATTGGTTGCAAGAACATGGATAACGGCATGTCGAGTGTGGACGGTCATGAGATTCTCAGTGAAGCAGGATAAATGAATGCCAAACGACTCTTCCCCAACGAAACACCTAGACACTGAAGTGGTACACGCATAGCAAGCACACAGCTGTCATGACATTTCATGAAGAAGGCAATGGACTCAATTAACGGTCTAACATTCACCATCTCCAACACCAACGCTACCATGCATTAACACATACACACACACGCACACTAACACAAAGCTATCCTGCAGCCAACCACTTCGCCTTCTCGTCCTTCCAGGTACGTCCCTGGAGGTCAAGACTGTTGTTGGTATAGCCGTAGATTTTGAGAGGCGAAGGCTTCTAACCATCGCTACCGCTGCTCCTAAACGCCGCACACAGCGCGGCATACTGGTGTGTGAGATCGAGGACGTGCTGGGGTAGCGAGGTACCCTGGATGATGCTGCGGATTTTGACGGCGCCTTCTTCTTCGATGAGTTTGCGGATTGTGTAGAGGAGAGAGGGTGAGAACTGGAGATTGTTAGTTTCGCCATCTTGTTGAAGGGATGAAGGTAGACTTACCTCGGAGTACCATCGGTACTGCCAAGTGACCAGTCTGATCAACGCGGCTGTGACGTCTCTGACTTGTTTCCTCTCTTCGCCCAGCTTCAGGACGCCTCTCATGGCTTTTGGTGAGAACTTGATTTGCAGACAGTTCTCGTATGCTTCCACTGCCTCCTCTGTGTGGTGTAGTCTCTCAGCGAGTTCACCCAGGATCTCCCACTCCTCACTGCTCTTCTTGTACAGAAGTTGTTGCTGCCTGTACTGCGCCATCTCAGTTCGCCATATCGTGTATACGCGCAGATCCTCGTACAGGACCATGAAGAGGTTGTCGAGCCAGCGTTCGCAGAGGCGTTTGTTCTGGAAGTGTGTGTAGTTTGGTTGCGAGGGGTTGCCGTTGTTCGCGGCGTCGTGTGCGTGAGGGTCTTCGCTGCCGGCTTTCACAACTTCAGAGGCGACAGTGTGCATGGGCTTCTCGAGATCGTGGACTGCTTCGGTGGCCGCAGACGATGATTCGCCGTTCGTGTTTGATATCTCAGCGGAGGAGCGTTCCTCGACTTCGCCATGGTCACCATTTGTTTGCTGGGCATGTGTGTTTGGAGAAGGAGAGCGGAGCGCTGTTGTGCTGGCGCTGCGAGAATGGGGTTGCTGTGCGGTCTTTTCATGGCGGTATTCCTCCTCCATGACGAAGACTTGGCTTCGTATCTTGAGTAATTGATCCCAGCCAATCTTCTTTGTAATCTCGGTCAGTAGAATGTAGGCCTTGAGGAAAGTACCCTTGAAGCCTGCAGCGTGCAGCTTCCTCAGAGTTGGGTGCACAAGCTCCATATCGTCGATGTTGGAATCTTCAATCTCGTCACAC
Source organism: Alternaria infectoria (assembly GCF_024043175.1). Classification (NCBI taxonomy): domain Eukaryota; kingdom Fungi; phylum Ascomycota; class Dothideomycetes; order Pleosporales; family Pleosporaceae; genus Alternaria; species Alternaria infectoria. The sequence continues at coordinate 1,362,638 of NW_026250695.1, forward strand.
ATGGCTTCTGGCATGACAGGTAGGAAGACTCGCTGTGGCTCTGGCATCCGTGGTGCGTCCTTGTCCTGGTAGGTGAACATGGGACATGAGTTGAGAGTCAACAAGGCCATGTCCCACTGCTCGAGGCTGACGTATATCTCTGCTAAGCGCGCCCATGTGCCAAACTCACTAGGTGCAGACACAACGCTCCTCTTAGCAATCTCAAGCGCCAGGTCGCCGCGGCCCTTCTTGTTGCAGAACTCGGCTTGGCAGTCGAGCAGAGAGTAATCCATCGGCAGTTCTTGGATGGCCTCGTGTAGCAGCTGGACTGCCTGCACCTCCTCATCTGCCTCGATGTATACCCGCGCCAGTAGGGAAGAGATCTCCGGATCGCGAGTTCGCAATTTCTCGAACAGATTGATGCCTGAAGTATATCTACCGGTGGTATGAATGTAGTCGAGAAGACCCGTTGTCAAGTGGTTCGAGACGAGATTTGGGACTTGAATCTCGGGATCAGATCCTAATTGCCAACCTGAAATGCGTTAGCAGAGATATCGTCATGCAAGCAAATGTCGTACCGTTGAAGAACAGGCGCTCTGCTGCATCCAGAAACTTGTGCTCGCTCTCGGTACTTGTGATGGGATTGAATCTCCGCACACCAACAATCTTCTTGATGGTGTCGCCGGAGCCATCGTCGGCATAAGAATATGCGCGCAGTACGCTACACAGGTAGGTCTCCAGCCAAAGTTCGTCGGTGGCTACTCGTTTGTCGCCGCGCTCATCGATGCAGTAGCTCTCTACAGTGCCAGGGATGTAGACCTGCACGCGCATGTCCAGCCGTGAGAAGGCATTGTAGCAGCTGCTCGGTCAGCAATTGCCAGAGCCGCAAGGAGACATTCCCCTACCAATACAGGCCAGAGACAACCTTATTTTGCTTATCGTGCGCAGAGTATGTGAGGGTGTTGATGTATGCTGCCAAGCTGGCAGACGAGGAAGCGTCTACGCCGGATACGTGGTGGTAGACGCCAATCTAATCACATGTCAAATTGGGTTCGCGGCCATTGTGCGGTCGAAGGTACTACGGACCTGTTTTGTCGCATTCTTGATGGGCTGCTTTATCAGGTGGACCAGATCTGGCGGGCCCAGCTCTCGTAGGGTCTGCAGAGATTCCGAGCGCGCTTCGATTGCGGAGTGTAGCTCGTCCTCGTAGATTCTAGAGCCGTGTTAGAAGAGATTACAGCAGAAATGCGCCATGATGATGTGTTGTGACTTGAAAATAGCAGCAAGGATGCAGGTGGGCGCATATGTAAAACATGTGTAGATTGAAAGCTAGTAGGTTGCGCGTACTCGGGAACAGCTGGCGATGTGACCATGGCTTCAATTGGCGCCGCAAATGCGGGGGGACGATGGCGGTGAAGAGGATGCTATGGCGGGGGCGGGTTGCTGGTGGAGGGGCTTGGTATACACTTCACAGCCTGGGCGGATGTTTGTCAGGGTTTCGGTGTCCTTGCTGAGTATGGAGGGCAGGCACGGTAGCTCATCGCGGAGGACCGCAGCTGCCAAGACGGGGCATCCCTGCGCTCCATCATTCACTGTCGCGTCGCGTCACACCGAGGCCTCACGACGTGTCATAGGCCACAGCCCAGTCGCATCCCACCTTCTTTGTCCACACCATTGTCGCGCCTTCCATGGTTGCCTGCTGTTCAGGGTCTGTACCACCAATGCTGTGAAACGTCTCTCATTCGCCTGTCGGCCCTTCCCAACTGCCTACAACCACGCACATCTCGCATCATGGTAAGTACAACCCCGGCATTCTCAACCATGCCCGCTCACATATCGCAGTCGAAGGCCTCTACATGGCATCCCTACAATGTCGAGCTCCCCGAGGAGACCGCCGAAGAAGAAGTCGACGATACCCAGGAGATTCAGATCGAAGAGGCGCTGAAACTGTACCAAACCGCCCTCAAATACCACTCCGAAGGCCCTCCCTCGTTCGACAAGACCGCCGCAGCTTACAAGGCTCTCTTCGAATCAGAGATTTTCAAATACGCCGAATCCCTCTCGGAATACCAGCGGCATGAGGTCTTTGGCGAAGACCTGGTGTTCGACACCATATTGGAGGACGACTACGATGCAGGCCCCGTCCAGTCCACAGGCGCTGCCGACAGCGCCCCCAACACACTCCAGCAAATACTGCACCTGTCATACAAGAACCATGGCCAGTTTCTGCTTGAGGCGATGCAGCATTGGATCGCTACCAGCGGCGTGTCACCGCAGATGGAGGCATGGAACAACACACGTGGCGCCCTAAACTACTTTGCCGAGGCTTTGGATAAGGAGGACACCGACCTGGATCTCTGGCTGCGTGCGGCATCTGTCGCGGCTATGCTGGGCAGCAAGCGCCTTACTCGCTACTGTCTGGAGGCAGTCTTGGATGGAAACGACGAGCAGTGGGAGAGCCTGTTACGACTTCCTGGGCTGGAGGAGGGTTTTGCCGGACAACAATTGCGCGAGCTTGTGGGACGTCTCGAAGATAATGTCTCACTGAGCCAGGCCCCACTATCCTCCATCAAGCGCAAGAAGCTTTCCGAAACGCTGAAGAGACGCCTAAATCCATTTCCGTTCGCGCCCCTCCCGGCCGATGTCGCCCTCGCCGAAAGCCTACACAACATCAAGGTAGCACCAGAGAGCGTGACCCTGACTCCGACCAAGTGGGACTGGGCAGGACTGGGTGATATCATCGTACGGCAGTTCCTCTCGGAGCAACAGGGCATGACGCCTAACGTGCCTTCTGGTTCCAACATAGTCTTCAGTATACCACCCGAGAGCGAGACTCCTGAGCGCATCGAGTCTGAACCACCCGCACCAGTACAGGAAGCCTTGATGCCCGCACCTGCGCCCGCTCCGACCCCGTCGCCACAGATCGAAGAACCCAACACTGCAGCGACCGAAGTGGAGAACGTACCCGAGAAGGATGGCGAAGATACCATAATGGAAGAGCAGGAGGCCGAGAGCGAGGTCAAGAATGAGGAGGCTGCACCTGTTGGCCCTTCCAATGTCGCACCAGTCCCGTCGCGCAAACGATCGACAGACTCTGCTGGTCTACCCGAAACCGCAGAGGGTGGAAGGTCACGCAGTAAACGCATTCGAGGTCGAGAGTCAATTCTTGAACCGACAATCGGCAATGCAGCTCAAGAGGCCAGTAAACAGCTTGATGTACAACTTGAACCATACACATACGCAGATTCATGCCTCTATGAAATCCTCAAGGACATGTATGCGAAGCTCGGTGTCGAAGGAATGAAGGACCCTGATGAGCTGCATAAGCTGGTCATGGCGCTCCCTGACGCCACTGCTACAGATCCCATTGACAAGGCCGCTTGTGATTTCTACACGGGACTACGAAGCGGGCACGTCAAGACTGCACAAATCCTTCTCAGTTCCGAGTCTTTCGATCTCCTCGGTGCGACTAGGGAACACGGACTCAATGCATTCCTGGGTTTTTCCAAATCAAGTTCGAGTCAGGCCTCCAATAAACCTTTGCTGGAAAACCAAGGCTTGAACGCATTCGCAAGGTCTGTCAACAACGGTTGGCTTTCGATTGAAGAAGTCGCATTCGGCTGGATCGAATCTCTGTTTACTCCAGGTTACTGCTCCACGACAGGAACTCAACCGAGTGATCAGTCAAGCTACCTGCAGTTTAGGTGGGCGGAAGATCTCAAGCGAAACGTTGTACAAGTCATTGTTCGTATCGACGAGTTCATATACGAGCGCATGGCCGAACGTGTCGACAGCCTCAATCGGCGGATACTGGATGCTACGCATCGGTCTCAAGCGTATGAGCTCTCTGCCTTCGACAAGGCGCAGATAGAGATAGTGGAGGCACTGTTTGAGCTGCATCTCGATGTCTACTCTCTTATCAAGCATCCGCAAAGTGTAGTAGACGCCAGCACCCAAATCCTCCAGAGTGACCGTCTAGAGAGATGGGCTTTGCTCGCGCGGGAGGCTTTACAACTTCGATCGGACTGCAGACCAGGTCAGGGCATTGACGATCTAGGTTTGCGCCATATCTGGGCGACAGTCTTTCAAATGAGTGTCAACGACGAGGTGTTGCCGGAACATGTATTATTTGCCATGGCACAGTTGAAAGATATGTTTGAGCCTTTCGGCGATCACACGATTCAGATACAGAACAACGCCGTCATGCCGGAACTTTCAGTCGCCGCTATTGATCAGGAACTCGTGCGCATTAGTATGAAGGACTTCTTCCTCAAAGTCTTTGACCAAGAGGAACAGGACCCAGTGACGGTCATCGAAAGCCTGGAACCGATACTGGAGCTTGCGAACACAAAGGAGCCTAGTACCTCTCCGAAGCCGGACGGCTTGGAACATGACAGCGTTGATACACACAGCTCACCTACTGTAAGCACTGGCTCAGAACAGCAGCTCGATCGCGCCTCGCCTGTTCTGGAAATGCGGAAGTTCCTCGATTCTGCGAATGTCAATGTTCGACTCTCCCTCTGGAATAGGCTGCGCGTCGCATACGAAGCCATTGATTATCCTTCGAAGGTCTTGTCATGCTTCCTTAGAAGCATTGAGGCCCTTGTGGCAGATCTCAGATCTACAAACTTCCAGGAACTTCCATTACTAGACCGTCAACACAAGCTCCTAACCCGATATCGGGTTATCGACGACATGGTTGTCAAGATAATCCGCATCATCCGAGATGACGAAGCGCCATTTGCCTGCCTCTCATATGAGCATGTGCAATCGTCCATGTCCGCTATCGCAGAACTGCTACATATTATATCAGCCGCAGACATGCTCCGAGATCTGATCCGTGTCAATCACATCACCGTGCCTCGAGTAGAATCTCAGCCAAATGCGGCGTTCGCCAATATGATGTCAAGACTCGACGACATACACCTACGACTCTGGATCCTGCAGTACCATCTATTCAAAGACGGCATGTCCCAAGATCCAGAGGCTTTCCCTACACCTTCTGACGATTTGTTCGATTTCATCCGTCATGTACATCATGCGACTGGCGTACGTGGCTTCTGTCACCTTTCCAACCGTCAATTCTTAAGGCTTGCAAAGGACGAGCTACTTCGCATGGATGACATCGTTGATGGTCCCAGCCACGCCACCGAGCTCTGCCAGGTACTCCACGATATGTACGGATTGAAGCTTTTCGTCGAGCCTCTGGACTGTCAGAGCTTTCAAACTACCCCAGACGTCCTTGACAAGAAAACTGCCTTCAGCATCTTACCTTTCGCAATGTCGCAAGCTGCTAAGGTCGATCTTAAGGACCTACCGAAGACCGAGCTCAAGGGTACCATCGAGAAGGTGCATGCTGCTCTCGGTCGGCCCAAACAGAACGAGGACATCACCTTTAACCGCAAAGTCATTTCCACTTACTTCAAATCGCCGGTCAATCCAGTGGCACTGTTTGGTTGTCTGAAAGGCGTTGGTTCGCTCGCCACGAAACACATTCCTGCTGACGAAGCTGTGGCTGCATCGAAGGGCTGGTACTATATGATGGGAAACATCGCGCTGAGCAAATTCCGATCGCAGAAACGTATGACCCAGGGACCGACAGAAGACCTCAACTACGCCCAAGCATTCTTTGTGCAGGACCTGGAGCACTCCATTGAACGGTGGGAGACCTGGTATCGGCTTGCCCAAGCCAACGACACGCAGCTTGAAGAGGCTGTATCTTGGAACGCAGACAAGATGAACAGCAATAGTGCCGAGGTGGTTAATTTCCAGCGTGCTGCAATCAATTGCTACATTATGGCTGTAGCCTGCGCTACCCGCGATGCTAACATCACGCCGATCGATCAAACCAAGATTGCACAGATGTACACCGAGTTTGGAAACCGCATGTACGCCTCATCCAGGGAACCATTTGGTATGGAAGCATTCCAGATCCGGGAAAGTGAAAAACGATTCTGCAACCTACAAACGAACGCATCCCTATACAAAGAGGTAGTATTTGCCCCACTGCATGCCTACACTGCTTGGAAATTCGCAAGCACTCTCTACAAGAGAGCCATCAAGGGCAATCCGAATAAGTGGTGGAACCACTTCATGCTTGGAAAGTGTGGTTGGAAGATGTGGGCAGCAAATGATGGTGCGACGCAATATGCCAAGTCAATAGGTGCACCGCTACCCCTTCCACGTGGTCCTTCCTGGGAGTCAGTCGTGGACGCATTCATCAGCGCCATCGAAACACTGCCAGGAAAGAAGGGGCGCAGCGGCGAGCCAGTCCTTGAACCGCATTACAAGCTCGTTTCCGTCACACACAAACTATTCCTGCGAGGAGCCATCGACCACGAGAAAGGGGTGGAGATCCTCGCGAACACTTCCTACGCGCAGAACGTCAAAGCTCCGGAGAACAACGGTGACTGGCAGCGATACGTACTCGCGGTATTGAAAGCATTGCGAGCGGCCGACAAGTCCAGTTGGCACCATCGTATCATATCTCGTGTGGCCCATACTCTCTATGACAACGGCAGAGATCCAGTATCGGCCAATGAGGCTAAACATGAGCTTACGCAGCAAATGTTTACCAAGACCATGGCTGTACAGGTTTGGAAACCTGAGAATGAGCGACCTGGCCGACATTTTGTCTACACTACACGGTATACCAAGTTCTTTATTGAACTATTGGATCTCACTGGAGACAAGACTAACTTTGAGGCGCTTGCTAAGCGTGTACGACGCAAGCAGACCGACTTCTTCGAGCACCAGAAATTGTGGCAAGACTTATGTCTGCGCTACATCAAGATGCTGCGAAAGATTGGCAACGTACTTGAGGGCCAAGAAGATTCTGCTTTCAAGTCTGTCAACCACGATGAGTTCAACACGCTGGCTCTTCGGTTGGAAGCGTGGTGTCAGAACCCAGAGACTCAACATCCCGTGCTGGATGTTCTCCGTGATGCCATTGAACTCAAGCGTCTGAACAACGGCATGATGAAGCCTCTTCTCATCGACGACCTGATTGGCGATGCATACGCAATGCTGTACACTTCAATTGGGCCTTCGCTACCGCCCTTGCAATCGGAGCAACAACCACAGCAGCCCTTGCAGCCTGCACCGCCTCGACCATCGCCTTTCGGTATAACCGCAACAGCTGCAGGTGCTGTACCTATCTCCTCGTTGATGCAGGTTCAGGTTGATGGACCTGCTGACGGAAGTTCCGGTACGCCATTTAACATGTATCACCCCAACCAGCTTCAGCCGCAGCACCCGCCGTCAATGCCCCAAATGCCCTCGCAGCCTGAGCAACCCGCAAAACCAAGAGCCAAGGCAGTGGGTCGTAGGGAGATCGCTCGCCGAGCCGAAGCTTGTGTACAAAAGATCGCAGGTACGGCGACTCAGCCAACATCGATGCCTATCCGATCGCCTCCACCCAGCGAAGCAGCGCTTCCCTCCATCGTCGGACAAGCCGCCTCACCCGAAGCCGTCGCGCAACCAGCACTTGGACCAGGCACATCCACCGAACATCTACACCCTTCCTTCGACAAGAGCGGTACAGCGACCGCATCTGCCAGTATCAACAACGACGAGCCCGAACGCAGCGCACCCGCTTCCATCCACGACGATGCAGACGACGAGAGCGAGCTTAGCGAGCTAGACGAAGAAGAGGTGGAAGAGATTCATCAGGAAGTTCAGAACGATAATCTGCGTAGATCGGTATCTATTGCAGGAAAGCCTCTCTTTCCTAATCTGGCGGCTAATCGAGTTAGTCCCGAAGGAAAAAGGAATGAGACGGCTGCTGGAGATGATGCGGCGGATGATGATGGCGATGTTATTCACGTTATGTCGAGGAAGGAGGATGGCGATGTTATACATGTTGGTGCTAAGAAGGATGAGGATGCGATGGATGTTGACGGCGAGAAGAAGTAGGGAAGTTCATGGATTTGGTTAACGGCGCGCAGGAGGGTGTTTTTTGCTGGATTGTGTACAACTATAGAATAAGTGTGTCTCATGGCGTTGCTATGAAGGATCGGCGACGAAGGAGTCGGAGTGGGTTTGTTTTCTAGATACCCATCATGTAGGGCTGTATATATAACATGTATGACAGAAGCTTGAAGTAACATCATCCGTAGGTCTCTCCTTCCTCCGCCCGACGTCATTTTGGTTATTCACTTTCCTTGTCCTCAGCTGGGGTTATCATTGGCTCAGACATCACGCCCCCACAGTTCTTTCCCTTTTGCGACCGCAGTGCATTGGTTAGGCAGCAAACACAGACAAGCTAGAGTCGTGTATATTGAGGGTTCTTTGCTCCGTTCGAAAATCACCATCGCTCGATCCAAGGTATACAATGTCACGCGCCAACCCCAAACACGAACGAAAGATGAAGTTCCGCATCCCTCCTTCCAGCTACAACCGTCCCTCCAAAGACGAGAGCGCCGGTACCTCGTTCGAGAACCCACTAGTTGACTTCCGCGCCCAACTCGACTTGACCGCCACGCGCTACTATGCTTTGGATCCGACCAACGGTATCATAAAAACTACCTTGGCAGGCATAACTGAGTATCACGCGAAAGGTTTTGCTATGCTTAACAGTTACGGTTTGCGCTTGGAAGTCTTTTCCAGAAGTGGTCGCAACGCAGTCGGTTTTGTTGTCAAGCAAGCCCAGGGAGGCAAAAAGGTTTTGTCCCGCCTGAATGACCGGGAGTGGGAGTTCATCGATGCGAAGACTGCCTTGTTAGAGGCGGCCACCAACGACACTATTCACTATGGTAAGTTTGCGGAATCTTATGAGTGTCCTAAACTGTTGCTGATCATGTGTAAAAGACGTTCAGATTAAGTACTTCAAGCGCCGCATCCAACCTGAGCAGATTGAAGGTAGGTTATCTCTGCCATGAGTTTGAACGCATATACTGATAGTTCACACTTAGATGATCCCGACATAGGTCTATACGATGGTCTTTCCGACGATGAGGAAGCCGCTCCGGCTTCGGGTAGGATCGCTACTTCCTAGACTGAACCTTTCAATCGTCGTAGGCCGTAATTGAGTTTACCATCGATGTATCTTTGATGAAGACTGGAGCACTGGAGTCAAAGGGTGTTTGCTCCTAGATACGAATGATACATGACTGCACACACAACATGTGTATCAACTTTAGATTCTGAAATGGGCGACTGAGTAGCTGCGCGTCTGTCGGATGCGATCGGTGAATAGCGTTGAAATGGCGGAAGGCGCGTACGCCGAAGTTGATGTCCTCGATATGTGATGACATCACGCTCCTGCTTCTGGTCGCGTTTCTCGCCTTCCACTTGGGTATTGCGCCTTCTTCGATCCGCCGTGGTTTCTTGCAGTTTGCGATAGCGATTGCCCAATTCGAAAGCACCTCGTGTTGATTTGTCCGTCACTCAGCAAACTCGAGGTCTTTCGTCCACAACACACGACCACAAGCAGCAAACGCAATCGCTCGTTCGAGTTATAAGACCCCTCCTTTCCCGAGCTGTTTCGAGCATACAATAGGATCACAAAATCCCCTGACTACTCCACCGACAATGCGCTCCTTCACTATGGCGAATGCGCTCTCACTTTCGTAGTGAGGGGCGGCGATAGGAGGTCACCTGGACTTTGAGTAAAGGTCGAGGTGACCGCTGAGGAGAACCGCCTTGGTTGTATAAGTAAGTGGTTTCGAGCGGGTTTATGGTTCCTTCTTTCTATACACCACTGCTACAAGAAGAGATATCAGTCTTATACACTTCAGTTCTTGGTAAGTTCTCTTGAAGATACAGACCTAGATTTGCTTTACTTACTGTGTTGCAGAATCTATATACCTTATTATCCAACTCATCAATTCTCCAACCCAAGACAAGATGTCTGCCGCTGCCGGATCATCTCCTCCACCTCCGCCTCCTGGTAGCAACTCCAACGACAAGGGCACTGGCCACGGATCTTCTTCCTACCCCAACCTCAAGATCCCTCTCTCAGGAGACGGGAGCACTCCCCAGAAGGCTGCTTGGGCAGGTATCATGTTCCAACCACCTGGTATCACCAAGAACTACGTCGTCGACGGCGTTGGCCTCTTCCCTCGATACCGTCGTACCCGCGTCGAGGAAGCGCGTGAATATGCTCGACTGTCGTATACAATCCTCGATGGGGAGACCTACGAGGTTATCCCCGAGTCTCATATCCCTCCGGGTCCCATTAGCAACCCCTCTATGCCGGCCGCTGCGGGTATCGTAGCTCAGATGCAGGACATTGTCGCGCACGAGAATGCACTTGCGACGGGTTCGGGGGCAGCAACTGATGCTTACAACGCGCTCCAGGTTCACCGTGAGTTTGATGTATCCCCCTCGCATGTTCATGGCTGACACTGTATAGACGGCGACGCGTTTGTAGACGACAACGTCAACACCGGTAACTCATCGGAAGACGCCGCTGGTAAGTCCTTTCAGTGATATACCAGACGAAGTCGTACTAATCGTTTGTCAGAATCCTCTTCAGATACGTCTGGCGACCGTTCGACTGGTGCTTCTTCTACAGACTAAGACTGGCCTCTCGGATCTGTGCTTTCACTTCGGAGCGAGATTGCGCGCGCTGAGTGAATCCGACTGGAAAGAGTGGGCAAGTAGATGCAACGGAGTTTATCTTGTTAGTCACGGCGTTAGTAGATACCCTTTGGATAGAAGAGAATAACATATGAGATAAAAAGTCGAACTCCGTCTTCACACTGCATTTGAATGAGACTACCGCTCGCAGAATGACTACATGATACCTCTGGGTTTCCCCTCATCAAATCTGACCAACATGTGACGCACTACCGAGAGAAGATAAACGTTGTGTTATATGTCGTCACTCCATTGTGTAAACCCACCAGCGCTTTGACATGTCATGTACATCTACTGCGGTACCTTGCTTTATTGTTGGCGTTCTCGCTTTCCGCAGGTCTTGGCCGATTGCTACTCTCACACACATGCATCGATCTCGTCGAATCACGCATGTGTTTCAGTAGTTGTACAGACTTGTAGAAACTTATGTAGTAGCTGGAGATATCTCGTAAGCGTACATAGGCGCCTCTGACATTTACCTTCTTATTGTAATAAAAAGACGGCGATATTCGAAAGAGAAGCTGCGCGCACCTCTATTGTAGCACTCGCGTAGCACATTCTCTTAGGTACATCCGCACACAAGGTCAAAAACGTATTGCTTACTCTGCACCTCTGCAGCTGTGCTTGTGTCAAAAAAGAGTGTGCGTGGCCTAACTTCACATAGCCATGGTGAGAGAAAAGTCAAAAAAAGATTGTCGCAATTAATTGGCGGTACTGGGAACTGTAGACATGTTAGAAATGTCTCAGGACCACCAATGAGGGAATGAACGTACTCGAACCCAGGCTGGCGCGGATCTGGATCGGGACACTAGGTGTCCGCCAGCCACAACGCGACGTCATACCACTAGACCATACCACGATAGGGTTGTTAGTACGGTGATGCGAGTAGTGGCTTGGAAAGCTGCTTACCCGAAGTGATTCGTTTTGATGGAGAAACGAAGAAAAATAACGTAAATAACAGTAGCGCATTGTGTGTATGCGACCAGCATCCAGCCCGCAGTCACGTCTCCCACAAGCATGTGAATCATAGTTCTGACAGCAAAATCTGGATGCGATGGCGGGGTCAAAAGGTCTGTGCCCTCCGCTAATGGTGGGGCTGGATTTCCTGGTCGCATCCGAGTTGCTCTTTCTTCACCCAATCACCTGGGCAGTCACACCAGCAACACACCTAAGTGCTCGAAATGTCCATAGGTATGTGATCTGAAGTACTCTGCAGGCCCAGCTACGCGTTAAAAGAACGCGATCCTCCAGCTTTACCGTGAGTTCATCGATATCTAAGATAGCTGGAGCTCCACATGACGAAGGCCGCTTGGAGCTAGTACTGTATTTGGCGATTTTACCTGCATCTTCGACGAGGATGGACACCACTAACGCCCGCATCAGAGCACTCATCACCTCGGCAGTCACGAGGCAAGCCGCGCAAATCATATCGCGTTGAGGACGAATACTCGTTTCTCGATGAAGACGAGGATGGCTCTGCGCCCTCCGGCAAACAGACGCCATCCGTCCAAAACGGCGATGATGACGACGGTGATGACTTCATGCCGGATGCCCAGGAGGAGGAGATGGAATACGAAGAAGAAGACGAAGTGGTAGAGGAGGAAGATGACTCTGCGGAAGAGCAGGCCAATTCCGACGAAAGTCCTGCACCAACTCCAAAACGCAATGCACGCGATGCACGAAATGCGCGAGTACCCCAAGCCGTGCCTACTCCCCCAGACGTTATTCCGAAACGACGGTATAATGATCCCCGCTACAAGGACATGGCAGACAACATACCGTCACCAGTCATATTCAAGAAAGGAGGTGGCATCAAAGTACGGGTTGTCGATACGGACACCCAATTGCGAACGCGAGGTATCCCCGATTTCGACAAGATTGGTGGTCATGAGCCGCGGCTGAAGAACCTATTTGGTCCAGATGTACACCATCTGAGACCAGTACTCGAGTCGAGGGACTATTGGTTTCCACAAGAAACCTTCCCTATCCGGAGTTATAAGAAGAATAAACCTGATGATGCTGAGGTCGGTAGCTTGAGAAGGAGCTTCTTCGAAGCCGAAGGCGCAAGAGAGAAAGAGAATGAAGTCTTGAGGACGTGGTATGCCAATACCGGAAGCCATGCTTTTGCAAAAGCGCAGACAACGAATAAATTGACCGCGGACGAGGCGAAACAGTACATGATAACCCCAGGATCGGACACTATGAACGTACTGGCTGGTCCGGTGAATACTCCCCAAGTCAACACGCTGGCAAAAGGCTCACACATGAGCATCGCAAAACCTTTTCCGGGCGATCAGGAGCGACGCGGTTGGCTGTTCAACCTTGGCTCTTGGGTGCAAGACGCTCAATGGGCGACGAACGAGGAATCCAGCACCCAATATCTTGCTGTTGCCATCGAGCAGAGACCTACCAGCGGCGACCAGCCCAAGCCATTGGAGCAGCCAAAAGCACCTGCATTCAACCCTACTGAGCCGTTCCCTGCGTCTATTCAGATATGGTCGTTTGAAGCTGACGATGAAGGCGATTTGGATGCATCGAAAGAGCCGCAACTAGAGCTAGTCATCTGCACAGACTGGGGTGCGCCAAAACATCTCAGATGGTGCCCGGTAGCTGCTACAGACACGACTGAAGAGACGGGCGACGCAAGTAGCACGCATATAGGTATGCTTGCAGGTATTTGGTCCGATGGACGAGTGCGTGTCTTGGATATCTCCGCACCTCCCAAAGCCGACACTCACACTCCTACGTATCTTCGTGTTTCGCGCGCTGCATTTGAAGTTTCGTTCCCTCAAACAGTACCTTCATGCTTGCACTGGTTGTCGGGACATACACTCGCGGTTGCGACTGCAGCAGGTACCGTAGGTATCTGGTCTCTAAACCGCCCAGCCACACTGAGAACACCCGACGCCACACATCACAACCCCAGACCCTGGTTCTATCAGCAATTGGCAGACACGTACATTCTCACAGTATCCTCCGGATGGCCGTCTAGTCCGCAATTCCTGTCTATCAGCACTGCAGACGGTTTCGCGCGTCTCTTCGACCTGCGAAGCCCAAACGCTGACACTACTGCTTCGATACGAGGTCGCACACTTTGTTTAACGCAGGCATGGCACGAGCATACGCAATCCTTCGTCATGCCTGACGAACATTACATCCTGCGACATACGCCCATCCGTCGTTACTACCACAACCTCTACAGCATGCGATTAGAAAACAGCATTACACGCGTCGCGACAAGTCCAGTCCACCCTGGCGTTCTTATCGGCGGAGTCGACGGAGATATCCAAGCCAGCAACCCAATCATGCGCATCACAAACTACAAGATCATGCCATGGCAGCAAAAATGGTTTGTCCACGAGTGGCGAGGACCGATGGAGCGGTTGTTGGTCGAGCCTACGACTGGTGAAGATGTCACCATGACTGGAGGCGAACCAGCCGAACAGTCCAGCGACGATACCGCGCCCGAACTGCAAGCCGGAGAACCAGCTGATGTAACCAAGAAGGTGCCGCGAGAAATACTCTCGAACCCTCTAGTCCGCATCACCGAAGGCTACAAGGCTGGTCAAACAGGCATTGCGCACAGCACATCTGCGAATGCGACGAAGAGGGGAAACCCAGAGGTGGGAAGATCGATTAGTATCTTCGAAGAGCTGACTGCGATCACGGCGCTGGCTTGGAACCCGAATTTGAAGTTTGGAACGTGGGCTGTTGCGGGTATGGCGTCGGGGTTGTTACGCGTCGAGGACGTTGGTATCTAGGAGGAGGAATCGAGGATGCTCCTAGTGTTGGTAGCTCATGGCATGGGAAAGACTTGCTGTGTGCTGCAGATCGACTTGGCGAATTCGAGACAAGTGCGCGCGGAACTTGATACAAAGTTATGTATTACATGCTTCATGATTTCATTGGTTCGTATCATAATCTTACTACAACATCTTCTAGTTGACAGCCTTCAACTTGCACATCAAAGGGTGCTTCTCCCAAAGAATGAATGTTTTCTGGTTACTCCAATCACTGCTCTCAGGGCAGAGTTCAATATCAAAGTTGTAGTAGACCTTGGAAGCAAGGAGGCGTATCTCGTGGTATGCCATACTAAATTCAACTGTTAGCTTACTATCCACCGCGTACGCATCGTTGAGAACAACAAGGGAAGGTTGTAAACTTACTTCTTGCCAACACAGTCCCTCGATCCAATAGAAAATGGCTGAACACACTGCCTCTCGTCGCCCTCAAACTCGGGATCACCCATCCATCTCTGAGGAAGGAATTCCGTTGGCCTCTTGAAGTTCTTGTCAGACAAGTACATGGCGTGTTGCGGGATCATGATGATGGTGCCGGGTGGTACGTATTGGCCGACAACAGTACTGCCGTCTTGCGGTGTGAGGCGCGGAAGTCCAAGAGGAACCGGGGGGTAGATACGGAACGCTTCCTTGATGCAAGCCGACAGGTAGGGCAATGCAGCGAGCTGCTCCATGGTCATGTCGGCATCGCTAGCGAAAGCGCTTCGGATCTCGTGGTTTAGCTTCGCCATGCAGTCCGGGTTGCGCAAGAGCAGGTATGTCAGGCCCGAAACGAGTGTAGCTGTTGTTTCTGTCCCGGCGATCATAAAGAGGGAAGCATTTGCGTCCATCTCGCCACGGGTCAGGCCTCGGCCCTCCTTTTGGCCTAGCACCAGATCCCATAGATCGACCCCCTCGGAATCGCGGCCTTTCTCAAGGCGCTTTGTCACGCGCGTTACAGAGTGGTTGAAGTGGTCCATCCGCTTCCGATTTACAGACTCAGGTACGTATCTCTTGAACGCACGCCATAGCCATGGATATGACATCATGACGGTGAAGTGAGATCCCATCTTGAGACTGGCAAAGATGATACGGACCCAGGGATCGTATTCAGCGTTGTCGAGCATATGCAGTGGCTCTCCGAAAGTCAAGTCGCCCATGATATCGAAGGTGGTGAAGTTGTACATCCTGACCATGTCGAACTTCGCGGTCGGATTCTTTTCGATAGTGTTCTTCATGGAAGACACAAGTTTGTCGACGTACTTGACGAAGAGGGGTTCTTGTTGTTTCAAGGCTCGGTCCGAGAACGCGGGTGTGAAGATCTTGCGTTGACGACTGTGATCTGGGTCGGGGGCGATGATAAGGCTGAGTTCGCGGTTGGGTGTCGTGCCATACCTCATCCAGGCTTTCTGAGGAACATGTCCTGCCGTGCCTTTGGAGCCATGACCGTAGATCTGGAAGGTGGTTAGTCGGTGTCAAAGACTACACTTGCTTTTTCGGGCACCTAAGCAGGTAGCGAATAGTTCCAACACGACGCTGGAACATCGATTGGGCTATCAAGTAATATGTAAAAGATATGCAAAACTTACATCTTTCCAAGAATTTGGATCCGTAAAACTCAATTCATCGTGGTTGACACGAACGACATGCCCATACTTTTGATGTAGATCTTGGAAGAGTTTGTCCCGTGTGCCTTTCCAGATAGCAATGTTATACGGGATGCGCGTCGCAGCATGTAGTTTCGGTCCAGGAAAGTGTCGGAGGGGATGAAAGTATATGCGGTAGATGGCTCTAGCAATGAAGCGGAGAACCAGCTATGCCATGTTAGCAGCTATTTTTCTGACGAGCTTCAGCGAATCAAGCAGCACTTACAAAACCGATCAAAGAACCAACGATGTGCGGTATCGAGGCCATGTTGAAGACTTTCGCGATTCCCGAAGAACCGTTTGTTGATGTTGGAGACATGACGCTTGGAGTTCAGCCACCATATGATGATCTTGATGCAGGGCACGCGCAAGCTTTAAGTACAGACGAGTACAAGCACTACATTTGTCGCACTAAGAGAAACGGAGTAGGTTGACGCGTGCCATGCCGAGACGGGACACAGCCAGCTCGCCTAGTACCGTTGACGTCGGTAGCCAGTAGCCAGGCACCCATCGTCAAGTGATCGGCTGGAGGAGCCCAAATGTCGCACCTAATGAGGCATTTGACGCGAGTCGACCATCCGTGGGGAGGGTATTTCCCACGCTCACCGTCCGGCTAATGAGGATCATTAAGCTCGTCCAGAACCCACTCCCTCGGAGGGTCGGCAATCAGGTCTGGCAGATGGCTGTGCGGCCTGGGCATAGCCTGGTTGTTGTACTTCGTACATCAGGGCGTAATATGACATGTGAAGCCTGCCAAATGTGTTTCAGAGTGTGGCAGATTCCGATAGGACACTTTCGTCCGTGTAATGCTCACCGGCCGATCGCTCGGAGAATTGAGTTTATACGTTGCATACGATGCTGTGGGGAAACCGGGTGATCAGCATGGATACTCTTCCGGACATACGAATCGCTCTCGCATACGCATTCGGACAAGCTCCCTAGCAGATCTGTACACCTGGTAGATAGCTATCCCCAAACTGCAAATTTTGGATGTCACTATCGGAGCCGAGTTGCAAGCAATGTTAGTAGCAGCGACGTAGTCGTCATATCTCACCACACGACCTCGGGAATGCACAAACCCGAACGTACACAGCCAAACCTATGCGGAGAGGACCAAACGAAAACGACCAAACGAGAACGACCAAACGAAAACGCGACGCCCAGAAGCAGTCGTCACCTGAACATGTGCAATGCTAATGCGAATGATGATGATTCGCCCATGAGCATAGTCGGTGAAATCGGCAAACAGCAATGCACCGCCATCATATACGCAGACATGGCCCGTGCGGCTATCAGATCGTGACTTCGCGTTGAGGCGTTTCCGTCCCAAGGGCAATAAATCAACCCCACCCACCCTTGCACGTCACAATGGCAGCTACACCAGCACGCAGAGGCGTCTCCGCCCTGCTCTCCGCCTCGTCATCAAGAACAATCGCCAATCGGATACAGCAGCGGGGCTTCACTTCATCCCGCATCTTCGCCGCATACGCGACTGCACCCAGGCCAGCAGCGACGAGCACGACAAGCACAACCAGTACCTCCACAGCTGCCAAGCCAGCAACTACAGCGTCAACAGCGGCAAAACCCGCGACCACAGCGACCCCACAGCGGACAGTACAACCGCAGTTCGTCGCCAAAGAACCGCCGATACCAACAACACGCAATGCCACCGCAGACAGCGCAGCTTCCGCAGCCCGCAAACAACGCTCCCTCACCGACGGACTCTCCGATGCCCCGCCCGAGCTGGAAGGCGTACCGGCGATAGACTGGACACGGTCATACCACGGTCTCGGCTCCGTATCTTTCACACCGGAACAAGGAGAATTGCTACTAGCACCTATCACCCAGGACGACGTGGAGGTGAAGCCTGATGGCATCATATACCTGCCTGAAATCAAGTACAGGCGGATATTGAACAAGGCGTTTGGACCTGGAGGGTGGGGACTTGCGCCAAGAGGCGAGAGTATTGTTACGGGCAAGTTGGTGACGAGGGAGTATGGACTTATTGTGCAGGGACGGTATGTTTCTCTTCCCTCCTTTCGCTTTCCCCTTCGAACCTATACTAACGAAAATTTCAGACTCGTCTCCATCGCCCGTGGCGAGCAACAATACTTCGACCCAGACGGCATTCCCACGGCGACCGAAGGCTGCAAATCGAATGCCCTGATGCGATGTTGCAAAGATCTGGGTATCGCGTCTGAACTCTGGGATCCGCGCTTCATTCGGGATTTTACGAATAAGATGACGAAGGAGGTGTGGGTGGAGCATGCGAGCACAAAGAAGAAGAGGAAGATTGTGCTGAGGAAGGACGATACTGCCAAGTATCCGTACAAGGAGGTGAAGTTGTAAGTGGGCTTGAGTCATGCCGGGAATCATATAGCTGGAAGGGATTAAACCCAATCTCAGGAATATCAGGCATAGAACCTCACGCAAGCCAGACGTGGTTGTATACATAGGTTGTAACATCACCAGGACGACTAGTCCTACTCGTACTCATGAATTGGGATACCAAATATACACAGCTTCAGTGTACCTGTGAAGCCTAGCAGAATACCATCTACCATGTTGCCCAAACGCCGTGAATCATCGCCGTCGTATCACAGATTTTGTCCTCCAGGGATTCTTCTAGCGGTCGCCTAGCTCGAAACCAGAAGCCCTGGATCTGTTTCTCACATCACTTGGCTCCCTTCCATACGCCAGAGGATCGTCCCGAGGGAGTTCCTGACGCTGCCAGTTCCACGGCATCCAGCCACTGCTTGTCCTTCGACCGAGTGCAGGTGGTGTGAGGGGGTACGGTGGTCGGTCGGAGCCAGAGCTCAGTTCGTCGCGCTCGATCCTGTCGAACTCCGCTTCGCTCCTGTTACGGGAGAGGCTACCAGAGAGGCTTCCAGTACTCCTGTTGACTTCATGGTATCTGCTTCCGCCTGTTTGTTGTGTGCGGATGTTTTCTTGTTCGCGATCGAATGCTTGCAGGAGGGTCTCGAGGCGCTGGCGTTGCGACGCAACGTAGTCGAGTCGGTCGTTGTTGTTGCGGATGGAGTCTGGGACGAGGTTCCCAGCACCGCGGCTCAGATCTGAGGCTTGCGCATCTCGAGTGCCTGCGCTACCGGCACCGTAAAGCGCGCTGGCTCCGCTGAGTGCTTGGTTGACAAGCCCGTATAGGTCGTTGCTGCCCCTCGCCGACGGCATCTGGAACCTGCTCATAAGGTTTTGTGCGTACGTCTGTCCTTCAGGCCTGGGCGACTGCGGCTTTCCAGGTGCGAAGCCTAAGACGTTGACCTTGACCCACTCGATGCCCATCTCGACGTATGCCATGCCTGCCGATTTGGCACGGTCATGGCTTTGTGTAATGAACTCGTCGATCTCCCTCTCATGGTGGTATAGGAAAGGCTCCATGTACTCCTGGTACAGGTAGTTTGCGCCCTGCGAACCAGGCAGGATCAAGTAAAGATGTGCGAAGAAGCGAATCCATGAGTAAAAAGGCACCCAGCTGAGAATGAAGTCGAAGGTGTTCTCTACGGCGGTGAAGGCGGAGAGGACGACGAAGTAGATCAGCCAGGGTGCGAGGAGGGCTGGATCCGAGGTGTGAAGAGCTTTGTAGGAAGCGAAGATAGGGAAGAAGACGGTGGTTGCAACGCTATTGGCATATTAGCTAGGTTCTATGCGAATACGTCGCAGCAAAAAGAAAATACTGCATGTCGCAGTCATGCGAGCTCCAATAAAGCAAGCGGCGAGCTCACGATACTTCGTCAGGCACCAAAGTTTGTTGGAGAATTGGCAGCTGCAGGCGGGGGCGGGGTAATACTTACGTCAAACCGTCGGCGACAAAGCCGAACATGATTGCAGGCGTTGGGCGTCTTCTTTGGGTGTAGGTGTTTAGGTGAGAGATGCAGGACCAGGACCTACAGGTAGCGAAAGCTCAAGCCTCACGGATACGCGGGCGGAGATGTGGAGTGGCTCAGGCTGATGATCCATCCGATGTACGTCAGTCGTCAGTCGGCGGTCAAGGGCGGCGCGCTATCCACTTTCGGTCCTTTGTGTGTGAGCTCCCGAACGTCAGCTGCTAAAGAGAGTCTGATCGCGATGCTAGGAACTGTAATCAGGGACATTAGACTCTCACACCGACTAGCTATACGTGGATTCCCATCGTTCTCGGCGGTAGTTGCGGTCGCGACTTCCCCATCAAACTCACGTCGCGAACGCGTGTCGGCCCAATCATGGCAGCTACCAGCACCACCACTTTAACATGTCGATTTTTTCTTGCCTTCCATCTCTTCATATTCCCCTAGGCTCATCAGTATTTTGTTCTGCTTCGATACCTTTCACTTGGGTGTTCTCAGCCACGTTCTTGTGCCTTGATGCAAAGTAATCATTGCCATTAATCGCGACAACGTCATCACGATACGGTCCCTTCCCACGCGACTGCACGGTGCAGCTACTGTATACTTCTTTCTTTTTTTCGAAAATTGAATAAAACAGATACCACGGGGTTAGCGAAGGTTCGGCTCGTCTACATATCTGATTGCGCTCGGAACCCTATTGTGCACATCCACAGTTTGACGCGCCTACGTCCGAGACTTGTACCGCTTTTACAACCTCGCCTTATAAACATCCGAAATGGCAGGCCGGGGAAACTACCAAGACGCTTCTTATGCTGCCATGGCGCCAAGATACCGCTTATCAGAGCCCTGCGCTCGATAACAGCTCCGCACCCCGCGTTTGCGGCCGTTGTCGCGGTTGACATCATCCCGTTCTTCTCCAAACCACGGAAGAAGAAGCTATCGTGAACAATAGAACGCGGCAAGGTTTACGTAAACCAGCTATCTTCTTCCGTCATATCAAGCTAGATGCCTTAGTTTGCAACGAAGTCCTTGGCTTGTGCTTGTAGTCCCTCGACACTCCAGTAAAACGTCTTCACTGTATCTCTAGGAGATATGGCTTCTTGGCCACGCCAGGATAGAACGTTCAGCAAACCGCGAAGCGAGGAACTTACATGCCGAACGACGTATGCCAACCTTCAAGTATCCATACCTCGCGTTAAACCCCGTCGTCTAGAGCGTTAATTCAGCGTGGATCATGACTAAGGCGGATTGCGTCTTTGCGGATTGGATTTCGACTTCCGAGGTCTCAAGACTGTGTTGAAGGTATAAGAATGGGGTATACCCTTAGTTCACAAGTAGCAGAAACATACTCAAAGTGCCAACACTCGTACCAAACGCCAAGATGGTCGTCATCAAAACTCTGGCAGCTCTGGCATCCCTGGGGTTGACCATAGCAGCACCGCAAGCTTCAGTGTCACCATCGGCTGTGAGCTCTCCCAGTCCATCCGCATCAAGTTCAGCGACTCTTACTACTGAGGAGACGGAAGATCTGTACAGTCTTCATGAAGAGCTAGTCAATATCCCCTCTATCTCTGGGGATGAAGTTGAATGCGCGGAGTTTATATCGAAATATCTCTCGGACTTGGGGTACTACGTCGAAGAAATCCCTGCTGGAGACACTGGCACTTTCAACGTCTTCGCTTATCCCCAAGACCTCAAAGATGAGGGAGTTTGGCCGGAAGTTCTGATCACTAGTCATATCGACACTGTAAGCATATTCGACCCGAGACATGCTTCAAAAACAATGTCTGACACAAAATTAGGTACCGCCATTCTACCCATTCGAGCGCAAGGAAGAGAACGGCACAGTCTATCACTTCGGACGTGGCTCGGTCGACGCGAAAGGCCCCGTTGCAACAATGATAATCGCATCCCATAAGCTCTTCCAATCTAGGACCGATACGCCCAGCCTAGGAATGCTGTTCGTTGTCGCCGAAGAGACTGGCGGTGCCGGAATGAGAGCCTTCGCCGAGTACGCATCTAACACCACCTTCCGCGCAGGTATCTTCGGGGAACCAACGGAAGGCAAGCTAGCTAGCGGACACAAAGGATACCTGGGTGTGAGCTTGGACATCACAGGTCGATCTTCTCACTCTGCATATCCCTGGCTCGGTGTGAGCGCCATCAATTATCTCGCCGAAGCCATTGTTGGACTGAACATGCTTGAACCGGCTCTGCCGAGAAGTGAGCTACTAGGCGCAACAACTCTCAACGCTGGAATTGTTGCGGGTGGAGTCGCTAGCAATGTCGTTCCCGACCATGCTAACGCAAGTATCGCCGTTCGTATAGCTCGCAGCGAAGACGACGCAGTCGACCTTGTGCAAGACATGATTGCTGGGATGCTCTCACCGTTCGAGACGCGCGCAAAGGAGGAAAATGCTACTTTCGAGGTCGTTTTCTCGAATGCTAGGTACCCCGCGGTCATCCTCGACACTGACGTTGAGGGCCTTGAAGTTGCGCCTGTGTTCTTTGGAACGGATATTCCCAGCTTGCCGCAAGTGGATAAGAAGTATCTGTTTGGTACAGGCACGATTGAGGTTGCGCATACACCTGATGAGATGTTGAGTCAAGATGAACTTGTGCAGGCGGCGGAGGCATATGGCATGATTCTTGAGAGTCTGTTTTCTGAGTAGAAAAGTTCGAGCTCTAGCACGCTGAACGAGTCTCAATACGATGTGGCATTATGTAATGCAACCGTAATGCCTTATACCGCCCATTGATGAGTGTCTACCGAGTCTTCTGACGCTGAGTTGCTTTACAATCGAATGCTCGTGTGACAGACCATATCCCGTCTTTTGCGTAGCAATATGGAACTGAGGACATCGTCGAGTTTGCACAAGACGATTGTCTTAGGCGCAACATGGATGAAGCTGCTTGCTTAAGCCACGTGCCCACCAGAAGCAAGCCCAAAAATCTGTATATGAAGTCGCGCCGGAGGCTCTCATAACACGTAAGTTCACACCCTCCACTCCATCTCTTCCACATGGGCAGTTGAGATCAAGTCAGGGGCGCACGACCACCGCTCTTTCCTCCGATGTCTTTGCGCTCTTCCGCCGCTCCTCTTCCGCCAGTAATTGATGCCGTCATCGCTCCTTCTCTAAATAAAGGCTGTTTGCAGCGCTCCTTTACCGCGCCTTCAGAGGTACTTTCGCTGAGTGAGAGACGGAAATAATGGCGCCATAATGCACCTGACGCCTGAAGCAAACGGTCTTGGGTTCCTGTCTTCGGATCTGGGCTGTCCATATAAACCGCTGATCTGGTTCCTCCTTGAGTCTTTCCTTGATCAATAATCCTTCGATATATACAGTACACTTCGACCACTATATACCTCCTTCAGACATCGAACACCACTCTTCTACCATACCTTCGAGTCGACTACTATATACAACTCTCACACCCTCAACACAACTCCCACACTACACTTTCAATCCGACATGTCCAATCCACCTCAGTACGGACCTAACGCCCTACCCCAAGGTGCAAACGACGGTGGTGACGGCTCCTCCCTCGAACAGGCAACATGGGTAGCTGGCAGCGACAAGAACGCCAGGAGCTTCATTATACTCCAAGGCAAAGACTATGTACGCTGCAACATGGGCGATGCTCTCCAGTTCTACGACTCGGGCTACCGCGTATTCGACCCGCCTACTGGTCGTCGAGTCAAGTTCCAGTACACGCAGCCTGGTCGTCCCAAGTTCGGCGCTTTCGCACACCAGTACTGGGAAATCCAGATGGAGGAACATGCTTCTCTTGTGAGGGGCGATCGCTTGCCTGGAGAGGATCTGGGTGAAGGTTAGTGAAATACATGTTGATGAGAGAGAATTTGGACACTGACACATCACAGATGCCGAAGAGGAATACGAGGTCGCAGGAGATGCTGTCTTCGACCGCGCCGAACAGCCTCCTTCGACTCCCTCGAGGAGTAAGTAGCAATCTCGTCACATCTCTCTTGAGATTGAGCTAATACTTTCAAGGTACACGCGGAAATGTCGCTACGTCTCCTCCTTCTGGCGGTCGCGGTCGAGGTAGTCCTTCCACTCCTCGAGGTTCCAGCTCCGGCAATCAGCCAGGGTCTGGTCGTGGTTCAACTGGCCGCGGCTCCAGTACTCCTCGAGGTCGCGGCTCAGCCGGCTCCGGACGAGGTCAAGGATCACCACAGTCACCGACGTCACCCTCCTTCGGGAAGGGCAAGGGTCCAGCTGGCTCTCCAGGCGGTGGCTCTCCCGGCGCTGGAGCGGCTTGAGATGGAGGAGGGGCCTACGCTTTCCTTCGTATTTGCTTTCTGGAGTCTTGGTTGGTGAAAGGAGTCTTGCATCCGGGATCGATTTAGCAAGGCGTTTGGGATGGCAATGCAAATACCCCTAGACCTTTTGAGATAGACTTTGGAATTATACATCTGGTTTTCAATCTGAAGTAGACCCTGAAACGATGATGTTGGTGAGAAGAATGTGTACTCAGACTGCGTCCAACTCCGTGATGGCTTGTTGAAGTTCTGCACGCGTCATCTTCGTGATTCCTTCGTGACCTGAAAAATACCTGAGGGTCTTCAGAAGTACGTATACACATGTCCTGCGATGATCTGAAAAGCAAGTTGCCGAATACGTGGCTGCGCTAATCAGTACCTGAGGGTCTACAGACGTCCTCATGCAGGGTACCGCGTCGATCTGAAAGCATCATGAGGTATACATGTTACTCAGATCTGACAGAATTATTGACAAAAAGGAAGCCTGCGGTCTCTCGACGTGTTGTACGCTTGACGCGGATGAGTCGTGACGAAGGTGTGGAAAGAAAGAGGCTGGAGGAATGAGGTCGGAATTGGCCGAGAAGCGTTCCGACAAAGGCGCAGGGCGTGTCTTGGAACCCGAGAACGCGTAAAACACGACCAACAAATCATCGCTTATCTGATGCTGCATCTGACATATCCGTCAAGCTTCTGTAAGCCTGTCAAGATGGTGAAACCACGCAGATCGATCTTGGTCGGGATGCACCTGCCAGCTCCCTCGTGCAGCGCGCCTGCCACGCGAGCAATGACGTGCGACGATCTCCGACGAGCGCGTGCGTGACCATCGCCAGGTCGCTAAACTTCGCAGTCTACATACATCATCCCTTCCGGCCCATCGCGACGTTCGCTGTGCTCCATATTTATTTCGTACGGAGCGATCAGCCACAACTACTCATGTCCTATGACGCGCCTGTGGCTGTTGTCCATTGGTCGTACCGGTCTCCGCTGGATCCGCTAAATGCTGCTCACGCCTCGCACCTACTCCCTCGCTCACATCGCCGACACGGGCCGCAAACGCCCTGAACCCTCGTACTTTGTGTGTGTCAAGCCGCGGAAGGAACGCGAAGCCGAGGAAAAGCGCGCGCTGAAGATGTTGCTGCTGCATCAAAAGGGGAGCGTCAAGGTGGGAGAGGTTGTGAGGTGAGTTCTCAGGGTCTGCCGGCGGGATGGCATGGACGCTGTACGCACTGTCTATACGAGATGGGCAGTGCGCGACAACGTTTAGGGAGATTGTAGGACGGATTGCTAAGTCGCCATGCAGATACACGCTCACATACACCCCCTCCGAAGACCGCATATTACCGCCTCCTTCCTCCCTCCACGTTCGCATACGAAACTCTTCCGCCATCCCTCTACGCGCCGCATACCTCCACGGGCCATACACGATTCACGTATCCGCCTACCCTTCAACATTCAACCCGAACAAAAAGTCCGACGCAACCTACGGCGAGCCCGACTTTGAGCCTAATGTCAAGGCTGGTGGATACTGGAACACCAAGTTGACTGTTCCGGAACAGTATAGGAGCGATATCAGGGAGGATGACGGCACCCCGAAGAGCCTCACATGGATCATCGAGATCGCATCGCAAATAATCTTCTCCAATTCCGCGTCTGTAAACTACGAATTGCTCGTGGCACGCGACGAACGATCGCTAGACCTAGGCTTCACTGCTGTCACTGGCAATAGCCACGGAACTCCAGGAAAAGTACAAGATCACCAACAGGGAAGCCAGAAACATGTTTTGCACCATCCGGCACAGCCTAAGGGGGTGTATTCAAAGGCGGTCAAACTAGTGGTTGACGATACTACGAGCTTGTGGAATACACCGGAACTACCGGAGTGGAAAGAGGAGGACGAGGTCGCTTCAAGAAAGTCGAAAGATCACAATAGCCCAACGGAAAGCCACCAGAAAAAGAAGAAGAAGAACATACACCTTGTGATAGTAACGCATGGTCTACACAGCAATCTCGGCGCGGACATGCTATATCTGAAAGAGAGCATTGATGCGACGGCAAAGCAGGCGCGGGAAGATCGAAGACGGCGGCGAAGAGAGGAAAGAGGAGCCAAGAAGACCGGATCGGATCAAGATGCGTCGACAGCACCACTGTCAGGCGGCCAAGAGGACATACCAGATGACGAGGAGGATGACGATGAAGAAGATGTGATTGTTCGAGGTTTCGACGGCAACGTAATACGTACAGAACGTGGCATCCAGTATCTCGGGAAGCGGCTCGCTAAGTACGTGTTGAACCTGACCTACCCTGACCAACCATACCTGCCGATCAAGAAGTCCATGGGGCAGAAGTTGTCCAACACATTTTCGCCAACGAAAGACAAGCCAGACGAAGGCATACCGTCCCATCACGGTAGCAGTGTGATGCACACATCCCCAGGACATGACAAGCGCGCATACAAGTTCACAAGCATCAGTTTCATCGGCCACTCTCTCGGAGGATTGGTACAGACGTACGCAATCGCATACATCCACAAGCACTCTCCCAACTTCTTCGACACAATCAAGCCCATCAACTTCATCGCTATGGCGTCTCCATTCTTAGGACTGAGCAATGAGAACCCCACATACGTGAAATTTGCCCTGGACTTTGGCCTAGTGGGGAGGACAGGCCAGGATCTTGGTCTTACCTGGAGAGCACCGACGTTGGCGAAGAGCGGCTGGACAGCTATGGGCAACGTCTTTGGTAACCAAACCCAAGATCAGCACCAAGAAGATCCCGGCGCAAAGCCTTTGCTGCGCATTCTTCCTACAGGACCGGCGCACCAAGTCTTGCGAAGATTCCGAAACCGTACTTTGTACTCCAATGTTGTCAATGATGGTATAGTACCATTGCGCACGAGTTGTCTTCTGTTCTTGGACTGGAGAGGCTTGGGTCGGGTTGAGAAGGCTCGTAGAGAAAACGGTCTCATCGGCACGGTAGCGGTATGGGGCTACGGCCAGATTACTGGGCAGAACTCTTCGCCCAACCCCTCTAGAATTGGATTCTCGGACGATGAGGGTTCTGGGGTCGAATCGCCAACCTATAATGGCAACGATACTACCGTACCCCTGCCAGGCGCCGACGTCACAAATCAGGAAGACGAAGTACAAGTATCTACTGCAGAGCCAACTGCCCATCAGGCCATCGAAGGAGGGAAGAAGAGTCCAGAAGCCAAAGAGCCGAACGACCAGTACTTTCAGCCGCAAAACACTTTGATGCAGTGGTGGAGCTACATCAGGCCGACTGGAAAGCACACTTCGCGCGACAAGAAGATGTTTAGTCGTAGTCAGACTATTGGGAAAGACGAAGAAGACGAGCTTTCTCCGGCTGAAGCAGATCACGCGACATCGTCACATAGCGCACAACCAAGGAAGCGACCCCAAGCAACCCGTGGAGACTCAATTGTCGATAATCCCAAGAGCCACCTAGCGCCACCCAAAACGACTATTTTTGAGTCTGCTGGTGACCTGATCAACCCTCCTGTTCCTCCCCAGTCCTGGATCACAGACCCATCCACTCGAGCACGCACCATCTTCCACGACAGAATCTACCATCCTGAAGACATTCCGCCGCCACCTACGAAGACGAAGCCAGTGCGCAACTTCTCTGGTGATAGTACTGCTTCAAAGGCATCGACAACAAGTGTCGACGAGAGTGTGATGCGCGTGGAAGAGAAGATTGCTCGCGCTTATCACAAGGACCTTTCTTGGCGCAAGGTTCTCGTCAGCCTTGAGCCCGACGCTCATAACAACATGATAGTGCGTCGTATGTTTGCTAATGCCCATGGTTGGCCTGTCGTCAAGCACCTTTGCGATACGCACTTCGCAGACACTTACTCGGCAAACACGCGAGATGAAGAGGAGCCCGCCCTTGATCGTGCACAAGCCGTGAACAAGCCAATCAACGAAGATGGTGAACACGTCAAGGGGCAGGAGCGACTGCAGCCACCTATCGAGCGCACTGATAGCGAGATGAGGGAAGTCGCGGACGAACTAGCCCCGCTCAAGCCGCCCAGTCTAAGGATACCCAAGAGATCGAATACGACCGACTCGACCCGTAGTGTGGGTTCGGGCGATTGGGACAGTATTTACTTCGGGGAGACTAGTGACGAGGAGGATGAAGTGGATGACCGCAACGCTGTCCAGAAGTTCTTCCAGCCTAACATGCCCAGAAGCCCGCGAAGTCCTTCCGGAGGTCCACCCAAGACACCGGATGGCAAAGGCACGAGCGATGCAGACATCTCCGACTTCCTCCATGGATCCAGCACACTTGAGGTTCACCGAGGTCTTGGCGCAAGTCCCAGCAGCAAGTCATCGAAGTCAGCTACATTGACCCGCGAACCGGATTCAATGGAGTCGACTGGCGAACCACCCAAGGCTTCTGAGGAAGCAAGACCTGTGACACCTGCTGGTAGGATCAGCGGAGTTGGGTTGAGGAGTTCTATCGATATCCCTGCGTCGCCAGAGGCTGGACGAGCAAGAAGTGGGAGCACGGTCACTGAGCAGGTCGCGAGGCTCAGCAGCCCCAAGAGCGACAAACACACAACGGGCTCGTAGCATCGAGTTCGTCGGTGGTTCAGACAAGCGATGGCAGGCCTTAGACGCAGGAGTTGGAAGTTGCGACGTCGAGACAACATCCGCGTTTCCAGCGCGTAGCACGGGTTCAGAAATTTTCCCTCGTCTATTCTTCGACTTCTTGTGAAGGTCAGTCAAGCGTTTTCGGTCTCGGGTGCAGTGGGTGTTACGTGACGTTGGGTTTGAGATCAGTGCACAGAGACGGATGCTACACGAGCGAAGTCATGGATGGTAGCACAATCGCGTACACAAAGATACCCCCAGATCTTATTACATGGTTTGTAGGAGCAAAGGTCTTCTTTTTGTCGTAGCGTCGTTTAACTCTATTAACTCTATAATTCTCTTCTTCGGGGTCGTTCTTTCCGTCGCCACATTCTCCTTCCCAAATCTGTGTCTCTTCACCAGGCGTCACCGTACGTAATAAACATATCGGAAACGACTAATTCTCTCATTTCCTCCTTCACTCGCTAGTCCCGAGCTTCTCATCGCCTACGTCATCTTTATGCCGCGCCTTCCCCATTCACTGCCGCTATTGTGCGGCAACACGCTCCGTTTGTTGGTGGACAGAGCTCCAAGCTCGGTTTGTTGTGGTCGAGTCACCACTTGAGTGGATCACCACATTCCACAACCGCAACCCGATTGCGATTTCCCAATGCACCGATAGTCGTCGCGCTTCTACTTTGGTCTGGGTCGCTGGTTTCGTTCTGGTTTGATTGCCTTGTCGCACTCGAATCGCGCACCTGCACCACCGCCAATCGGTACTACCCTACAGTACACGAAAATATTTCTCTGTTGGGATAATGGTCGTACCTGATTCCGCCAACCCCGCGTGGAGCATGCGCCCTGCCGCCGTGATGGTTGGCGGTCAGAGACGCCGCAACACGCGCCGTTCCAACGCACCGCGCTCCAACACTACGCCCAATCTCGGTCTTGACTCACTCGCCGGGAGGGAGAATGCGAGTGGTGTCACCGCAGCACAGCATACGGATCAAGTTGAACATTCTCATGTTTCACCTCCTTCTGCGCCCTCGAATCCTATGGTCAACTC
Organism: Alternaria infectoria; assembly: GCF_024043175.1. Lineage (NCBI taxonomy): Eukaryota > Fungi > Ascomycota > Dothideomycetes > Pleosporales > Pleosporaceae > Alternaria > Alternaria infectoria. Next base: position 1,392,405 of record NW_026250695.1, read on the forward strand.
CTACGTACACAGCAGTGGCCCTCCAGGCGACCGTCATCGCCCTCTCCCAGCGCGCCCATCCGATGGCTTTTCGACTATGCCGGCCGCCCATTCGCCTACACCCACAACAGGAAGCGCATCAACAGCAGCTACGGATGGCAAGAAGAGGCATGGCAAATTCGGCCGCAAGGCAAAGGACCAAGACCGCCCGAGCAGCTCCCATGAGCCTACTCCCCAGCTGTCGCCTCTACCGCCGTTGACGCCTATCAAGGCTGCACAGTTGCTGGGCGTGGACCCTGGACCTAGCCCTGGTAGACCCCGGAGTACCTCTGTAGGCCGTCCAGCCCAGAACGATGGCGGCTACGATAGCCTACCGATACGCCCGATATCGACAAGGCGAGGCTCTATGTCGGCAATAACCACTCAGAAGAGCGCGTCGGACAGACAGACGAAATTCACGGAAGAGGGCCTTGACATGGAGCCATCAAAGCCCAAGGGCTTCTGGGGCAACACTAACCGGAAAGCTCAGCGAATGTTAGGCTTACTCCCATCTGCACCATCTAATGCTAGCCGTGAAGCCGACATGGGGCGCGTCGCAGCTGTTTCTCTAGCGTGGCGTCCAGAAGAACATACTGATACATACCGTAGTAGCGACGCCGAACGACATGGCCAGTTCCGTTCGCTCCCACCAGTTCCGCCCGTTGTCCCCGAAGCTCCGAGAAGACGTATGCGCAAGAAGCTTCCTAAGGAGCTCGAGAGGATGGCACCCATTACAGAGACGTCGCACGATGAGCTGCGCACTTCCTACAAAATCAGCGAACATGATCCTGAGCTGAACGATATCTCTGAGTATGCGAAAGCTCCTTCCAAGGCACCGCTATCTCGGTCGCGTAGTGAGTCATTGCTCACAACAAATATCAGGTACGAGTTGGAAGAGGACGACCTCTCAATCACAGACGAAGTCATTGATGAGGCGGCTCACGACGAGCAAGAAGACTTCGCGGCCCATCCTGGTAACGAGGTTGAGGTCAAAAATGGCGCAATTCTGCAATCTACGGTGTTCCGCCTCCGCGGCCCACTGCAAACGGTTGAAGACCGTTTGCTTGACGAAGCAGACGCGCGACTAGCAATGAGCAAGGCTGTGCTAGACCAAAACGACGCTGATAGACTCACTCTCGACGACACATACACTACCTTGAAGGCGTCTAATGAGGCCATGAAAGCGGATTTCGCAGCCGCACAGCGTTGTCACGCCGCTCCAGGAGAGTGTGAGCTCTGCGGTGGTGCGGATAGCCAGGTTGACAGCGACGACGAGGATGGCTTGGACGAAGAGCCCACCTTACATGACGCCACGACCGTACCCTTCATGCGGGTCACACCCGGTATGGTCAAGCTTGTCGATATTCCGCCTACGAGGAAGGAACCAGCTGTACCTCTGGCACCGCCTGCACCACCCACACGAGTCGCACCGGTTGCCCCACCTAACCCACTGCCCCTGCTAGCCCTATCTAGTCAGCTCAAGGCCCCCTTCAAACCTACCTACTACTTTCAACATGACGAAAAGATCAGTCCATTCAACGAGCGCAGTGAGTATGTGGAGGTGCGTAAGTATCTCTCAACTACTACAGATGCAACTAACAGAGTCCAGCCTACCGTAATGCATGGCCCTCTTTCCGCTAGCGAGTTCAACCGCCTCGACAAGGACAAGAAAGTGAAGCTGCCGCGCGACGAGTCACGTCTTCTTGTCCAAGACTGGATGTCTGACTACGACCACACCAAACAACGCCCTCTTTCCGAACGTCTCGATCTCGATGTACTTGCCGACCAGCAAATTCCTCCTGCCCCATTCCCCAAAGAAGATCACGCTACACCTCCCCTCCCTCCCAAGTCGTCATCCAAAGAGCACTACTGTCTCAAGAACGGCCACATCTTCCACCCTATCAACCTCCAGACTGTACCCGACGAGGTCGCCATCAACAGCCTGGAAGTTCGACCGTATCTACATACCGCTGTGGGCTACAAACAGCATGTCTCTGTCCCTGTTTTCTGCGACCGTTGCAACGAAGATGTCAAAGAAGAGCTCTGGGAGTGCGACATTCATGTTTGCCGTATGGGAGTCTGCAAGCAGTGCGCAGAGGATATGGAGCATGAGTGGCAGGAACGTGTTGCTGATGCTTGGACTCGTTAAGGGTCGTACATCTATGGTATTTGCGACAAGTCACGACGTGTATATTGAAAGATTGGATTGGAAACGGATGTAATGATATGAAGGGGTGTGCAAAAGTCATGAGCAGAAGAGGAACCGTGGAGCTGAGCAAACGATGTAAATACCCGACGATCACCGTAGATAAGGTATGATGGAGTAATGACTCTATGATCGATACGCCAACTTTTTCTTGCCCAAAAATCATAGTTGGCCTAAGCCGTTCGCTTTTGTACGCTTCCAACGCCGATCCCGCTCTCCAAATTTTTCGTCTCGTACCAGAAAGAAGTCCAGCAGAAAAGAGTAGAGCGCACCCGTTCAGACACGAGTCGCCTTCGTCTCATTCAAAACCTTCATCTCACCACTTTCCTCCTCCTTGATGATAACCCTCCTGCCTGTGTCCACCCATCCATCACCCTCACCTTTCTCCTTCTCCTTGCCCTTCACAGCCTCGCTCCTACCCGCACCTCCACCTCCACCTCCAGTTCCCACGACCACAGTCCCCGAAGTAGCGAAATACGCCCCCACAACACCCAACTGCCCCGGACCCGCCTGCAACCCATGGATAAACTCGTTTCTCAAATCCTCATGCTCATTGAACAGCTTATCCCACGCGTCTTTCAACCCCGTCGAGAAATGGCCTTGTCCGTGCGACACAGATAGCGAGCGTAAAATGATGGCGTTGGGGTTCTGCTGCGGGCCCGGCTGCGACCAGTAGGTTGTCAGGGTGTGGAGGAGGAGGTTGCGGAGGGGCGAGGGTGTTAGAATCGTTGATGTGGGAGATGAGGAGGGTGTGGTCTCCCGCCATACGTGGTCGATGAGCGTGGGTGTGAGGGCGAAGTGACGACCGATTCCCGAATAGATGTGTTGGATGGTGTGGTTCATGAAGGAGAGGGCGCCGAGGCGTTGGGCGAGGAGCCAGGCGTGGATCGAGGGGGGAATGGGTTGGGGAGAGGTTATGTTGTGTGGGATGGGAGGGGGTGGCATGCTTGTTCGGGTTGGGGTTTGAGCGGGGGTGAGCGGGTAGTTGGGCTGGAAGTGAGACGGCATCTGAGTGGGTGGTTGCTGAGGTGCTACGGTTGTCGCTGGAACGGAACTTGCCCTGTTTGCGCTTGCTGTCCTGGGATAAAAATTGGCGTTGTTTGGGAGACTCCTCGCGTCGACGTTGGATGGGTATGAGTCCTTGTAGATGAACTTGAGGAAGAGGCCGAAGATGGCGGGATCCACATCTGGTAACCTGATCACCTTCTCGTCGTTTTCTGTGTTCTCTTTCGTGTCTTCCTCTTTAGCAAGCTCTCCATCCTCTTCCTTGATCACCACCACGTCATCGTCAGAAGTGGAGAATTTGCGCTTTTTGCTAGCTGTATGATCCTTCAACACCGTGTCGTTGATGCGAGTAATCTGGTCGCGAAAGTAGATAGAGTGAACGCAGAGTAGAGCGACAGGAAGCGTGTAGGTCCGACATGATGGGTGTTGACCGACAATGACTGTGATGGAGCTGCCCTGAATCCTTTCTTGACATTAGAGGAGTCGCTTCAGACTGCGACATCACCTGCTTACATATCGAGGAACATGTCGGAGTAGATAAACTTCTGTGGGGCTGCCATGGATGGAGGTTGCGCGTGCTGTAGAGTCGCTGGATGCTGCGTGGTGGCGCCCATTTTGGACTTTGCAGTCGCGTTTGAGTGGAATATGCCGAAAGAATCGACTCTTTGGTGTAGAAGCAGGTTGGTGGAGGATGGAAGAAGCCTCTACCGCAATAGACAGCTTGTATATACGCCGGACCTGAAAGAGGTTTGCCAACGAGAGTGGCGAGAAAACGTGGCTGTGGGCAATGAGCAGTGAGAGACAACTTCACCTGGGGTTAGGTAAGACTGGGTTGCTAAGACGATATTGCGGCACGGGTGTATCATAGAGTCGATGCTATAATGAGTCGTTGGTCGACAGGTAGTGCTGCTGTCCTTGATGCTTCATGACTTGATGACAAAATGCAAATCGTAGCAGCAATCAATCGCATAGTGAACGTGTTTTGGGGTATATTATGTCGTTATTTCATTCGTTATATAGTAAGCAGTTGCCTTTACGGTACACTACCTGGGTATCAACACTGACTGCGACAATCGCCCTGGCAGCCCGAGTTATTTCGGCTCTTGCTGCCCTCCGAGTACAACGTAGCATCATCCATGATGTCATCCAACTCCACATCAGCCTTCCCTGTCATGCGGAAGCTGGCCTTGGCCGGGCATGTCACGACCGAAGAGTGTTTGTCGCTATTCGCCACCGAGCCACTCTCTTCCATCTTTGTGAATCCGCCACGGTTGCTCGAGCTGTACGTCCTCTTGTTGTCCGTCCACCTTTCCACATCATGGCAACGTGTAGCGCCATCGCCGAAGAGGTTCTTGTGTTGTAGAAGATTAACAAGGCGGTTGAGGACAGAGAACTCAATCTTGAGCTTGATGCTGTAGATTGCCGTCTTGTATGTGGTTTGGATTTCGTAGTGGCCGGAGAATTGGACTGCGATAAGCGTGATGTCGAAGGCCAGGACTGCGACATTGACGATGATCAAGTGGATGAAAAGCTTTCGCAAAGATCCACGTCGTCGACCACAATCTCCACGGAGCATCTTTACTGTTCGGAAGATGTAGATAACCGATATGGCCATCTCTACAGGCGTACAAAGTCAGTGTCTGTCTCATATGCGGCTTGGATGGAAACACTTACCCTGAACTGAAATAGCAACGATCTGGACCTTGTCGTAGATCTCGAATCCCGGGAGAAACTTGAGGGAATCTTTGGAGTTCGCGCCCATGGCGAAGGTGAATAGAGGAACGCCGAGAGCGATCGTGGTGAAGATGATCATGTAGAGCACCCATCTGATCTTCCTAGCGTCCGCGACAACAAGATGAAGGCGAGAGTACAGTACAAGGGACTGTCCAGGGCACATAGTGACCCAGCCTACGCCGATGATGGCGCTCGAAAGCAAGTCAAGCTTCGTGACCTGGAAGAACTTGAGGATGAACCCAATGGCGTGAGGGGCGATTCCTCCTGCGGCGATGAGCATACTCCAGAAGTACAACCCGCGGCGTTGTTTGAAGACGGCGAAGATGAGAAAGAGGATCTCGACCATGTTGTACATTCCAATGGCGAGGAATGCAGACATGGTCATAAGGATAGGAATGCTGGCCTGGACGCCGCCAGTGACGCCGGACTCTGAGTCTTTGTCCGACATGGTGAAGGTAGTCAGGTGTCTTTCCGTCGACTTCGAAAGTAATGAGATGAATGAGGGTGAGGTAGAGAGCGCATTCGTTGAGATGGCGAACTGAACTGGAGAATCCGATATCCACGTGGAATCCTGGGGTATTTCAATCAAAGAGAGTGTTGGTGGCCTTGCTGATCGACGCAGATGCTGCAAGATGCTGATCAGCGAACATGTTGCAACTATAATTCAGTGTGGTTGCAGTGGTGGCAGACGGTTCATCATGAGAGGAACGCAGACAGCAGAAGGCGTTGCGGACACTACCCCAGAGACTGACTCGATGCATGGGTGCCTGACGGGTTCGTGGCGTTTTTGGTACACTTGGCCATGTCATGAACCATACAGCTGAAGACGGGGGCAGAACGGGGGCGCGGATTTGAGAGCCCCAATGCTAGTCCCAGGTGATCGTTGATTGGGCTCGGGGACCTAGCGGCGCATGGCATGATCGTGGATTTCCACAACGGGGCGCGGGATCAGCTTCCCCATCATCGATAACATCGGATCAGCATGTTTAAGCGAAAAAGCAACCAGTCGGAACTGAATCCCCTCGTGCGTTTAAACTTACGTTGCTGCCCAGTTGGGTTGCACCTGTACCTGAGTGGTTTCTTCGCTTTCGCGTCAAATCGGCGACTCAACCGAAGCGAAACTCTGTCGGTCGCCCCCATGATGGAAATAACCCTGGGTCGATTATCGCCCATCTCCGTGCCGTTCTGCGGTATTTCCAGAAGGGATCAACAGGTATAAGGCGTCCATGCGAAGAACTTCTGGTCGTTTCTTGCATATGCAACGCATGCGAAGGTTTTCATACACACTCGTGCGCTGAATAGCGAACCACTCGTTCTCGTTCCTGCAATAACCTTGCCACAGCATTCCTCGAGAGCGGGAGGTCCGTGGACGGCTGAGCACGCTGAGTCGGTCCCGTGCGCCTTAATATCGCCAACACCCTTGGCCCTGGTGTTGCGACATCTTGGGCTTGCGCCATCCTACATCCGCAATGGGAATCGCTGATAGCGATGGAATTTGGTTCACACAGCCCCTGCATGGACGCGAAACGCAGTATCGCATCAACAAGACAATGCGGCTCTTTTTCGGCGCTTTTGGCTTCCAAGACGGACTATAATAGCTTCGCCTTTGTAGCCCGAACCTATCACTCGAAGTCAGCTAAGCTACATGTGTAGGCCTTCCGTGATTAGTGATGGCTGTTTGACACTCTATACCCGGATAGTAAGGTACGATTGTGGGAATAAGAGATTAGCGAATGGATTCATGGACTATGCTACGTGGCTGTCCGAGTTAAACAACTTGAAGTCGCTCAGATAGAGTCGTGAACCGCGTCATCGACGATGGTCGTAACTCTATAACCGAATGCAACCCAACAAACCGCTGGAAAGCCTATCTAGTCCCAGTAACCAGGAACCAAAGGTGGCAAAATACAGCACTCGTCATTGTATGGACGATGTCGCTAAAGATGTCCGTTTAGACCTTGGGCTCAGCGTGGACATTCTCGACATGACCGTGGTCGTGCCCGTGACGTCCGACCTTGAGGTTACCGGCCTCAATGTCGCGGGTGACACGGTCGAGACGCGACTCAACCTTGCCAGCCTTCCAGGCAGGAAGACCAGAGTCGAAAACGTCGTCCATCTCTTCAAGGGTCTTGCCCTTAGTTTCCGGGGCAGTCAGGAACATGTGGATGAAGGCAACGGCGTTGAATGTTCCGAAGATCATGTACATTTTCCAGTTGATGGACCACAGAAGAGGGGGAACGGCAAAAGCAAGAATGCAGTTCCAGCTCCAATTGGCGGCGGTAGCGAGCGACACGGCCTTCGCGCGAACCTTGGCAGGGAAGATCTACAGAGGTAGAACAAGTCAGTGTACGTTTCACATGCATCCCTTACAGTGGGCACTTACCTCGGACGGATATGTCCATGACGTCGGGCCCCATGTGGTCGCGAAAGTGGCTACGAAGAGGTATGAGCAAGCGACAATGCCCTTGGAAACGGCGCTGTGCTCGCGAGGTACCACCCAAGAGATATCTTTGTCGGTAGTGTCTGGGTTAGGAATACCGTAGGAGGCCTGCAGAGCACCTGTGGTGTACAGCCAGACAGCCATCATGAAAGATCCGCAGAGGAGAGCAGGACGACGACCGAACTTGTCGAGGTAGAGGATAGCTGGTAGGGTCATGGCGACGTTGATGATGTACTGAATTGACGCAGTAAGGAGCTCGTCGGCAATACCCGCTCCGCGCATGATGAAGACGATGTAGTACATCATGATGTTCATACCGCAAAGTTGCGACCACATCTGGATGGACATACCAAGGATGACACGCTTGACAATGCGAGGCTTGGCCAGGGCGGCGAAGCTAGTCTCAGCAATCTCACGCTCGAATGCAAGCGCCTCTTCGATCTCCTTGTATTCGGCAAGTACCTTGGGGTGGTTGACGTTGCCGGCACCGTGGAGGTTGGCAAGAACCTGTAGGGCCTCCTCCCAGCGGTCCTTGGAGGCCAGCCATCGAGGAGAGCGAGGGAAGAAGAAGAATCCGATGAAGAGGATAGCACCAGGAACAGCTTGGACACCCCATGGGATTCTAAAAGCCGCAGTGCTCTGGTTCGGGTTGTTGACACCTCCATCGACGAAAGAACAGCCGTATTGGATGAAGTATTGGATCAAAATACCCCAGGTGATAGCCTAAGTGGAATTAGCTTGAGCTTCACCCTGAATCGAAGAGTGACATACCCACTGTTGCAACGACACCACTCTACCTCGGATTTCTTTGGGCGCGATCTCGGCTTGGTAAACTGGAACGATGGCGGAGCAGATACCGATGGCGTACCCACCAATGAGACGACCAACACAGAGGAGAGCAACGCCGTTGGAGGCGGCCTGCAGAATAGCGCCAACAATCCAGATGAGGGCGGCAATTTGTACAGCGTTCCTACGCGAAAGTCGATCGGCGAGGAAGGAAGAAGACAGAGCACCAACGAGAGAACCTGCAGGCATCGACGCAGTGATACCACCTTGGCGAGTACCGCTAGGGTTGCCGAAGTAGTTCTTGTAGGCCGGAGTACCCAGCGCACCCGACATCGACGAGATGTCGAAACCGAAGAGGATACCACCAAGCGCGGCGAAGCCGCAAATGGCGTAGACATTGTAGATTTGTGGGAACTATAGCGCCATTGTCAGCGAGTGCACTCAGGAGCAATTGGGAGAACCAGGACCTACCTTCATCTTGCCAAGTCGCTGTGACCAATATGGGTTGATAAAGTTATGGGGCGATGTGAGAGAGAGGACAGTCAAGAGCTGGGAGGCTGCAGATTTATGGTCCCAAGAGCGCGGAGAGAGCGCGTGATCCTAACGGATGTAGTCTGTGCGGAAAGTCTTGGGTTTTACTATTCACTACAGCACTCTTTACCGCCCGATTGTAGCCTTGCTGACGGGAGATGTGGTTGGTTACATGTGAGAGCGTTGTGACCCCGCAAACGGGTGTTGAACCAGGGCTTACGCAGATCCTACAGAAACCGGCAACATGTCCTGGGGTAGTGCATGGCTGGGTGGCCCCCATAGTGGTTGTGCATAACGGCATCCAATAGGAGCAAATTCGACGCCGTGTTGGTTTCCAGTGCAATGGCACCTGCCAATACTACTCCGGCCCCGTGCTGTCGCACTGGCAAGGCGTCCAAGTAGTAAAGGCCAGTAATGTTGTGGCATGGAAACCGCCCTGATGTGCGTGGCAATGCGCAGGTGTAGAAACATGGACAGGAGATACAGCAGATACTGGCTTGTTGTCTCGGACCATAATTCAATATGGAAAATCATCCGCAGATCATAAGCTTCGTGTTCCAACCACACTCAAGGATCAGGTACTCGGTTCCGCTGCGTTCAAACGCTCGACTTCTGACATGTTGCAGGTGGTTTTCTGCGTTTGCCGTGGCCATCAACTGTAAAGATAGACCGAAGCGGGAATCCTGCGCTGGCCACAAGCCTGGGCAGAGGCGCGGCAATCGCACGATCATCTCGCGACCACACTGAAGGTGGAATCCTAGGAACATACTTATCAGGTCAACTTTTGACATCGGCAACACGTAGAAGCAATGCGATAGTGCTTTTCAACCCCTCGGACATAGGGTGCTGTCTAAAATGCGAGCAAAGTGCTGTGGTTTTCGAGATGAGATGGCAAGAGAGGCCAGGAGGTTGCGATCGCGCGACGTAAGAGGCGGAAGGCGCCAAGCATGCAGCGGCGCCGCCAACCGTCAACCCCAGTTCTCGGCTGGCTTTACTCCGCCCTGGAAAATCCAACACCAGCCAACAGTTCGATCAAAACAAAATTGTGGCGTTTCTCTGTAGCGACTGCCTATACGGGTGATCGCATCGAGTGCTGTTTCGAGCAACACAGCCGGCGATGCTATTCGCATCCAGTTCCAAGGTCTCTTCGCTGACATGCGTGCGCAGCATTGTGGCTTGGTTTTGAAATCTGGCGAAGCCAAGATGAGATCCAAGGAGAGCAATTTCATCAAGATGCGGGGCTCGGTCAGGACTACTGCATCTCCAAGGTGCCTTGGGTACACCCATGGCCGCCGCACGGATGAGCCTGAGCACAACCAGCAATTCCGTCCATACAGAATGGTAAGAAGCGGTCACTACCTTCTCAATTCTTCTACAGCTTCCGCTCTTGCAAGACGTACGACGCGCAGTTGCAGCACAAGCGTGCTCCTTTTGGCGGCTATTCGCGTCGATGAGATCTAAGCAGCGCTTGTGTAATTAGGGGCGTTCTCCAGATGATACCAATTCCTAATTAACACTGGGTCGTGTATCTTCGCTTTCCGGCATGGCATCCACTGTCGAGCCCACGCCATAAAAGTGTACAAGGGGAGTAAGAGATGGGAACAAAACGCGACTACTTGCTAAGTATACCGAGCATAACAACGGACGCATGCGGATGTTGTCTTGACAGCCTGACGGGATCTAAGGTAGGTCTCGGAGCCTGGCTATTGACTGTCTAGCCTGTACTACATTTCAATACGTTGATGTGGTGTGATAATAAGCTCACCCCCGTCAGCCATCCTCTGTGGGTCCTAGACATTGTTACAATGGTTTCCCATCCCGAGCTTAGCTTAAACCTTGGGAACAGGGCTTGTCCGACATGGATGGTGTTTCTCGAACATTCCTAGATGGGTTTGTGACCAAACAGATGACATCCGTCGAGCCGATACCCTTCGGTAATCTGAGGGCTGTGCTGCAGGTACCTGATAGCTAAGTCTCGTCATACAATGACGCTGCGGACATGAGTTGGGGACGTGTCGCCACACTATGAAGTTGGACGTCTCGCAATACCAATACAGTTTGCCTTGAGCCCAGAGCATCAGGCTGAAGGTAAACTTGGACTGTAAGAAAGCGGACTCATCCATCACCGTGCGGCAGAAGATGTCGGCATCACTTTCGAAAAGAATATCGGAAACATTGGCTACACAATACGGCCTCTCTCGTTGGGTTCAGGCTCCGCCATGAAAACCTTCTGTTATCGCATTACCTCCTTAACTGACTCTGAGGAGTCTAGAACAGCACTCTCGAGCAGAACCCTGGCTTCCTGATTGAACCTGCCAACTTCCGCCATCTTCGGCGACATCCACATCCGCTTCGCTTCGCTGCGAAACCCGGACCTCAATATTCAAACATCCCTTAAGTTTGCATATTCACCCATGGTCGTCTCCACGCTCATCTCTCGAAAAAGCAACTTGAGTACCTCTCAGGTCTCCAAGTTGAAGCTTCCGCCTTCTATTCGCTGCTCACCGCGAGTAAGCGAACCAGTAGCACGACGCGACACCACACCACCTCCCAATCGCAACGCGCATCACAGTATCGCACACTTATAGCCTCATCACAGACCAACGTCATCTTGGAAAACGATGTTTTCGAGTCGTACCGCACCCAGACCCCATCGTTACTTTCCTAGTTAGGCCTTGACTATTGGGCTGGCGGAGATGGAAGAGTGATAGTCCTGCATGAGATCGCGTGGGTGGACCTGCTGACGCGGGCAGCTGCCCTTGCTTTAAACATGACAAGATGTCATATGTCTACATGTACTTGCCAGTACGTATCGCGCATCAAAATCGCGACTCCAATATATTCGCGATCAGCTTTCTCGACACCAAACCGCCATCGAACCAGCAAAGCGATAAAGCCAACGCCAGCCTTTCATCGACTTGTTGAGGCTTACCGTGGCGAACCGCACAGGACTGTCAGCACGCGTGCAACGGGCCGCAGCTTGTGCTAGTCCCACCAATTATCACGACGTCGGTATCACTGGCCATTCGCATCGGCAAGCAGCATATATCCCGCTCCCAAGCTTCCAGCCTGTTGGTGGAGATCGAAAGAGGCAAACTACAAGCAGGTATCGCGCACTGCCTCATCGGGACGTCAGCGTGGGGTTTCCATCTGGTATCGCCATCGCCGAAATTCGTCGACAGACTTGGGGACAGGCGGTGAGGTACACCGTGCTCTCACCTGTGAGAACCGAGTAGAAAGCGCGAACGGCTGACCCCCGAAACACGAAATATATCACCCATGCAAAAGCCAATGATAGATATAACCTACAGTATACTGCGGGGCTTTTCAGACTCGGATATCCTGATATCTTGACAACTACCATCGCCTTCTTCATTCAGCCGTCGGGTCTCCACCGCCGCATAGCCGATAAGATTTCGCTCAGACATATACCTTTCCGATACGATATCACAATCAAGAACGTCAGAGCTACCATGCCACATCACATCACCAATAGCGTCTTCGCACGCACAAGCCTAACAACCTGCGACGTCTTCATCATGGCTCTCGCACACTTGGGTCCAGGAACTGCGCCATCACCAGAAGAACTAATCGCAGCAGCGAGCCCCTGGTTCCTGGACGCGGAAACAGTCTGGTGGCGCAAGTTCCTCAACGGCACAGGATGAAAGTCAAGTTTATTGAGGCTATGTCATCAGGCATCATTCTTACTTTACGGGAATTGGCCAAGGTATCCACGCTCCCAAAATATATTTGAGTCTAGTATGGCGCCTTCAACACAGCATGCACATACGTCTTCGTGCAATCACTCGCATTGCCCCTCCAGCTCAATACCTCGTTACTCAGCGCACCCTCGCATATCGTCCAGCCTTCTCGCTCGCCATCCACAGTCAAAAGATATCCCTCGTCCAACGCGATATTGCCCGCTGGCTGTACCGAAGCGAGGAACTGCAACTCCGACCCCGTTGTCACCACCGTACTGTTGAAACGACTGTATGTATTAACGAAGGGCGCTAAGGCGATGGTGGAAAGTGTGCCGTCTGCCAGGGTGAAGTTGGGGAGGGAGCCGTAACCGGGGCCTGTGAGGCGGAGGAGAAGAGCGGGTTGGTGGAACGGGTCCTATGCGATGTTAGATATTGCGATGGGTTATTTCGGACGGTTGCTGTAAAGACTTACGAATAACGAGGTGGCGGACACGGCTTTGAGCTCAGAGGTATTCGCACTAGCATCTATTTGCGAGGTGGTGACAAGCAGGAAGTTGGTCAAATCTGTCGGCAGCGCAGCGCAGATGGATGCGCTCGCAATGGCGAAGGAGAGAAGAGATGAGAAGCGCATGCTTAATTGTAATAGCAGTAACAAAAGATCAGAAAGACACACAAATGACTTGAGAACAGCGGAAATGTCAACGAAAATGTTTCGAAACAACCCCAACAGCGTCCCACCCCTCCTACCTATATACCTCCAACCTCTCACCCGCTTCACCGGGACCGAAACCCTGCACGAAGTAAAAAACGACGATCCCACGTCCCACAAAGTCCGCATGCACACATACCATCATAGGACCACCGCGCGATCTATTAAGTACGTTTACGCGTGAAAGGGTAACCTACACTGAAGCTTTTCAGCCACCCAATCGCCCGCCGCCGTAGCTTGCCACGACCCTGCCGATCAGTCTATGCGCATCCCTGCATGTACAGCTGGGGAAATGCGTTTGTCAAGCTTGAGCGCTCGATGTCAGGGACCAACCAACGGGACGGGGATGGGTGGGGGATGCGAAACACAGGGCTAGCTAGGACTTTGCAAGTCAGGTCGGCTGGTTTGCTGACGTGTAAAGAAGGGTTATTCGGACCACGAGTGTGAGATTCGATACTGGGCTGTGCAAACAATATTGCAATGTCAGACTTGGAATTGGGGAAGGTTGCCTGAGATTGAGGCATGGAAATGCTGTGGCTGGTGGGGGATCTCCACTGCGTCATCGCATTGTCGCGTGACTAGCGTGGCCGTAAGAAGCCTAGTTTTGCCGGTTGGGTCCACCCAGCACTACTTGTGGCGACGCGACGAGGCTGTGGTGCCCGGGCTGTCAGGTCTCCATGGGTGGATGGGGGAGTGAGGCAGGTACGGAGTAGTGTGTGTCAACACTATTTATGATAGTCTCGGGACAATATAAGGGCATGTCGGTGAGTCGAAGGCGGGTAACGCAGCACCAGAGTCAAGCATTACCGACCAGAACAGAGCGGATTGGAGAAAGAACATTAGCATGTTTTTGTCCTTGTTTGCTACTATCAAAGGTATCATACAGAGTGCTCGACTGAAACTTGGGTATGCCGAGCGCCCGCCAACGCCAAAGTAAATGCCGATTTGAACGAATCGTGACCTGTGTCTTCCGCTGATGCACATTACCCTACTATCCTTATACTGTGCCCTATCCTGTGATGACCAGTCCGTCTAAGCAGGAGTTGCGATTGCACCGTCGCCTAGTACCCTCGCGACTAGGATGTATAGCATCATCGCTCCGAGGACCATCCTCCATTTGTTGCGGCTCAGCCAGCCTTGACCTGCATCGCGTGCTATTTGCGCTGCATCCTGGACAACCGTTGCGCTTGTGCCGGGGCGTCGTCGCAGGCCGGAGACGTCGGGCGAGCATGCTGGCTGCTGCGAAGGGGTTGGTGCTGCCGGCCGTGGTAGGCCCGTGAGGGGGTCGATGCGGTTCTCCTTCATCCACTTGAGATTCTCCTCGTCGACATCCGGCCACTCGTGTCTGAATTTTGCGCCACCATCTCCAGCCCGGATGTTGCCGTTCTGGCGACCACCGGCATTGTCTGACCCAGATGCTTTGCTGCCGCCGCCTGTGCTGTTCCACCACCGTGTGCGCTTGGCGAAGAGTTTCCGCTCTGCTTCTGATGCCCGGACGCTGCCCGTAGTTATCTCGTCGCTGGTCATGAAACTCAGCAGGCCCGTTAGAATCGTGCTGACTTCCCATGCGGGGTTGAAGCTCTTAGGGTGGAAGTCGGAGATGCTGAGGCACAGCCGGCTGCTGGGCTGGAATCGACCGGACGGTGTGTGCATGCGGATTGCGGGCGGCGCAAAGGGATAGTCGGGCGGGAAGTTCAACGTGCCCCAGTACTGGCCGCCGTGGTAGGGTGTGTCTGGTGGGCCGGTGATGATGTAGTGCCATTCTAGGATGTTCCTATCCGAAGGGTGTGCAGTAATGAATGGCGGTGGTGATTTGGAGATGGAAGCGTATTCTCTTGTGAGGCGCTTGGTGGCTGCTGGCGTCGCCATGGTATGTGAATGTGGGGGAAGAGTGAGTGAGTGGGTGGTTGGGGTAGTCGACGTGTTCCTGGGCGGAGATAGTTGACGTCGACAATCGGATGCGCTGTATAGGTGGCCACCAGATAACAGTGCAGAAGGCGTGGCACGTTTTTCAGTGATTACCCCGCGATAGACAAAGGATAAGAATCACAAAGGCAGGCGCGATAGGTGAATTAGGTCGTTGGTGAAAGAGTTCGGGTCGCACGTCCAGACGACCTTGGAACAGTTGGAGAGTAAGCGCACGTGCATCCGCCGCCCGCGGCGATCCAAAGTTCAAGGTTTCTGAACAACGCCAAGCATCACGCACGCAGACACAGACAGCCCAATGGCTTCGCCGCATGAAGACGATGTGAGTAGGCGTGCATCGTGGGAGTAATGGCACATCGCTAATTGGGCCCCAGGTCTTCGAAAGGCTCAAGAACAAGACGGACCTGAACGAGCAGAAGCGCCAGCAGGATGAGCTCAATGCGCGGCTCTACGCCCAGCAGCAGAGGTCGAAGGAGAGGCTGGGAGAGCTGGTATGCATTCTGGATATTCAATTGGGGCTGTTGCTGAGGCTGTGCTAGATTGACGACAACTCGTCGCTACCCGTGACGATATCATCGGTCCGCATCCTTCACGCCAACCGCACACGAAGAAGCTTCCTCGAGCGAGTAGTCGACCCCCTGCTGAGCGCAAACCGGGACCAGCCATATACCCTCGAAGATGCGATAAAGGAAGTTGGCGAAGCTACCGATAAGCTCAATCGATTTGGTACGTCAATACGCGACGGAGGGGCTCGCATTTGTCTAACATTGGCTAGGTATCTTCAAGTCGCCAATATCAGTCTACCTCGACCGTCCAAACCAGACCATCGCCTCTACCTCCCCCACGGATGTTGACGTGTACATCTCGGCCCAGGAGCGCGGCAACTATACCATCAAGACCGGAACTGAGGCTGGAGCCTCTGAAGCCGATGCCTATGTCCACGCCGAACTTCGAAATCTGCTTGGTGGAGCCGAGACGCTGAACGCACACGGATCGCTGGGCACGCGAACACGGTCGGCCTACTCCCTCGCCTTCGACAGTCCCATCCTCAGCAACCCCGATCTCAAGTTTCAGGTCAACGGATTCGCGAGTTCGACACTGAAGAGCTGGGCAAGCCATGAGGAGGTCCTCAAGGGCGGAAACTCAAAGCTACTATGGAGGATGAAGAACGGCGCGACACACGAATTTGGCTACTCTGGCATCTGGCGACAGGTGACTAGTCTGGCTGAGAACGCATCGCCCTCTGTTCGCGCAGATGCTGGTGACTCATTCAAGTCGAGCATCTCGCATACCTGGGTCAACGACAAGCGCGACTACCCTCTCCTGCCTAGCAGCGGCTACTTCTTGAAGACCGTATCCGAACTCGCAGGTTGGGGACCGCTGAAGGGCGACACCGCATATTGGAAGTCAGAGGCAGAGTCGCAAGTCGCTCTCCCCTTCGGCAACACAGGCATCACGCTTACTGCTGGTCTACGTGGTGGACTTCTCTACCCCATGGCTTTGGGCGGGGGGAGCCAACCCCAGGCCTCGCGCATTAACGACCGCTTCCAGCTCGGCGGCCCCAACAACGTTCGTGGCTTCCGCATCGCTGGTCTTGGTCCGCGTGACGGCGCTGACGCACTAGGTGGTGATATCTACGCTGCTGGTGGCGCATCGCTCCTTCTCCCTATTCCGCGCGTCGGCAAAGAGACTCCTCTCCGTCTCCAAGCTTTCATCAACGGTGGCCGTCTCCTCGCACTCAAGAACCCCAACTCCAAGAAAGAAGACGGATCATTCGGCAGCTCAAGCGACGTAACTGGCGCGATCCAAAAGTCCTTCTCCAGTCTCACTGCCGAACTTCCCAGCGCGGCAGCTGGTCTAGGTCTCGTCTACGCACACCCTGTTGCAAGGTTCGAGATCAACTTCTCTCTCCCACTTGTCATGAGGGCCAAGGAGGAAGGCAGGAAAGGACTGAGCTTCGGCGTCGGCATCGAGTTCTTGTAGACACAGATCCAGGTGTGTAAATGTGTATTTGTAGGCCGTATAGACTTTCTTCTCGAGCAAGCAGATCACTTCTTTCTCATTCATAGTCATGTTCACATGTCTCTCGCATTCAGTTCAAAAGTCTACCCCCCTACAACTAAAAGATCTAACTTCCCACCAACTGCGGGCCCTCAAACACCTTCTGCGGATCATACACCCCCTTGATCCCCACCAACCTCTCATAATGCTCCCCCCAATACCTCGAGTGCGCATCCGCCTTGGTAAGGTTCGTATCCGCATAATTGATATACATGCCAAACTGCTCGCCCTCACTCGCCTTCTCAATCGCGTCGACCCAGCCATTCAAGAACTCCATCATCTTGGGCGTGTACGTCGCGGAATCGGGGAAAATGCGGTCGTTGAACTGCATCTTGAAGACGGCGTTGCGGTGCGAGTACGACGTCTCGTCCGCGGGCACTTTGGAGATGGCAGAGCCGGACCCGCCGTGCATGTCGATGAGGAGGTACCAGGATCGGCCGCGGATGTTGCGCGCGGTGGTGAAGTAGTAGTCTGCGAGGGCGGTCATGGCAGCGGGGGAGAGGTACTCTGGCATGAGTGACTTGGCGTAGAAGTTCTCGTGGTAGTCGTATATTTCCGGTTGAGGCAACGGGCCGTTGGAAAAGGAAGTCAAAGTGTCGATCCATTTCTTCGTTGAAACGGTACCTGCGCCGCGTCCCTCAAGGGGGATGTTGAGTTTGGTAAGCAGCGGGTTCATGATGGTGTCGAAGGCGCTGCGGTTGCCGTAGTATACTCCAGTCAACTGGTTGGGGAGGAACATGCGCATGTTCAGCTCTGGGGGTTGGTCGTGAATGGTGAAGTTTTGGAGGACGGTCAGGATGTTGGCGAGTTGCGATGTGTTGGATGGGGAGAGGTTGTAGGAGAACACGAGGTTGCTTTCGGGGGCGTCAAACGTTTTGAACTTGAAGTCGGTGACGATGCCGAAGGCGGCGCCGGCGCCTCGTAGGGCCCAGAAGAGGTCTGGGTTCGAGGTTGGTGACGCGGTTACTACGCTGCTGTTGTGGAGGACGACAGTTACAGAAACTAGTTGGTCGAGTGTAAGGCCGTGCAGGCGAGATGACATGCCATAGCCTCCATGAAGAGTGAGACCGCTTACACCAACACTGGAAAGTGTTAGTACATACATCGTGTTGATGATGAGGATGAGGACCTACCCAGGACATGTTCCGTGGCTGATGGCTTGCTTGCCTTGGTCGTAAAGAGCCAGAGCGATGTTGCCCAGTCTTCCACCAGCTCCAACAACAGCTGTGTGTGCTTCTTGATCAACAGTCACGCTGTTGAAGCGACGCATGTCGACGATCAAGTGTCCATCTTCTCCTCCAAGACCATGTGATCCATAGCTGTGGCCTCCGCACTTCGGAGTAACTTGGACACCACTCTCAACTCCGCAAGATACAGCATCTTGAACATGTTTGACGGTCTGTGGTACGACGTAGGAAGCCGGCTTGAATGGTAAACGAAGATTGAAGGGCTTGACTGCCTGAGTATAGTTTTTGGTGCCTGCAGCATATACAGGAACCTGGCGAGACTCAAGACATTCGCTCAATGTGGAATTCGCAGCGGTAGTGCAAGAAAAGAGAGCGCAGGCTGCAAACAGCCATGTGTAGTATTCTTTCATGATTCTGGAAGTCGGAAAGTGGCTTGGCTGCCCAGGAACAATTCATCCGCTAACGTCCTCGCGATACTTATGGATTGCTTGAATCCTAGAGGTGGATTCTGATGATGAGATACATATTGACCCAATACACTACGGCTGAAGACCCAGAAAACATGTCTGACCAGGAGACATGACTGCGATGAAGGGATGAGAATGCCCAGAGTGGAAACCTTGCTCTTTCCTTGGATCCTTCGTCGGAATCGTGGGGATTCCAAGAGGATTTGGTACTGGTAATAACAGATCTTGCCTCCATCGCACGACAACTTCCAAGCTACGGCTATACCAAGAAGCGGTGGCTTCAGCTTGATTTACCTCTTGGCAGAGATTGGTCGCAGAAAGATTAAGAAATGCCACCTCGTCTATACCCACACACGTGTCCAGGTGCGCTGCAGCCGCATCCACGTACCGACATAGGGCAGCGGCGTGGCGGCTGCATTCCCGGTATAAGGCCTGGCCAAGAGATCTTAACATGCGCGTGCCCGAGATGAAAGACCGAAATGCAAGGCTACTGCAATTTCGCCATGTTGATCAACCTGGGGTCGGCAACCGGCTGAAACGTTGTACCCCTGCTCGAAACATGGCTGTAGATTGCTATATATTGTCCGACGTGCGGCCTTTAACCGGCTTGGACAATCGCATACTCACCGAGGCTGAAGTGGCACCCTCGCTTTCAGCAAAACGCATGATGGAGTCGGTTGTTTAGTCCAAGAGGGTGTAGTCAGGTGTTTCATCGTCGTAGCTCCGAAATGTCGAGTGCGGGCGCGTGACGCAAGGCGGTCTGGTGGAAATGTCAAAGAACACACGTCGAACATACAAAACGATGCTACTTCCCTGTGCTTC
The DNA here is from genome assembly GCF_024043175.1 of Alternaria infectoria. NCBI lineage: Eukaryota > Fungi > Ascomycota > Dothideomycetes > Pleosporales > Pleosporaceae > Alternaria > Alternaria infectoria. The sequence goes on from NW_026250695.1 coordinate 1,411,998, forward strand.
AAAGTCAGTAACAGATACATCCTGACTCGCAAACCATAATCATCATGGTCCATTCGCATTCACTCCTTCTACCGCTGTTCGGCACGGCCGCAAGTGCGGCAAACTTGTGGGCGACGCACTACTCTGGCACCATCAACTACCTGGCGTTCAACAGCAATGCCTTGACTCTCAGTAGTTCGGCCTCGACTGGCAACAAGCTGCCTAGTTGGATCACGTACGACAGTGCTGGAAAGGCGCTCTATATTCCAGATGAGGTCTTCCAGGGCCAAGGAGGCGGAAACTTGGTGTCCTTCTCCACGGGTGCGAACGGCAACGTGACCTCAATCGGAAAGGGCTCTACACCTCAAGGTGTAGTTGCGACAACGCTATATGGTGGTCCGGACGGAAGAAGCTTCATCGCCAATGCGCACTAGTAAGTCAGCAGCCCTTGAGTAGACAGAAATATTGCTAACCAACCGAAAGCCAAACTTCGCAGTTGACAACCTTCAAGCTGCCATTGAACGGCGGACAGCCGCTTCAGACAATCAAGTACACTGGTAAAAGTGTCAACCCTTACCGACAAGAAGCTCCCCACCCGCATCATGCTTTTGTGGACCCGTCTGGCGACTTCTTGATCGTACCTGATCTCGGAACCGATAAGATCAGGATCAACAAGATCGATCAGACAACTGGCAATCTTACAGAGTGCGGTGCTGCTTTACCGCCACCTGGGACGGGACCAAGACACGGCGCCTTCTGGGCACCAGCAGGAGCGAACTCGCGCGTTCGCCGGGCTGCAGACGGCACAGTGCTCTTCATCGCCAACGAGCTCTCCAACAGCGTGTCGGCATGGGCGGTGTCATACCCCGCATCGGGAGGCTGCATGTCTCTGACCCTGAAGCAGACGCTCACACCGTACCAAGGCAATGCCACCGCCGTTTCTGGCACCAAGGTTGGTGAGATCAAGGTCAAGGGAAACTTCGTTTACACCAGCAACCGAAACGACAAGAAGTTCAGGCCGAACGACTCAATTACCCAATTCAGCATCTCTCCTAACGGAAGCCTGACATGGACAGCCCTCACGTCGTCCTATGGCACGTACCCGCGTACTTTCGACATCAACAAGGCCGGTGACTTCGTCGCCATTGGCGATCAAACCACTTCGAACGTAGCTATCGTACCAAGAGATCCGGCGACTGGCAAGTTGGGAGAGCGCGTTGCGGACCTTAGGATCGGAGCTGCCGGCATTCCGGAGAACGAGGACGGTCTCAGCGCGGTTGTCTGGGCCGAGTAGGCGTCCGCTTGTTGATCATTGGGACTTCTTGTATATACAATAACTTTCGTATAAATCATAGGGTTGCGCAGGCTGATTGCGATTCCACGATGACGCGTTCGTCTGCGATGGAGGTGTGAAGAGGGAAGAGCGCGTGAAGCTTGAGTGTTGCCAAGACGCTAACCCGTGTGCCATTTCTTTGCGCGTCAAGACTCATCCCCTTGCTTCCTTGTGCATCTAGAACACGTCCTACTAGCTGCCAAATTCGACTCTGTTATCAGAATCATCCCGAAGAAAATCAAAGATCCGCAGTGCTCACTCGCAATACCAGCCTTTAACCGCATCTCATCCAAAGTCCAGTCATACCTGCCATCCACCAAAATGAAGACTGACAATTACCTCAACCTCTGCCTCGAGCAGGCCGCTAAGTCGCCTTTACGCTACCGCCATGGGGCCATCGTAGTCCGTGGCGGTAAAGTCATTGGTCAGGGCTACAATGATCATCGCTCTGGCTTTGATGGTGGTGCCCTGAAGACCGGGCGCCTCCCACTGCGCTCTTCGACTAAGCGAGAGTTAGGTTTACCGGAAGGCCGTTTAAATAAGACGTTCACGCCGTTTGAAAGCATGGGCGGTGGAGGAAAGCTCGCCAACACTCCGTTATCTATGCATAGCGAGATGATGGCGATCCACTCTGCTCTCTCGGCTTCTAGCACGCTGGCTTCTAGCGCGGTGTCCTCCGAAAAACCGTGCTTTAAACTATCGGGTGATTCTAAACGAAAGTCACGACTACGAAGGGAAGCAATCAACTCATATGTCAAAGCGATCTGCGAGGCCGCACTGGCCCAGTCCACCGCAGCCTCTGGCAGTGCCCAGTCTGGTGTTCAAGAGTGGCGATTTGAATCCTCTGCATCTGGATCGTGCGAGACTGAACCTTGTGTTTCACGACCAGGAGAAGAACGAGAATGTGGCCTTATCGGGAGTGAACAGTACGGAGAAACACCGCCTGAAGAACGGGAAGAATCATCATCACAAGCCTGGCAACAAGTCCAACCATGGACAACACAAATACAACAGTCGACGACATGCGCGTAAGCAGACCATTGTAGCTCCATGCTATAACCAGTCTCCAACGTCGAGCGCTTCTGAAGCGTCTTCGTCGCCGGAAGTGTCATTCAATAGTCGTGATAAAGCAGGGAAGGTGCGTCGTCCAAGCTCTGTTATCACACATGCTAACTGTTATAGAATGAAAGACAGAATCCCCCAACCGCCAGGACTCAGCCAATGCTCATGCCAAAGGGACAAACTGGAAAAAATTCTCGCAATCTCAAAGACAGGACCAAGAGCCCGCGTTTGAATGGAGCCGATCTGTACGTCGTAAGACTGGGCTGGCAATGTGCGCTGAAGGTGTCCTGCGAAGAGCCAGACGAAGACGTCGCGACGCTACCTCCATCGCGCCCTGCCACAGGTTCATTGCACGACGAGCTCATCAGTCCAGAGCCGGCGAGGCCAGCCCGCACCAAGCACCCGCCGTCTCCAACAAAGGACGAGAAGCGACCCACCGTCCTGGCTTCCCGACCCTGCTATCGATGTATATCCTACATGGCGTCTGTGGGCATCAAACGCGTTTTCTGGACCGATGACAAGGGAGGATGGGAGGGCGCAAAGGTGCGTGATCTGGTTGACGCGCTTGACAACATGGGGTCACAGTCGTCTACTAATGCTTCAACGGCACTTAGCAGCGTGTTCGTCACAAAGCACGAGGTGCTTATGCTGCGCAGGATAATGGGGGACAGCTAAATTCGGATGCATCTTATACTATCATGACAACATACAGCTTCCGATAGCCTCATGTGTGTCTTAATCGCGTTTGTGCTCCAAGCAAGCGGCATCTAAGATCACGCATTCTATAGCAAGCAGATGGAGTTTCTCTATACAAGTACCCATGTGTCTGCCAGCAGACTTGTTCCAGTTTATTCAAGCACGATGGTCGAAATTCACAAGATCGAGTTTGTCGACAGCTGTCCCGTTCTTCCCTCGACTGCTCCACGTGATTGCCCTCACATCATCGACCTGGGTTCCCACAAGATAACCGAGGGCGATTTTGTTACAGATATCCAGATACAAGATGCAGTCGTCACGGTTCTTAACGCGGTTACAAGCAATACTCTTCTCGATTTCCTCGCGTGTACGGGGACATCCCGAATCGAGTTTAAACCCAGGTCCGACCCTCATGGGGCTCGTGTTATCGTCATGAAGAAGAGAAACGAGGTTGTAGTAAGTCACGACCCATCAAAGACTGTAAGAATACACATCAATAACAAATCCTTTTTAGGTTGGTCAGTATACTGTTGATACATCACAAAACACGTTAGACTTCAGCACAATTATCCGTTTTACTATCGATTTGCACCGAGCCTGGAAGGTAACATATGCAGCTTATCGCGATAGTTTTCCACAAAGCTGGGACGGAGTCTGGGCGGGAAAGACGACCGATGGTGGCTTCTTGGCTGCTCCCCACAGGACTACAGAAGGAGACCCAACGAGGGGACCTTTGCTCAGGAAATTCGCTGACTACTTGTTGGTAAGAAGGTATTGGGACAGCGATCAATGGGCTTGCACGATCACTACTTCCTAGAGACATGTCGTCAGTCAAGTGACTGAGTGGAAGAGATATCGCGGTACACATTTTGGATGCCGGGAGCTTTAGTCGGGTCTTACATGACTTCACCGTTTCACGGATAACTCACATTAATTCAGTAGACCGTGATCTTGGGGTATCTCCATACCTGACCGTCTTTGAATTCCTCAGATCAAGCAGTCAAAAATTAGACTGGTGTGTCAATACGGAGCCCGCATTTAGTCACACGAGTGTGCCTATCGAATTGGGTTGCCGGCTGGGTTCCAAATGTCAATGACGCAAATGTAGCTTCACTGGTAACTGGCTAGAAGTGGGATTTTCTCTCTCACCTCAGGCTGCGCGTACTGTCACCGCCGCGTACTGCTATTACTCGTGGTCTAAGCTTTTGGTATGAATAAAAACAACCTTGGATCAATTTCCACTTCCCACACAATACACCAATCCCACATCATATCACGGCAGACATGATGGCTACTGCTAACAGCTCCGATATCAATGCAACCGAGTCCATTGATGCCGAATATATCCCTGTGCCGTTCCTCAGCGTCTATGAGCGTCTTCCTGCAGGTGCATCCGTACACCACCCGCATATCATCGATACATACCTCTGGTCCAAGCACTTGAGTCAAGACAAGAAACTCCACAATGTCAAGATCCAAGACGCAGTTGCCACTATACTCTACAAGATGTCAAAGGACATTCTGGGTCAGTTCCTCGACAAGCGCACTACGTACTTCAAGCTCGCCCAGTGGACCGAGTTTGATCACAAACGAGCCAGGCTTGTCATCTGGAAAGAGGGGGCTCAAGTTCTCGTAAGTGGATATACCCGATACACTTGAGATCTCATCACCATGCTGATAAGGCTTTTCCGGTATAGGTAGGCTACTACTTCGAACACGTTGAAGACAACCTTCTGTACTGGAGCAACGTCATCCGCTGCACTGTCAACTTTGATGGTTCTTGGAATCTCCTGTCTGCCAAGTCTTATACCTCTACCAAACGAGGACTTCTCTACGCATGGTCAGAGAACTTCATCCCGGGCCGCTGGGACGGGGAAAGCAGCGCTGATATCACGGAAGAAGATATCGTGCACGGCTTCAGCAAGTCCATGATCTCCATGCAGTGCGATGACGAGATGGAGTACAAGCGGGAGATCGCGATCACTATGGCTGATTGATACATCGTCATGTTCATGGCTGATGCAGCATCAACACCGATCTCTTGAGCGTTGAATTACATCTATCCAAAAAAGTTCAAAGGGGAGGGAACTCTTAGTGAGTGAGGATCCAAGTGAGCTGCCTCACCTACATTCTATAGTAGTTGATACACCTCGAGAATCTACTATCATAAACCTGTCATGAAATCTCATGTGTTATGATAAGCCGTGACCCTTCCAAGGCGCAACAATGACTTTGTTCCCAATAATTTCAATCTCGAAGGGCACATTTCAACAATTGCTGCTCTTTGATCTCACCTTCCCTTTGTTAATGCAGAGCTCAGACTACACTCGCCAGCTCTTCCGGCCTGCAACACCAAGTTGCATCAAAGTCTTGCAATTTGCAAACGAAAATTACTAAAGATATGTGTACTAACCGGTATGTCCACTCCTTCCCCACCGTCGCGCCTTCCAGGAGCTCTCACCGACCTCGCCCGCTAGCGCTACTTGTGTGACCCGCATGGCAAACGCCTACACGCTTCACATAGGGCAGCTCTTCACCCATCATCTTTCATCGCTCCTCGTCAGACTTCATGCTCATCACTCCTCTCTCTTGGATCTCATCGCTCACCAGAAGCTAGCGTGCCCAACTGTTGTACTCATATATCTTGTACCATGCCGGTAACTACGAGATTCAGACGCTTGCAGCTACAACATTCTAACATTGACACCGATCTCGAACAAGACACACGAGATCACGCGCAACCTATCGGCCGTACCGCTGCAATGACTAGCCATATCGACAGCACTCCCATGGAAATCGACACCGACAGCAGCGGTCTTCCGTCCCCTGCCGGTACTGACATTCAACCCGATTCGCCAGGCAAGAGCGATTCTGGCAAGAGCGACAGCAGCACGTCTTCATACACGGACGACTTCGAAACCCTACCTTCAAGTGGCCCACCCAGTCATGCTCACATTCTCGATCTTGCCGAGTATGCTGCGTCTATCAAAGAAGACGGCGCACTGAAGCTCCAAGATGCCGTTGTCACCGCTCTATACAACATTTCGCCGGCGACACTCAAGTCGTTCGTTAACCCCACGGTCAACACCTTCAAGGCCGTATTCGGCAAGAAGGACGTCCAGCTAGTCATCTGGCGCAAGGGTCTAGAGGTCTTCGTAAGTCATCACATACCCTTCAAGCAGACGATCGCTAACACCCCTCCAGATCGGCACATTCGAGCATCATACCTCTATGAAGGCTTACCGTTTCGAGCACGTCGCCGGCTTTCTCATTGGCTACGACGGGTCCTGGCATCTGAAAGTGACAGCAAGCAACGCCTACTCCGCTCCGAAGTGGCCAGATGTCTGGGCCGGCAAGTTTGAATGCCATGGTGGTGTTGCGAAAATGACCATCGAGACCGAGGAGACGGAAATGGCGAAGCGCGCCTCGGCATTGGCGACTGCAATGATCGGTGGCAAGTACTGGGAACTCAAGACCGATGTCAAGATGACTTGATGCGAAGCCAGCATCGTTGAGCGGGATCAGTCGGAGTTGTTTGGAAGGATACAATCTGGGGTCTATTTGGCGCGCAGAGCTATGCGGTGTTTCTGGGGTCTGGGGGCCTTGTGAGAAGGTAGCAAATAGCTACGGTATTGCCACGACGGAGATATTATGAAACACATGAGCTTTACTACTATATAGTCAGCTCGCGAAATCTTGACGGAGACATGAACTACAATGAAGAGTGTTACAATTACCAGCAGGTCTCCCCCATGTTGTTCAGCTCACACTAGAGCTTTGTTCCTTGCGTTTTGTGCTGTATCATTACCTATATCCCGATCCTGCGACCGCACCTTTGAAGCACCAAACACCTCCTCACCCATCTATCAGTCAGTCGACTCCCAAACTCCGCTTCCCCAACCTACCAGATCCCTACAATACCACCGCTCCAACGCCCCACTCCTCCATCAAAACCACTCTCAGAGCCCATAGTCCAACGGTAAGACACCCACATCTCAAACCGCGCAGGGCTGCCATCGCATCGTCTCAGCGTGCGAACGAACAAGGCTGAGAAACCACCTGGGCCTTTGTCGAATGCGTACAAAGCCTTTCTTGAGGCTCTCACAGTGTGTCGAATCAGATTCTTGGGACTTCGCCGATGATGACCTGCACACAGCCTTACCGAGATTGTGGGGGATCCGCGTTCAAGTCGCGGTGGGCTCATTCCTTTTCTTCATTTTTTTGCTGGAGGTTAGAGAGGGATATGGTCGGAGTGATGATGTCTTTTTTGTTGCTTGGGTGGTCCAGATAGGTAGGCGGGTGGATGAATGGATGCGGTGGAATGAGTGATATGCGAGTGAGTTAGTCCTATCGAATATAGACCGCTCCAAACGCCTACGCACACAATTAGCAGTCATCTTCTAACATCCCTTTTGCCTATGTACCAGATCCATAACTTCATACCTATCAGTCCTCCAACCCACCCCTCTTCCATCAAACCTCCCACCTTCGAGCCCATGGTCCAACGGTAAGACACCCGCATCTCAACGAGCTGGCTCGCCAGCGCATCGTCTCAGCGTGCGCGAAATAAAGCTGAGAACTGACTTCAGGATCCCGTCAAGTGAAAGTGACCGCTCTGTCTGGTACAAATAAGATAGGCACAAAGCCAGCTCAGCATTGCGGGAGATCCGCGTTCAAGTCGCGGTGGGCTCATTACCTTTTGCTACATCTTTGTTTTGAGCGTTGTGTGTGGGTTTACCGTTGTTTTTGCTGTCATGGAGGGATAGATGAGAGCGGTGGCGTGGCGGGTGAGTGATTTCCGTGGACGGGGATAGCCTATGCCGGTTCATATTCACTTGTGAATCAAGAAGTATTCACATGTTCAAGTATGCATTTCCTGTGAGATCTCTATCTGCTTCAGAGGGCTGTTACACTGCCACTTCGTGCAAGAAACAAAATACACAAGTCTGCAGACCATACTAGAATAAGGTAAGTGAGCTAGAGTCACTTCGTGGTAACGCAGGTTCCGTAGGGTTCAGTTTCTCCATATGTTGACGTGTCGTCATGACTATGTACATGTCGTGTCATTCGTGAAAACGTCTCACACATCTCATCGTAACACCGTGGCACACGTTATCCAGGACTTCCATTTCTCACAGTAACATGCCGCTATCCAAGAGGAATAGCTACGCCTCCCTAGATAAGCCAGGTAGCAGCCAGTACGCCGAAGAACAAGGCAATGAACGAGGCCCTATTGTCTCCAGCCTGACCCTTCTTAGTCTCAGTGGCCGCAGCGTGTGTGGTCTCTGAAGCATGAGTAGTGCCCGAGGCATGGTCAGAGGCATGGCGGGTAACCGTAGAGTAGACAGTCCTCGTGGACTCTTCGTCCCTTGCGTTCAGCGTGGGGAAGATGCCGGGGGTGTAGCTGATAGCGGTGCCGTTCGCAAAGGGTGGAGCATGATGACCACCTGACGGTAAACGCGCCATCGAAGACGAGGAAGCAGCCGAAGATGTGGAATCCAACGCAGACGAGGAAGCCGCCGAAGATGCGGAAGCTGACCAAGACGTGGAAGCCACCGAAGACGAGCTGCTAACAGTATGGCTAGGGAATAGACCAACCGACCTGCTCTTGCTAGATGATGGCGGACCGACGGACGACACTATCGATGGTATCTCAGTGCGAGACGCCGACGGCGATCCGCCCGAGACATGGGAGGATTTGACATCGGTAGGGAGAATCGCAGTGAAAGACCAAGTGATGGACGGGGGAGGCAGAAGCGAAGACGTAGAGCTGGGGTTAACCTTGATGACTGATCTAGTGATGGTAACTTGGACTGTTGACTGAATGATCACGGTCGTGGTGGGCTCCTCTGTGGGAGGACCTCCAACGTCCGAAGTGGCTGAGACGGGTTTGTGGGGGAGAGGCTGCACTGAAGGAGCAGCTCCGACATCCGAGGTAGGAGCGGGAGCAGGAGCAACGCTAGAGGTCAGGCTCTGGTCTGCCGTCACAGTGGTTGTCCTGGTGGTAGTGATGGTGACGGTAGACGGACCTTCGGTCTTCTCGGGACAAAGATAGGTGAGGGTAGTCTCATAGCCACGTAGCAGTACCGCGTCTGTGCATAGCTTCGGGAGCTCGGCGCAGTGGTCGTCACGTGCAGCTACAGCATGAGCGAGAACGTGGTTGATAGCGGGATTCCATTGGGCAGACTCCGCGGCAGCGCCTGCTGATTATTAGTTAGCAAGAGTGGAACAGTGGGTAAGCGCGCTGGTTGGAGACTGTTTACCGGCAACTGCGACCATGGTGAGTGCGCGTACAGTGTTCATCTTGGAGGCTGAACGTTTGTATCGGAAGGAGCGACTGGGGTTGAAGTGGGTTGAGGGAAGTAGCGAGTGTGAGTAGAGAAAAGAATGTGGAATGGATCAGATACTTCAACGAGCGTGGTGAGGTGAGTGGAAGCTGATGATTGCACAAAAGGTAAATGTTTTGTTGTTATGAGAGCGATTGCGGTCAACGGCACTAGCTCCATTGGCCCTTGAGCAGCCAATAGCGTCGAGGGCGATTACTGGGACGAGTGAATGGGAAATTGGAGCGCGTTTGCTCTCCACTGTTGCTGGTAACATCGCGCAAGTGACGTCATTTCCGTGAGCCGATATTGCCTTATGAAGACGCTTACAGCTAGAGGCTGTTTGGGGTGGTGAATGAACGGATACGGTGAGGAAACAGAACATTTTGGTCTGGGACCAGAAAGCTAAGTCCGAAGCCCGGCAACCACCCACCGTCAGCACTGGCAGAATACTGATAGTTATGTGGCAACGAAGCTTCTCCATCTTGTAAAGAGATCCCCTCAGTCCCCGTACAGCTCTATCAGGTGATTCAGCATCTTCCGCTGTAATTCGAGAAGCTGCTCTTTGGATATCTTACCGCCCGCCGGTGTCGGCTGCGAGTCGGTGACTTCGGTCGGGTCGTAGCTAGAGCCAACTACCAGATGTGGCTTTACACCAAAGAATGGAACACCCAATACTTTCAGTGATGATGTTTGTGAGTCGACCATAGCTTTAGAGGCTCGATATACCTTGGCGTCATATTGGTCCAGTTCCTCTGTCTCACGCTCTGGTGTCTGTGCCGCGTCAGTAGCCATCCATCAGCATAAGTGTACTTGAACGTACACGAAGCGCGGGTGTATTTTCTAAGAGACCTGGTAAAGATCTGCGAACGTTAGTCACATATCATGAGAAACGTCTTGTGACGTACAGCGCAGCTCGATGAGTCCGTTCGTTCTCCCGCTTGAACTTGTGTTCATCGATCAGATTCTTGCGTCCAGCCTCCCAAGACTTAACATTGGACTCTTGATCTTTCATCAACTGACCATTTCGTAAGCATTATACGTGGGTTCATAAGAGACGTGTGCCTTACCTTGCGAACCGCAGGAGCAAAGTCTGGGTTCTGGGAAGCTATCTTGCTCACACAGCGAAGACCTTGTTTCCATTCCGTGATGGTAGAAGGATCGATGAACGGAGAAGAAACTCTGTCTTGTGGTTTGGGAGGTGGCTGTCGATGTTGAGGAGGCGCGCGACCAGCCAGACGAGGGTCAGCTGGTTGTTGATACGGAGCACTTTGCTGATTTGGATATGCCTGTTGGGGTTCCGGGTACCCCTGATGACTCTGGTAGGGCTCGAATGGTTGTTGTTGATCCTGAACTGGCTGAGCTTCCGGTTTGGGCAGGTTCGCAAGCGTAGCCAAAATTTGCGCCAGATCCAGGTTCTGATTGACGTTTCCCGCCATGTCTGCGACAACAGCGTGACTGCACTATTTGATGGTGTTAAGGAGACTCTCCAATGCTAAGATGTCGGAAGAGTGGTGTTAATTGAATGCGGGCACGTTGGATCATGGCGTGTGTTTGCGCTCAGATCAAGGACATTACAAGGAAAGAAGCAATCTTTGGCCTGCACTGCTCATACTGAATTCTACTGCCCTCTCAAATCAACGTATCACGAGCTCCCGATCCACATACGAAGAAGATCTGATAAGTAGTTCACTGGTATTGTTGACGATGTACGTTAGCGGGCAGATGGGCGGAAATCTCCGCATCGAACCCTAGTCCATCTCGACTTTTGGAAATCATCGAATCATTCGTTCTCCCGCTCCGCCATCTTCACGACATCCTTCTCCCCCAACACTTGACCTCCGAGTGCTCTGCCCACTTCCGCCCACCATGTCGAAATCACCGAAAGAGTCAACGCGATTTACAGCCACCGGAGTATGGGCGCACACAAGACCTGGCGGGCGGGCAACGACGCTGCAATTCGCGGATCCCGCACCGAAAAACGAAACGCCACAGCAGAAGGTCAAGCGGTTACGAGAGGCAGCGAACAGGGCAAAGATGGCGCAGGTGACGAGGTGGGATTACATGTACTTGTACGGCAGAATGGCGGCGGATGCGGCGCATAGATTTACCGTCTACGGCTTGATATTTGCAACAGGTATGTGGGCACCAAGTAGCCAATGGCTGCACTGGTCATTGGGTAGGAATGATGCTAACTGTCTGAACAGGTTGCGTCGGTGTCCTCGCAGTCTTCTCAATAGGCGACATGATCGTCTACAACCGACGGAAACGAGCAATCTACTTCGCCGAAGAGGAACGAGTCCAAGCCAGGATCCTCGAAGCCGCCCGCAACGCTGTCGCAGCAGGAACAGCCTCACCCGCACAAGCCGCTCTTGTCACAGGTATCGCCGAGGAGCAAGAAGCAATGGAGAGGAAGAAGGCAGAGCGAAAGGCGCCCTCTAAGCTGCTATGGTGGCTGCACGGCGACTGGAAGGAGGACCAAGCAATCGCAGAGCAGAGAAAGCTGGCGGTTGAGGAGATTAAGCGGCAAGAATCCCAAGGCAACTCAAACCTAGGCATCGCTGCTGCGGTACAAGAGGCCAGGGCGAACGACACAACATCCACCTTCACATCATCGACACCAGTAGTCGGAGGCCCGCTCGACAATACAGCAGAGAAGGCAGTGCACAAGGTGGAGGAGACGGGCAAGGGATGGTTTGGATTCATGAAGGGTGGATCGAAGAAAGAGTAGAGGAAGGACAGCGGAGAGTGAAGCCAGACGCTTCAGTGTACTATATACGACCTCAGCCTGTACATTGCTGTCACATTAGATGTATGCATGATGGAGTTCTTCAGCAGTTATGAAGGAGTCAACGATCATCTTGGGTATCTTCGCTTCCTGTCCATATTGCACTATCAATGCATTTTCAAACGATTTCCAGTCTTGCAATTCGCTAGTTCCCTTGACCAGCCACTGGGATGTAGCTTCGACGCTCCCGTGCACGCTGTTTCCAGTCAGTTTCCGACCAAGTCGGCCTCGCTCATCTACACGTACCTCTCTCCATCCCTCAACATAAGGCCGCAATGCCGCCCATCCCAAGAGCCCCACCGTCGCGCCAATGAAGACAAACACGACTGCCTGGTCTTTCGCAGAGTCCCTCTGGAAGCATGTTGTAAGCACGTTCTCCTCTTTTTCTCCTGCGCAGAAGCCATAACCTAGGCAGAATTGGCGGTTGCAGTCGTTACATGTCTTCTTGGAGGCGCGGGGTTTTAATTCGAGGGCGGCGGGCTTCTTCGTGCTGGGAGCGTCGAGGGCTACGATGGTACTGTTGCCGAAGCAGGTGCATTTGCAGAATGACGTACGCGCTATGAGATGTTAAGAAGTGTCTAGGTACGAGAAAAAGGGTGACGTACAGGCTGCAAGGGACAGGGAGAGGGAGGAGAGAAAGGTAAGGAGAAGGAAGAGCAGGTATGGCGGTCTTCGCATCGTGGTGGTGACAACGAGATAAATGTGTTGAGTCTGTACAAGCGAAGGATCAATTGCAATGCGAGCAAGATGTCAATCTGATCTGGTTCTAGACGTCTATCGCGCGATGAACATGATAATGGTCAGAGTGGAGCTCCAAACCTCCGCCCGCATACACGCTAAGACCAGACAGCTGGGTCCCTTGTCGCGCTAAGCATTTTCCTTTCCCCTCCGGCCCCGACACTTCTACACGACGCTTACAGGCGTCGCTCAAGCTTGCAGCCCGTATTATTTGCTCTAGACGCCCTGGAGTCTTTGCGCACAGTCATCTACACCTGTCGCACGCGCGCGAACCTGCGACCCAATGCCAGCAGCACAAGCGCCTAACTCTCCCGAAGCGCAACCCGAAAGCAAGGTCGTCCGCCTGCACATTACGCCTTTCCGCCCCGACCTGCTCAAGGTCTACGTCGCGCCCTCTGTCCTTCCCTCTGCGCAGAATATCTCGTACCACACCGTCGCGACATTCCCCGAAAAAGGTTTCGGCTACGTAGAGCTACCCGAACCCGAGGCTCAAAAGATCAAGAAGAAGCTCAACGGCACAATCTTGAGAGGCGCAAAAGTGCGGATAGAGATGGCGAAACCGGAGAAGCGCAAGGCGCTGGCAGAGGCTGACGCGGCGAAGGAGGTGGCGGACACCGAACGCCCCTCGAAGCGCGCGAAGAAGGAGAAAAAAGAAAAGAAGGAGAAGAAAGAGAAGAAGAAGAGGGAGCAGGGCGTGCTGGAAGGTGTAGAGCTGCCAGACGACAGGAAAGTCAAGCGCGGTTGGACTGAGCCGTCGAAGAAGGACAGGAAGGATAAGAAGGATAAGAAAGACAAAAAGGACAAGCGTGACAAGGACGAGAAGAAGGAGCGGAAGCCTTCAAAGTACACCAAGGATGCTGAGCTGCTCTTCAAGGCGAAGCTGACACCCGTGGCTGCGACCGAAGTTGCGCACAAGGACGAGAAGAAGGTGAAGAAGGAGAAAAAGGAAAAGAACAAGTCAAAGATAAACGAAGTGGTCGTTCATGAGTTTGAGAAGAACATCAAGACTCCCAGCTTCCTGAAGCAGCCACAGGTCGCCTTGTCTACCAAGCCTGCAGTCGACTATGTCAATGGTGAGGGCTGGGTCGACGAGGACGGTGTCGTTGTTGAGCCTGAGACTGGCAAGGCCAAGGCTAGGCGAGCTCTGGAGCTGGTAGACGCGCCTTCGGAGGCTCAAAGGGCTTGGATTGACGGGACAGCAAAGTCTACGACCACGAAGGATCAGAAGAAGAAGAAAGCCACTCCTCCGCCATCATCGTCCGAATCCGAGGACGAATCATCAGTAGTTTCGTCTTCTTCTGAAGATGAGGACTCTTCCGACTCCGATTCAGAGTCAGAATCAGAATCAGAGGCCGAATCATCTGCATCTTCTCCCGCTCGACCTGTCGAAAGTAGGAAGACGCCTGAAGTCCAACCAACTACATCGTCCGAGAAAGAGGTTCACCCCCTCGAAGCGCTGTTCAAACGCGCAAAGCCCGCAGATGGCGCAACCTCAACTCCCACCAAGAAGCTCACCCCAATCGACACATCCTTCAGCTTCTTCGACAACAACGAAGACACGATGGAAGTCGACGGCGAGCGCGGCCAGCCCATCGACGAAGCCCCCACTACACCCTTCACTCAACGAGACATTGAATGGCGCGGCCTCCGCAGCGCAGCACCAACCCCCGACACCGCCGGCCTCGGCCGCCGCTTCTCCTTCGACTGGCGCAAGAACAGCCAAGAAGCCGACGACGACGAAGACATGGGCGACGTTGACTCGCTCGCCGAGCAACGCCTATCTCAGAACACGCGCGCAAATGCCAAGGCCAAGCTAGCTGAGGTTGCGGAAGAAGACGAAGGGGACGAGGAAGAGAATGCAGCGGCTGCTGGTGGTAAAGAAGAGAAGCCGGAGAGCGAGTTTAAAAAGTGGTTCTGGGAGAACCGGGGTGATTTGAATCGTGCGTGGAAGAAGAGGAGACGGGATGCGTTGAAGGCGAAGCGGCATAGTGAGAATAGGAAGATGACTGGTAGTAGGAGGGTTTGAGGAGAGACTTAGAGGATAGTCATGGCATTGTTTTTACGTTTGCGCGCTTCAAGATGTTCATGAATTGGGCTAGCTACGAGAAAGGGAGAAAGGAAGACAGGAAAGGAAGTTATCCTCTCAATCCGTAAGACTGAGACATGAGAAATGTCTCTCAATCAAGACCTCCACGTTATCATACAGCCATCCCCCTCAAAGATTCATTTCCCGTGTGTACGCCTCAAACCAGAACGCCTACCCCATATCTCTCCGTATAGCTAAACATCAACCCCCTTAAACATAACACACCTCCCACCCTCCCTCTCCCCACCAACCCAACTACTCTTCCTCCCCTCCCCACCACACGCCTCCTCCGCCCTCGTCAGCAACGTCCCCTCACCCATCACATCCCTCGCCTCAGACTCATGCCCTTGGCTCGACGCCGTAGACGAGTCACTCGGTATGCTGCAGAAGGGGGCGCCTATCATGCCTTTCTCCGTCGCAGTGATGATATCCGTGGGTATATGTGGGAGAGGCGGTCGTTGTGGTGCAGAGGATATGGTTGAAGGGTTGGAAGATGTAGGCGGGGGTGGGGAGGCGGACGTGGAAGCACGACGTTGAGGGTGGGTTGAGGGATTATGCTCTGTCGTTGTCGTTGTTGTTGTCGTTGTTGTTGTTGTAGGTGTCTGTACTTGCTTCGATGGGAAAGCTGAGTTTCTTGTTAGCATGTCGATACACAATTCTCCAAGTCTAGATATTACATCGGCTGGGATATGTTATCCATGTACATACCATCGCTTCCGGCATCGACGTGTTGGCTACTCCTCCGCCTCTTCTCGAAGCTGCCAGTCAATTTATCGCGTAGGTTGAATAGCCAGTTCATATTGTACGACGATGGCTCGGAAAGTAGGTGTTCTGTTCCTGATTTCTTAACAAACATGATCGGTCTGGATATCCAACACAAGTCAAATCGTACCTTGATAGAAGTTGTAGTAACAGCAGTCTCGCGCAATGATATATCAACCAATATTCGTATAAATCAGTCCGAAACTCAACCACGAAACGGAAGTTGAAAGGTCCACTCTCAGTATATATCCCGACCCCGAAATACCCCGACCGATGCAGTCCCGCCCCCATTAAAGGTTGAAAGCTGTTCTGTTCCACCTTCAAACAAGAAATGACGTACATACGGCACGGCGGGGCGTTAACTTGCTCTTGCTTGCTCGCTTTGCTTATCTGCTTACTTTACACGCCCCCATGCCCGTGCCGTGGCGCCTCGTCCCTTCCACCGCGTCACGTCACGACACTCCAAAACTGAGGCATTAAACACCATCCATCCATTCGACCTCTCGCAACATCACGCCACAAATGTGTCCTGCACTTACGTATGTCACGTATCCCGCGTCGCTGATCTGCCGTCAGAAGGGGACAACGAGATCGACACCAGGATGCTGTTCCGTTAGGTGCATATCGTGAGGATCAGCGGCGTTAGTCGTCTAGCCCTAGACAGATCTACGGATATCCCGTCATGCCCGTGTTGGGGGGGAAAGAAGCAAAGTTTGTGATAAGGGGATGCATGGAATGGTAATGGGCGGAGTAAAGAAGATTCGGGGTTATCTTTGTGATGGCATCAGTAGTAGTCTTTTGTTTAGCTTGATTGATTGATTGATTGATTGAATGATGAGAATGGTAGAATTAGAATAAAATGTCCGCCCGTATGGATGCCGATTGGCATAGCATACCATGCGTGATCGCTCAAACTCCATGTTAACAAGTAAAGATATGGCCGGAACACTCCTGTTCCATCCCATCGCACACGCAACGTGAGCCTGGCCTGCGCCATTAACAATCCTTCTCACAGATACCCTACAAACACATCTCCTTCACCCTATTCACAGCTTTATTAGGGGACCCCTGCGGTCTCATTAGCAGGTGCTTGCACAGTATCAGAAGCATTGCCAACCCCGCTGCTCTGCGACTGCGGTGCACCCCTCCGACCCCTCTGACCGTCAGCGGCGTCATTGCCGCCCCTGATCATGCGCTCGAGATCGCGAATGCGCTGTTTCAAGGCCTCGTTTTCCTTTTTGACCTCCTCCAGCTCCGCCTTGTGTTGTGCCACCTCTTCGTAGCGTGGGGTGCTGACGACGCTCGAGCTGCGGTGGTCGCGCTGGGCAGCATCGCCCGTCGCAGGCTGGGAGGAGATGGAGTAACGGTGTGGAACGTGGCCTGGCGGTAGGCCGCTGCGGGAGACGCTCGAGGAGCTGCGGTGGCGGCGCGAGGATGTGGGATGCATAGGTCCGGTGGGAGCTTCAGCGTGTGCGACGGAGGAGTCGGCGGCGCTTGACATAGACGTGTTGGAGGCTACAGACGCAGAGTGTGCGCGCAGAGCCGAGAGTTCTCGCGTCAGACGGTTGACGACGGCTTCCTGCTCCTTCTCGAGCTCCAAGTGCAGCTCTGCTTGTGTCATCGGGCGTGGGTGTCTCATCGGAACGCCTGCTGAGTCGACGCTCGCCTGGACGTAGCCGCTCGCGCTGGGGCTGAGAGGCGGAAAGCCATGTACATGATGTGACGCTGACTGGGGCGGTGGTAGGGTACCGCCAGGCGATGCGAGAGGCAGCGGCGGGGGGCCCATCTGCGATGCTCGCCTAGAGCCCGGTGTAGATGCCTGACGTGACGATGTCTGACGTGACAAGGAGCCTGAAGCTGGCTGCGTGCTCGAAGTGTTGCCTGTGCTGGTCGGCACCTTGTTCAGATCCGGGGCCATCGTGCTTGTCTGGGTGCGAGTCGCGCTGGGTGTGGTGGACGTGGAGGCGTTGATGACCCGTAGGACACGCGCTGTCTTGGAACTTTTATCGAAGAAGCAGCTTGTGGCTAATTGTGGAGGCGAGACTGATCTCAGTTACTGGGCGTTGTTGTGGTGGTTCCGAGTACGTGGACGGGAGGAAAGTGCATCAGCGGAGCGCACGAGCGACCGAGAGGGGCAGGGACATTCACTGCATCGCCATGATTATTCCGGACGCGCTTGCTCCGAACGGTGTGCTTTAACCGGAATTTGCTTGTCAATGATCGTTTGGATGGTGTTGGTCGGACAGAAGCGAAGATTACGGCAGAGCAGCCATGTCCACTCAATGCGCTAGCATCTACCAGTCTGCTACGAAGGCTGAACCCTTGTTTCCCCACACGATGTGACGATGTCGAGCTGAAGTTATCAACATTCACACATCCACGTCGCGTCCACTTATTGATATGTATTTGAAATCTGCAAGTTTGTTTGGTATTCTTCAACTCATTGCTCGTTCGCTCATCCTGTCCATCCTCCGGCCCGCTCGTCGCGCACGGCGGGCGGTGTCCAGTCGTGGAAGATCGCGACCTGGACCCTATCTTCGCCTTCCCCATGCCTAAGCGTATCTTTAGATTTTGCAAACACGCTTTTGGATACCCATGAAATCCTCCAACTCCAAGCGCAATGCTCTATCGTGTGGGCCCCGAATGTGAATAGTCGCTCTCAGAAAACACTCGTGCTCCTCTAGTACGTCCTGGCCAAGTTGCGGAGGTACCAGTCTACGAGCCTCCTGCCGACCTTTGCCTCTGAAACGTGGATGAGGTCCTGGTAATCGTTAGCAGACGTCTTTCTTCCGGGATGTGCTGAACTTACACCCTCCATGGCGTAGTCGAGGTCGCTGGCCTGGATAATATCACCATCCAATAGACCACCCTCGGCCCACCTTATTTGCCTGCTCCTCTGCTTGTTGACAAGCAACCAGCACCTCAGCTTCTCTGGCTCTACCTCCAAGAATCCAGCGAGCTTCTTGAGGTCCATGGTTGTGTAGAGCTTGAGGTAGCTCTTGACGGTGGGCGACATCATGTTGTTCTTGACCTCGTCCATGAAGATGCGGAGGTGGTGCTCCACGGGGTCAATGTTGACCTCTGGGTTGTCGAAGTCGGGAGGTGTGGGGCTGATGAACTTGGGGCAGGCGGTGCGGAAGAGCTCCTCAAAGAGGGGAAGAGACTCGGGGCCGCCGCGCTGCAGCCTGTTGAACTGCTCGCCGTACTTCTCCCTCAGAGCAGTGTGGATGGTGTCGTCGAGCCTGGTAGGCTGGAAGGCTACGCAGATGGCGACAAGTGCGTACATTTGGTCGTTCTTCTTGGTAATCGAATCGTACTGCGCGTTCTTCTGGAAGTTCTTTGTCCGCGAGACGTAGACGAGGATGTGGCTGAACATGCGGATGGCATCCGAGTATCGTCGCATCATCATGTAGGAGAATCCGACGTAGTAGTATGTGGTGAAGTGGGCGGCCATGACGCGGGCGAACATGGCCTTCTTGTTGAGCTCAATGTCGTCGAGCGTCTTGAGCGCGAGGCTGAAGTCTCCGAGCAGGCAGTGCACGCGGAGCAGACCGATGATGGAGAAGTATCCCAGCATCTTGTATAGCGGCCTGTTGCCGTATTCTCCGGCGTACAGACTCGCGTCCTCGCCCCGCTTCATTGCCGCCAGCTGCTCGCTGATCTGTGACCGCTGGATGAGCGAGTACAGGACGTTGAGGACGCTGTAGCAGCCCCATGTGTTTGGGTTCTCGCGCAGGAGCGCAATCTCCTCCTCGTTCTCGTTCTTCTGGGCGACTCGTTGGCGGTAGCTGCAGAAGCTGTTGAATTGGTAGATGAACTCGTCGATGACATCCCACGCCCAGTAGTACTATGCGCAGTTAGCCCTGCTATATTCCCCTGTTTTCCATATTCCTTACGTTTGGCACTTCCAAGTCAACGGGGCCCTCGGAGTTCAGGATGTAGTGGAAGAGGTTGCAGTAGCTGTCGTAACTCGCAAACTTGGTCTCTAGCGTGGCCTGGAATTCCAGGGGAGTGGCCGCGGCCTGCAGTTGCGCGTGGATGTCCTGGTTGCTGTTCATCGAGGGCATGCGGTCGAGGTCCTCCATGCCGTCGTATTGGACCTGCTCGCGGTAGTCGTTCGCCATGGCCTCCTCCTCGACGTCCGAGTCGTCGTCCGGCGCACGCCTGGCAGCGTCGCCATTCTGGTACTGCGGCGGGACACGCTCGCGCAGACTCATGTTGGGTATTCGTTCGGCGACGGCACGGGTGCTTGTACGGGGGGTGAATGTCGTGTCGTGGTGCTGCTCCCCGCTTTGTCACGAAATTTGGCGTTCTGTGCGTTTGCTAGCGGCAGTCTGCTATCGATAGCGCGCCCAAGTAGAGGGCAGGCGCGACCGGGATCAGCGCTGTGAGGGGCAGTGCGCAGAGGTCCACTCCACTCAATCCTCACGGCCTGCTTGCTGTCTTTGACATGCCCTGATTCGACTCACCGGCCATTTCCTCAGCGCTGGGTGTCGTGACGGCGTTGAGAAAGTATGGCGAGCCCATGTCGTTTACCGGCGCCGGGTCCGTAGTTTCGCCCTAGAGGGCGAGTAGCTGTGTGCATCAATAACGGAGGCTTTAGGCGCGCCCGGTGCCAGTATGATGTCTTCGCATGCACTGTGGCTGATAAACTACAAAAGCCTGCCGTTCCTCTGTCTCTAGACCCTCTGGAAGCCACGCCGCTGTCAAAACCCTACTACTGTCTTTACCAGCCACGCTACCCATCTTGTCGCAGTCAAGACCCTCTCTGCCCTCTGACTCGCTTCCCACCCTCCAATATGACGTACACCATCGTCCTCTTCATCACGCGCAACCACGACCTTACCTCGGAAGAGTTCAGAGATCACTATGAACACACGCACATTCCCCTGGCCCATTCGTTGCTCGCCTCCTGCTGGCCGATCGATTTCAAACGTCGCTATCTCGCGCGGATATCGCGGAAAGGTTTCGGAGGACCGGCAAACCCCGACCGACCGCCGCTCATGCTAAGGGGCGAGATGAACGAGCTGGACTGTGACTGCATTGCAGAAATGACGTTTGACAGCGAAGCCCGCTTCCAAGAATTCTACCGAAAGATCTACGCCCCGGAGAATGCAGCCAAACTAGCAAGAGACGAGGAAAAGTTCCTGGAAAAAGGAAAAACGAGGGTCATTGTCGTTGGCGAGACTTGGAGTACGGACGAACACGGCGTCTCGACGAGGGAAATAGGCTACGTCCGCAAAGACGAGAGGTCCGACAGCGAAGCCAGTGGTAGTGGCCAGAGTTGAGATGAGAGACGGATGCCGACATGCGACCCGGAGATACCAGTCGACGCCCAGCATGCGATAGAGTCGACGTATTTGCATTAGGCGCAGGACGATGGTGCCATGGTGGTTAACTGTGCTTCTGGCCATAATGATCGGCGTTCAATAGTTTGGGAGAGGGGCTGGCGCTGCGCGCTACTAGGCACCCGTTCGCGCTGCGCGTAGGAGTTCACCGGTTGCTTCCGCGAACTTTTGTCAGATACCATGTCTTTGCGAATTTGCGAATTTGCGACTTTTGGGCGCATTTGGAGGAGCTTGATGTTGGCCTAGAATAGATTGAATTAACCAAATGGAATACATTTCGTTCGTTGAACTTTACACCCTCGATCGAAACCTGCAGCAAAGAATGTCCAGATCGAGACTAGTGCTTGCCTGAGCATACATGCTATACTTATCGAACATGATGCTGAAGATGTTACAAAGACATCGTGTTGATGCGCCACATCCTCACTCAAGGCTTCCCCTCTCCCGAATGCCTATAAACGTAATGCCAATCCCCCCTCGCAATATCAGCCCTGACCTGATAATTACTCTCCGCATCCTCCAAGACCTGCATATCCAAATCCACAACACACATGCCCTCACCCGCACCACCCAACTTCCCCAAAGCTCCAACAAAAGGCACAGCAACCTGACTCAACCCCGCATACCCTCCCCCCGGCGGCCCCCCCGCATTCGCAAAAACAACCGCACACGTATTCTCAAACGCCCTCGCCGTCAACATACTATCCAGAAACAATGCTTCAGCCGCCGGGTTCCTCGCCAAACCCTCCTTATTACAATCATTCAGCGTCCAGAAGGTCGGTATAATAACAATCTGCGCGCCTTTGGCAATCAGCTCGCGGAACGCTTCTGGGAAGGCGAGGTCCCAGCATATTAGCAATCCGACTTTTCCGATGGGCGTGTCGAAGACTTCGTGGGGGTCGTGGCGGGAGCCGGTGAGGTGGTTGCGTTCGGGGCCCCAGAGGTTCTTTTTGATGTATTTTCCTATGATGGAACCGGAGGGGGAGATGTAGTAGCATACGTTGAGGAGTTTGTCTTCCGCTGCAGAGTTCTCTTTGTGGGATTCTACGATTGTGCCGGGGACGATGGCTAGGGTGGGTGTCATTCAGTATTGGGGGTTTGTGTGGAGCGGTGAGTGGTGGGATGGTCTTACAGATGTTACATTCTTTGGCTAGGGAGCAGTATCTCTCTAGGTAACCAGAGCATTGTTCGATGCAGTTTAGGAACTCGGGGTCGTTTGGCTTCCAGCTTGTCAAGTGGTATTCGGGTAGGACGGCGAGTTGGGCGCCCTGAGCTGCTGCTGAGCGGATGAATGAAGCGGCTTTGTTGAAATTGTGTTCTGGTTGTAAGGGCTAGCTAGTGTTAGCAAATGAGTCTGACGGTTGTAGTTGTGGTCGACCATGATGGGTGATCATGATGATGTGGGGTAGAAGAGATACCTCTGGGTAGAGTTGGATAACAGCAACTTTGATCGTCGGCGCCATCTTGATTTAACAAAGTTTGTCGATATAGATCAACCAAGTCAGGATGATATCTGTGGTGAAGTTGCGATCTACGAAGTGAGGCTAGTCAAAGGCGTACTTTATGACATAGCTGACGCATGCGCGTCGATACAAGACTAGTGCTCGCTAAAACTGACAAGCTTTCTGTCCAGGGGGTGAGCATGTTCAAGCATCCCGGCAAAACGCTGATCATGGACGTCTCCTTCAAAGCGTGAAAGGATCGATGTGTTGCAAGTAAAATAATCATATTCCAGAGTAGCCGATGGGTATCTATATAGGAAAAGAAGCATACTCCAACCAACACCTGTCGAGGGCTGTACGGCACGACCTTCTTCTCGTAAACATGCCAATAATATTGTTCTGATCGCCATGCCTTCCCTCATGGCTTCCCCCTCTTCGCTTGAATAATGTAGCTGGATAGGTGAAATACTCTTCAGCTTGCTCTGAAACGTACCGCAACGCGAAGGAACGTGATAGAACGGAAAGGCCGGGTCAAGTTACTGTAACCCCTCGTCGACCCCAGGGGATGGGCCGAGCTCTGACAGGCGATGAGCCTCCATGGGCACTGTTCATGCTACTACACTGTCAGCCCAATGGTAACCGTCGACTTGCACACCATTGGTCCTGTACAACTCCTCTTCAGACTCTGACCCATCGTCGGAGCCGGTATCCAGAAGAGCATACTGGTTGACCACAGGTGCAGGCTTCATAGGCATGCGAGCGACGGGAGTGTGGGCCTTTTTGGGCTGAGGTAGCGGTCCAGCGCATTCATCCGGATAGTACTCGATGCGCATGCCCTTGTATATAGTACGCGACATCATGCAGGTCCTGGCGAACAAGGCGTTATGGACGGAGTTGGTCGAGATGTACGCATCGCCCGTTTTGAAGTAGACATCCACCACGATGAGATTGTGGATGTGATCGAGGTGGTCACGGATCTGATCTGTAGTGACTTTGCCTGCAACGCCTCGGACGACAAGATTACGCGTAGCTCCGCCGGCGATCTTGTTGGATACGTGCGGTGGTACGTGGAATTGTCGGTCACTCCAACGGAATTCAAGCTGGCATGGTCAGCTCCTTCAACACTTTGGGGTGGGTGCATATCCTACCCTCTTCATGTGTAGATATATATCATTACGCTTAGCATACGCAAGAAAGTCGGCAGCCCCTTCAATGAACGATACCGTTGCAGATCGGTCATTGCGGAGGAATATGTCCAGCAGTCTGCCGCCACGGACAATGCCGGCCAGGTCCTTGTGTGTGGTACGCTCGGAAAGGTTGGTGATTAGCACAGTGCGCTGATCGTGGAGCGGTATACGCTGGGCTGGTCCACGATTCAGATCGTCATATTCGTCGGGTGGGCTGTCCAGGTCACCTGTGAAAGACTCGGAGTCCCCATAGCTGACGACTCGACGGAACGATGCTGAAGGTCTAGGGTGGAGTCCGTGGCTGGCAGAGGTTTGATCGGAGCCTTTCAGGTAACGACCTGACGCAGGCGCTGCTACAGGAGTAGCCTGGGATCTTGTATGTGTGTGTTGCGATTCATAATCGTAACTCGACGGTTCTTCGTTCGAAGCCCCATTCTCGCCCTGCAGCAGTGTATCCAAGGTTTCGTTCGTCAGGCCTCCACGGAATAGAGCGCTCTTGAGAAGGTCTAGACACGGTCAGAAACGAATGGTATTGCGCTGAGGCAGTCATGTACGTACGGTACTCTCGAACTGCTTGGGTCTGTGGGCAAATGTATTAGCATTTTCGCAGCTAAAAGCAGACCCAGAGCAAGCTGGAGGACTGGTGGGGGAATTTTGAATGTTCGGAGTGATGTTGGGCACAATAAAACGTACCATGTACTCATGTTCTGCCTTGCTGATGGTGACATTGTCAGAGAGATCAGTGCCGTAGCTGACAGGCTGGTTGGAAGTATGCTGTTGATAAGAGTCAGCTCTACAGACGCCAAATGCATAGCTACTGCCTGGGGGGCTACCAACAAATTCAGCCCTAAAACTTTAATCAGCAAACAGCCCGGTGCATAAACCAGGTCAAGATAGTGTGCACTCACTTGCGTAGAAGAGCGTCGAAATAGGATTTGCCTATGGTTACGGTGGCCATAGTACAGGTGAAGAAGAGCGCGGTGCTCGGGGCCGAAGATGGCTTTGCAGCGTACTTTCAGGGTGTTGATCAGTGAATTGGGCAGGCTATGGTAGTTATCAGTGACGGGCAGCAGGTCCAAGCTCGCCCTAGCGCTCCACAACTCCACAGGGCTGGGAAGGCGCCATGGATGGCCTTCCGCGACGCGACCCCGGATTGCTTATGCAGCCCTGTGCATCTGTGTATACAGCATTATCAACGTCTATGTTTCTTTTTCTGCTCCGTTTGCACAAGTTCCTGATGGTGTGACGAAAATACGTCCACCAACCTTCCACGTTGCAAACAAGCGCTGTGCGACACCCATCGGTTGCGTGCGACATGGTGATAGGCACGAATGGGCGCGGCGTAGCGGCATCGATCCCCCGCTAGCGTCCATGGCGTATCAAATTTCTGGACAGGCGCGCCTCTCCGCCGCTCATGGAACCGAACACGCCTCAACACCAGTTGGCCAAGCAGATCGCTGCCGGCAATAGCAGCCCGGCCCTCAGCTCGCCCTGGTCGCAAATCACCGACAATCCCTTCTTCACCGCCGTATGATTCACCCTGGGGCCAATGCGTGCTTGCTGGACGTGTGCTCACTGATGCCATAGGGCTTCGGTCTCGCAGCGCTTGGGGTTGCGGCGCGGACGGGCCAGAAGGGACTCCAACATGGCGCCGCGTTTGTGCGCCGCCGCATGCTCGTCGATCTCGAAATAACTCGCCATGACGACGCCTATCCCTGGGTCCTCCAATGGATGACCAACTACCACCGCGCACAGCAAGCCGGCACCAGGCCACTCGTGCGCAACGGCGTCCTCTCCAAGGTCCTCAATCGCATCGACCCGCGCATGCACCACCTCCAAGTCCAGACGTACACGCCGCAGGATGGACCCTCGCACGCCGCCCATTTCTCCTTCGTACCGGGGCCGGGCAAGCACTTCTTGCGCTACAAGAACGCTTTCATCCTCGTCGACCGGCAGCGAGAGCGCAATAGCCTGAACGTCAAGGATGGCGTACCCTTCGAGACGATCAACCTCACGACCCTCTACTCGCACCGCGACGTCTTCGAAGACATCTTCGCCGAAGCACACCAGATATACCAGCAGTCGCAGGAGGGCAAGACTGTCATATACAACTCCATGGGCACCATGTGGCAGCCCTTCGGCGACGCCAAGCGAAAGCGACCTCTCGATTCGGTGGTCCTTGAGCGCGGCGTCAAGGAACGCATTGTAGAGGATATGGAGGCTTTCATCGCATCACGCAAGTGGTACCTAGATCGCGGCATACCATACAGGCGAGGCTACTTGTTGTATGGGCCGCCGGGTACGGGAAAGAGCTCCTTCATCCAGGCTGTTGCAGGCCATCTTGACTTCAATATTGCCATTTTGAATGTCAGCGAGCGTGGGCTCACAGACGATAGGTTGAACCATCTGCTGACCAAGGTCCCGCGACGTACTGTAGTGCTGCTGGAAGATGTTGACGTCGCATTCATGAACCGTAAGACGCCTGGTGCAGACGGATTTGCTAGCGCCTCGGTCACCTTCTCCGGGCTGCTCAACGCTCTCGACGGTGTTGCCAGTGCTGAGGAGCGGATCATCTTCCTGACTACAAACCACGTCGAAAGACTAGACGAAGCGCTCATCCGACCTGGGCGCGTGGACATGACGGTAAGACTCGGTGAAGCAACAGAGTTTCAAATCGAGCAGCTTTGGGACCGATTCTATGCAGAGTTCGATGCAGGCGGGCAAGCGAAGCAGAGATTTATGGCTAGAGTGAGGGAGTTGGGCCTCATCGACTCGGTGAGTACTGCAGCGCTACAGGGGTTGTTCCTCTACAACAAGGACGACACCGAGGGCGCTATTGCGATGGTTGAGGGCCTCACCGCTGGTCGCAAAGCCGAAAACCACGTGGGAATAGCCGGTCACGTTGACGTGAACGAAGTGACGTCACGCTGAGCGTTGGGAACCCGTAGAAATATGTAAAACTCCGAATGCAAACGCTGCGGCTCTGTTCGCTCGGACGTGCAGATGTCAATCAGTCTTGGACTGTAAGGGTGCCGGGATTTTGGAGCATGCAGGTGTGTGATGGTATGCAGGCGGCTCGCGCGCGCGGGAGCGTGCGAGGCTTTTTTCCTGGGAACTCCACATCGTCGCCCGGATCTAACCGCTTACCGTGAAGACACTGCACTCGCTATTGGATGACTCAAGGCATATTCCATCATTGACCTAATTCTGGACCGCTTCCCGCGCTTCCATCTAATCAGATCATCGAAAAGCGTGAGGCCCAACACATGGAGGCCGGTGGATTTATCTGATCATCTGATTCCGACGTCGCGCGAGGCCGCTTTGGCGCGACAAACGGAGCACTTGTACACGCGCCCCTGGCCACACCCGGGCTCCCACCCATACATATGGCTAACGAGGACGGGTGCGGGTCATCTTCGTCGCTTGCTCTCTCGCCTGCCCATCCTTCTGGAAACACGCGACACGACCGTCCTCCCGTCTCGCCAGGCAGCTACGAGTTGCAGCCTCTGCCTGACAAAGCAAAGAAAGCAAGGAACATAGCCACGTCCGAAACCCCTTCTGATGACGATCTTGATTCGCCAGCTGGCCGCCCCGAGACTCCTACACGATCCGTCAAGACAGCAATGTCAAGAGTACCTCTCTTGGTGAGATCGAGCCCGGCGCAGGGAACAGGTACGCAAACTATTCTTTGTTGTCAAGCGCCATGGTCGTCATTCGCCCCTCGGCCTTGGACGGGTGCACAGGAGCAACGATGCACACGGCGCACTGAACCTCATTCGCTACACGTGCTGACCCCAACTTCAGGTTCATATGGCGGCCTACCTATTCTTTCTTCCAGTCCAGAGGAGTCTGATGAAAATAATGTGATTAAAAACTCAAGAAAGAAAAAAGGCAAGAGCAGACTTTCGCATAGTGAACCTTCACTACTTTCGGATCACCACCAAAATGATTCGACACGCAGTGAGCCAATCCTTTCAGGCGCTACCAAGTCACGACGCAGGACGGGTGACGCCAGTCGTAGCAGCACGACGCTCGGTGTAGCCTCTAGTGGCCAGGACTTTGAAGCTAGGTTCAACGCAAGCGGTCTTGATCCTTCTACCGCCGGCGCGCCACTGTTTGACAACTCAACCTCATCGAGCAGTACGCTAGACGATAATGAATCCTCCGAGGACGACGATTTACACGATATGAAGGGTAGCCCGTCCGATAATTCGCCCTACGCTCAAGTGAGGGCATCCGTCGCTGCTACCGACGACCTTTCCCTGTCCATTGATACCCCGCGCATGTGGTTCCTATCGATTCTGTTTTCTATCGCCGGTTCTTCAACCAACTTGTTCTTTTCCCTACGATACCCTAGCGTCAGCCTTACTCCTATTATTGCACTACTACTCGTCCACCCTCTCGGTCTGCTTTGGGACCAACTCTTCAAACGACACGACGATCCTGAAGAAACCTTCGTCGATGGTTGCTCTCAAACAGCATCGCATCCTCCACAGGCAAAAGCCACTTGGAAACGCCGGATACGGCTCTGGCTAGGCCAAGGCCGTTGGAATGAAAAGGAACACTGCTGCGTATACGTCAGCAGCAATGTATCCTTCGGCTTTGCCTTTGCGACAGATGTAAGTATCATCTATGCATCGATGTACGGTATGCTGACGACCCAAGGTCATCGTTGAGCAAGTCAAGTTCTACAAGCAAGACCTTGGCATCATGTACCAAATATTGCTCATCCTCTCCACACAAATACTTGGCTACTCCCTTGCCGGTATCACCAGACGTTACCTGGTCCGACCCAGCGGCATGATCTGGCCGAGCACACTGGTATCAACCGCCATGTTCACCGCACTACATAAAGATGAAAACAAGCCTGCCGATGGCTGGACCATTGCTCCACGCAAGTTCTTCTCGCGCATATTCATGGGATCCGTTGCGTTCTACTTCCTACCTGGTCTCCTATTCCCAGCATTGAGTTATTTCAATGTAATCACTTGGTTCGCGCCAAAGAGCGTTGTTGTTGCCAACCTGGTACGTTTGTTGCTTTCCGAGTAGACAGTGTGTTAATCTGAGCAGTTCGGAATCTCATCTGGTCTTGGATTATTCCCAGTGACTTTCGATTGGGCGCAAATCGCATACATCGGCTCCCCGTTGATTACACCATTCTGGGCTGCTATGAACATTCTCGGAGGTCTTGTAGGCGTGATGTGGATTGCAGCGCCGATCATGTGTAAGTAGTTCGAAGAGGTGAGGATACTAGTGCTAACAAAATGCAGACTACAAAAACGTCCTCTACTCTTCCTACATGCCCATCCTATCATCCGCCGTATGGGATAATCGTGGCAAGCCGTACGACGTCAGCAAGATCTTGACCGACAACTTCCTCTTTGACGAAGAAGCGTACAAGCAATACAGCCGCGTCTACCTCCCGATTACTTACGTGTTGAGCTACGCCTTGCAGTTCGCCGGTCTTACAGCTCTGCTTTCGCACACTGGCCTTTGGTACGGAAAGGACATCTGGAGGCAATGGCGTCGCTCCTGGGCCGAGATCCGAAAAGAATCAGCAGCTGACTACCAGCCACTTGTGAATGGCACCGACAACAATAGCCACCCATCCTCGCCTGCAATGTTGCGACACAGGCCCAGCACGACATCAGACCCAGACGTGGAAGATTTGCTATCTGCAGAAGATGTGCACAACCGACTCATGCGCAAATACGAGGACGTGCCGATAACTTGGTACCTTTTGACTGGGATCAGTATGGCTGCAGTTGGCATGTTCGTCGTCGAGTACTACCCTGTCCATCTACCCTGGTACGGTCTCTTGCTAGCACTTGGCATCGGCGCAGTCCTCTTCGTCCCCATCGGCATCGTCATGGCCATCACAAACCAACAAAGCAGCATCTACCTCATCTGCCAACTCATCTGCGGTGTTGTATTCCCCGGCCGACCCGTCGCAAACATGGTCTTTACAACCTTCGGCTACATCTCAGCAACCCAAGGCCTAAAGTTTGCTTCCGATCTCAAGCTCGGTCACTACATGAAGATCCCACCTAGAATCCTCTTCAAGCTCCAACTCTCCGTCACCATCATCTCCAGCTTAACTCAGATCGGCGTTCTCAATTGGATGCTGAACAACATCCCTGGTATCTGTACACCCTCAGCCATCAACGGCTTCAACTGTCCCATCGCCCGCGTCCACTTCAACGGAAGTATTCTCTGGGGTGTCGTCGGACCAGGGAAGTTCTTCGGCCCCGGCGCACTCTACCAACACTTGATCTGGGCCTTCCCCATCGGCGCCATCGCCCCCGTCATACTGTGGTATCTCGCACGCGGCAGCCGCAAGTCCATTCTCAGTAAAGTCAACCTCGCCGTCGTGTTCGGTAGCTTGAGTTGGATTCCACCGGCTACCGGACTCAACTTCTCCGTTTGGGCGATTGTGTGTTATATCTTCAACTACGAGATTCGCAACCGGAGGAACGCGTGGTGGAAGAAGTACAACATGATGCTTAGCGCGGCCTTGGACTCTGGCCTTGCGTTTGGTGTTGTGGTCATCTTCTTTGGCATTGTGTACCCGGGCTGGATGAGTAACTTCAAGTGGTGGGGTACGGAGGTTTACAAACAGGTAAGTCAGCCACATACAAGCCGGCTTCATTGGATACAAAAGCTAACACTATTTCCAGGGGTGTGACTGGCAAGCCTGCCCGTACAAAGAGGTACCCAAAGGCGAGACCTTTGGACCTGGGAGTTGGTGATTCGTTGATTACTCGCATTGGCATATGCATTAGACGACCGGCGTTCACGAGTGGAGTTTGGGATAGACATGCTGTTGGATACACCACGTTGATCGTTTGAGCGGATTGGATACGCTCGCGACTTGCATGTTATTTTTAGGTACTGTTATTGGATACAATGAATCTCATTGCTACCATCTCTTGATGTTCTCGATGAGATTGAACGCTAGATAGGCTCGGCGATAACTCCAGCAACTTCAAACAGCGAGCTCTCCAGCGGCTTGCACAAGGAAATGATCAAGCCGTGAAGTAATTTGCTCCAACGTGGGAGCATCTTCTCCAACTACCTGTTGTGCACCGATAGAAATAAGCCACGGGCGATTGCGTGCCTCCGACTCCAAATCATCGAGCTCTTCTAAAGCCACAATAAAACCCGCTCTTTTCAGTTCGAAGGCTTCGCCGTCAAATGTCCCTGAGCCCCATCCGCAGTCGCGGTAGATCTTCTGCCACGCTCGGAAACGATTGATCCTCCGTCGCCACCCATCAGCACCATCTGGGCCATGGTGCTGTCTCATATACTGAATCGCGGCGGTCGTCTCAGTAGGGAGACGAATACCTCCAGGAAAGATATTCTGCATAACGATAGGATCTTCCAAGATCTTTCGCGATGGTGGATGGCAAGGATCGTCGTCCTCTGAGGGGTCATAGTACGGAACCCATTCCAGGCTTTGAAACTTTGCAATAATCTCATCAAGCACGGTCTCAACTGGCCGTCTAGGTGCTTTCTCCCATTCGTTGCGGTCAGGTCCAACTGAAGACCACTCAATAATCGTTTCTGTATTCGGTGAATGTTCAAACTATCGGTTCGCAAACGATTAACATACGGTCCTGTGTATCATAGATCAAGTCAGTACCGTAGTGACCGCTATACATATCACCACTCGTCAACCTCAGCATATGAGGCGGTAGTAGCTTGGTATCCTCGTCATGATACCTTTCACCCCACCGCAGATCCTCGACGAAATCTGTGTCACCAGAGTCCGCGAAATATGTTACGGCTTTTGAACGGGGGATCAACTCGACGCCGAACCACTGCCACGATTCGACAATGTCGCTGCGCAATGCAGGGATTGATCTTATCAAATGAATGACCTCAGAATCCAGGCCTATCTTCTCGAAGATGGAAGTTGCGACGGTCTCGGAAGAGTGAGGTGGGCGAATGATATCAGATGGAGATATGTAGCGCATCGTGACGAAGAGATCGAGAAGCTTCGTCAGGCGGGAGATGAAGCCCGCGTGCTTCTCAGCGATGGCCTCCATTGCCGCGAGTGTTGTGGGAATGATGACGACCTGGTGGTGATGGATGGTTCTAAGGGCCAGGGGTCGTGCGCGTACCTAGGTAGCTTCGCGATCCAATCACCAGACGCGCGACCGCGACGAACAACCTCAGGCTAGCCTTCACCACCACTCAGACGAGCGGCATCGCCAACGAACCTCTCCCCAGCTACACCCACGGTCGAAGTTCGCTACTGTACGACCCTAACACGACTCTTTTAGCATATACTGGTGTGCGCGCACCAGAGCCATCTCGCCGACACGACGGCATTGATCGCCTTCGAGATTCAGACACCGCCTACGCTCACGTAACCCTGCGAAGGCTACCGCGACTTCACGATCCTCTCAATTGCCAGACGCATCTGAACAAATCGGCAAGATGGTCGGAAAGAAATCGGGCAGAGCCCAATTGAGGGAAGAGGGTACGGCATCGGGATACTACAGCGCAAACATGGCAACTAACAAGCCTGCAGGTCTGGAGCGAACGGACAACAACATGGACCTCACGACATGGCCCCAGGTTGGCATGATCAACCAAAAGAACTACTACACCGAGTTCCTCAAGCGCGACGAACAGTTCCTCGCCGTACGATACCCCAAGGATGAAGAGAGGGCGCGCATAGTACAAGAAGCCAGGGATAAGGATCGCGCACGCGCGTTGGGAGTACCAGCAACGGAAGGAGCGACACCACAGGTTGCGGACGAGACAATGGAAGATGCTGAGGTCTCCTTCGCATCAAGAACCGACATCTCCAAGCTCATCGTGATACATCCTGGCAGCCAGAACTTGAGGATAGGCCTTGGATCGGACGCGCTGCCGAAGACTGTGCCTATGGTCATCGCGCGCAAATGGAAGGAGAGTGAGGACGAGGAGGATGAGGGAGAGCCTAGCCCCAAGCGGATGAAGGTCGAAGGTGCCGTGCCCGCCGATGCGCTGCCCGAGAAGTGGTTCGGAGAGGATGTGAGTATTTGAGTGTTGATTGCACGGGCGGTGCTAACTTGCGACCAGTTTGCCGACCAGTACATGGCCATGTCATCCGAACTTAGGACGAGGATGCGTTCCAATAAGCGACGAGTGCTACCCAACTCGAAAGACCTCGTAATCAACTTCAACCGAAAATCACCCCCAGACATCATCTCCGAACACAATGACATCAACCGTATCGAGTGGACAGAACTACCTGCAGATCCCAAGAAGGCACCGGACTTCTTCACTGGGCACGATGCGCTACGGATACCCGAGAGATCCAACCCACGATACAAGCTGTTCTGGCCGATACGGAACGGCACGTTCAATGAGAAGGACTATCGCGACCGTAATCAGATCTACCATGATCTCTCCAAGATATTAGAAGAGGCTTTCCGGAATCAACTTGGTATTACCAGGTTAAAAGACCTTGTCAACTACAAGTGCGTCTTTATCATACCAGACCTCTACGAGCGACAATACGTCACAATGATATTGGACATCCTCATGCGGGATCTTGGCCTTGGAAAGGTCTGTCTGCAGCAAGAATCGCTTTCGGCTACTTTCGGTGCTGGCTACGGTGTTGCCTGCGTAGTCGATATCGGTGCTCAGAAGACATCAATCTGTTGCGTTGACGAGGGCCTTTGTGCCGAGGAGTCCCGTGTCAATCTCAAGATGGGCGGAGCTGATGTGACGGAAACCTTCATCAAGATGATGCTTTACGGGCATTTCCCGTATGCCGACATGAACCTAAAGCGGAGATACGACTTCCTGCTTGCCGAGGAGCTGAAGCAGAAATTCTGCTCTATGGATGAGGGCTCGGTCACGGTACAAACGTGGGACTTCCATCTTCGCGCTTCGGGCCAAGACACGCGGAAGTACACTTTCAAGACGTACGACGAGACTATGCTCTCTGTCATGGTTAGTAACTCAATAATCATGTAAGATGGACCCTGCTAACGAATTCAGGGTTTCTTCAAGCCCTCAATCTTCGAGAACGCGCGGAAACTTGAGAACAGGAGGAAGGTCGTGCCACGCTCAGTCGACCTCTACGACGGCTCACCCAACGACCCCATCTCGCAAGCACAAATCGCCATCATCGAGGCCGCAGCCGGTAAACCCGTCGTACCCACCATCAACGGCGCGCCAGAAGCCGTGAACAACACAGCACCTGCCTCAACCCCCCAGCGCCCCCAGCCAAACCCCTTCAACCTTCTCGGCCGCCTCAACGACAACGAAGGCACACCCCGCTCCTCCGTCGCAGGCTCCCCCGGCCCCGAAGGCAGCAACACGCCCAACCCCGACCGCGACACCCCCATGGGCGACACAGACGGCGCCCCGCTCCTCTTCCGCGACCCGATCCACGAAAAGACCAAGCTAGCCGAAGCCCGCGACGCCATCCTCCCCATCCACTCCCTCGACGCCGCGATCCTCGAATCCCTCTCCCAAGGCGCCCGCGGCGACGACCGCAAACTGCGCGACTTCTTCGGCGGCATCATGCTCGTTGGCGGCGCGTCCAAAACACCCGGTCTACGCGAGTTCCTCGAGATGCGACTCCGTGAGTTGCGACCGGGCTACGGTAAAGAGATTCTAGTGGGGCCACCGCCAAGGGACTTTGATCCGCAGGTTGTGGCGTGGAAGGGGGGGAGTGTGTTTGGGAGGTTGAGTGGGCATGGGAATGATGGCTGGATTAGTCGGTATGAGTATGATATGTTGGGGGCGAGGCTGTTGAATAATAAGTGCATGTTTGCTTGGTAGGATGGAGTGAATAGGGATGCTGTTGATAGGTCTCGCAAGGAAGGTCGAGATGTTTGATCTGTTGGAGGGTGGGTGTTTAGATGGGTGGGTTATTGGGTATTGTTAGAGCAGCATCGGGTTGGTGTGGGATGGTGAGAGTAGACATTCGGTTCATGGGTTCATCCTGGTGGGTTCACCGAGGGTGGTATTTCTTGTCGAATAACAATGTGTTATGAACACAGCTTCCTCAATAGTCTGCTTATGGTTGTTCCCAAGTCACTACAGCGATGTTCTTGACTACATGGATATAGCTTGTAAGCCGTGATTGTATTTCGTCTCATATCGCATACACTAACGTAACAACAGATGAGAGTCAGACCGCTTCACCGTGTGACTGTCACATCCTGCTCCTGTCATTGCGCCGGCATAGCCGTGGCACCATCTTGCGTATGCATCGCACACACTCACTCCCGAAAACCCTCTTACGTGTGGAAGCCACCAGCTTACAATAAGACATCGGCAGGCTCGCAGACCTTCTTGTGAATCTTCCAGTGCTTCTTCTGGCACTCAGTGGAGCAATACTTGCGGTTCTTGCACTTGGCACAAGCAAGCAGGGCGTCACCTCCAGCTTTAGCCTTGACGCCACATCCGCCGCACAGGTCCGGCTTGTTGAACTGCTCGCGGAGCTCCTTGACGACAAGCGAAGTTGATGAATCTGTCATACCAGTGCTGAAGAGACCTCCTGGGCCAGGAACATTCATCATCTGGAAGCCCGTTCCGTTATCGGGCTCAGAGGGTCTAGCGTTGGCCTCTTCGGTGATGCTCTTGGATTTGAAGTCGTAAGGAACTCCGTTCTTGTAGCCGTTCGGACCGAAGAGCGCCTTCTTCATCTGGCCCTGCGCAGCAGGCATGAGACCGCCTTCGGTGTAGACCTTCTTTAGCATGGTGATGTAGGGGGCTGGGAGCTTGCATCCGAGTGTCATGGCACAAGCACCGAGCAGGACGTAGACGTATGTGGGATCCGGTCCCCAACTTCCGAACCACTTCTCCTTGAGGCCGACAGGACCAGCGAGCATCTTCGCCTCCTTCATAGCGATCATGTCGACGAGGATACCGGAGTCGAGGTGGTTGCGGATGATTTTGGGGTGAGAGCAGTAGGGGGCGTAGGTGCTGTATGCACAGCAGCGTCCTGCTTCTTCCTCAGACTTGCCTTGAGCTCGAGCCCTAGCCTGAGCGGCTTCCATGAGCGGAAAGAGACCGGCTTCAGTATCGAGAGCTTCGACGATTTCGAAGTCGTGGTCTGACTGGAAGAGACCTGGCATGGTGTTAGTCGATGAGTTGCTCGATTGAAGTATGCTTGCCACTTACAGTATCCCCAGGCACCCATCTTGGATATTCAGTGCTTGTAGTAGTTGAGTACAGTAGTGGAAGATGAGCGGTTGATGGAAGCAAGCAGTCAATGTGGACTACTGCGGATGACAGTTGACGGTGCTGAGCTTTGCTGTGGAAGGTGAGTGGTGAAGTGAAAACAGGAGAACGCGATATGAGATCAGAGAAGGGTACGCATCGCGTCACACGTCATATGCGAGGCCAGGCTGCAATGTTGGCTGTTGGAGAAGGAGCGAGGACGCGTGTTCCCGTGACCCAGGCGCCTTTCTCAAATATTGTTATCGCGACCTCAAGCAGCAAAATGGGGCACTTCGTGATTCAATCCCACCTATCACATCTGTGAAGACTGGCAGCCTGATGTCCGCAAAAGCGCCGTGGGTGAAAAGGCTTCCTCCGCCAGGCCTCCGGTGCGAATACATGATCTGACCAAACTCCAGCTTAGAGGGGATCTAGCTTTCCTGCGCGTCGATGATCAACATCATCTATCGATGCGTGGGAGTATTCCAAACGCTCGCCAGCGACATCAGTACTATGCAATGTTTCGAGAGTTGTATAATTCTGATGAGGCAAGTTCCATATATTGGGACGCATACCTACATAACTCCCATTGAACAAGAACAGACATGATGAGCTACAAAGCGCGGGCGTGGCTGCTGTTCTATCCACATCTGAGCTACGCTTAAGCTCTTCAGATATCTGAGAATATGCGCAGACGCTGTCATGTCTTTTGGACCCTGAGCCGTTACGGGTTATCCACCAATGCCGTAGGCAAGACCTCACCTCACCGTTCCTCACACTGTCTTTGAGGTACCGGCGTCTTCACCTTCACCGTATCACCATGAGATCACGAGCATTCAATCGGCTAGCAGACGCTGGCTCCCTCTGCTCACGGCTTGACGTTGCTCTCCCCATCAACCACTAACTCACGACGCAACGGGGTAACCTCCAAGTAAGTCACATCCCGGGTGACAGTTATCAGACGCTTGCTAATTCTTTCA
Source organism: Alternaria infectoria (assembly GCF_024043175.1). Lineage (NCBI taxonomy): Eukaryota > Fungi > Ascomycota > Dothideomycetes > Pleosporales > Pleosporaceae > Alternaria > Alternaria infectoria. Next base: position 1,448,896 of record NW_026250695.1, read on the forward strand.
GAGTGTCGCCAAAGCGATATCCGATGACGGTCACCCAAGCTCGCGGCATAGCCAACAAGGCCAAGAAGCATGCGCCTATCTTGCAAGTAGTCCATACTCTTACCTTGGCCGCACAAACTAACGAATGCAGATTTGGCGGCAGGCTTCTGCGCCTCCAGGTAGGCCCGCAACGTCGCAACTTCTCGGCACACGAAGACATGTTGTGCATGCGATCCAAGGTCTTTAAAGACCGTTTCCAACCCGCACGCAAAGACGTTGAAGGCGAGTGTGTCATCTGCCACGAAGATCTGGATGCAGCGGTCAAGACCCTTACATACTGCAAGACTTGTGGGAACAATCTGCATCAAGACTGCATGGAACAGTGGAACAATACCAACAGTACCTGTCCTACCTGTCGCGCTGCATGGGTCAAGACGCCTTTCATCAACACGTTCAATCTCGATGATACAGACGCCGACGGATTCGATATATACGTTCAATGGCTCTACGGACGTAGTATCCCGACGTACCTGGCAGACAACGGAGATGTACGAGCCCGTTGCAGGAGGCTAGTAAAGGCGCACATTGTAGGGGAGAACATCGGCGATGCAGCTTTCGTGGAAGCGGTACGACGTGAGATCATTGGAAACAGCCTGGCAGAGACGAACAGTATATCAGTCTACACTCTCAACGTAGTGTACAGACTTACGGCCGGACCCTGCGCTCTTCGAAGCTTCATGATCGAACTATGCGTCCTTCATCGCAACCGTGGCAATTGGTTTGCTCAAGCTGAGAAGTTGTCGCGCCCCGCTCTGATCGACTTCACGGCACGCTTGATGAAAGATACAGAGCAGCAAGATACCCAGCAGATCTGGAACTCCATGGTGGTGGCGGGATACATTAAGCTAGAAGTCTAGGGGTGACAGAAGCATAGGAACCGACTGAGCAGTTCTGGATAACGAGGGCTTTTCGTGAGCAAGATGTCTGGAGCTTCATGAGCGATGAAGGATATATTGGACAGGACAAGGCAGATAATGACGAGGTCGATGACACCAATGGAGACGAGAGCTTGGCCAGTTGAGCAGGGGAGTATCGATCTCGCTTCGCATGGTCGTTTATGATGGTTTGGGGACATTCGAGCAATGAAGGCAAGACACTCCCGCAGCCTGGAGAACCTGGGCTGTCAAGCAGATGCGGCTCATATTCTAGGACAGTCAAAGAATATTTGAAAGGGATCAAACTTACGTGCCACACGCATTCGTCCATTCTTCGTCGAGCTCATCGCGGGTTACACGGTAAGGTCGGCAAAGTATGAGCCACATGTAGAATCTATTCAGTCCTCGTAGTGGTGTACTCGCAAGCGCGCACAGGATGAAGTATAGCAACCACACGCACGCTCCAAACAGGTAGAAACATCGCGCTTTCCAAAGTCTCGAAATGTGTCCTGTCGTCTCTGCCAAGCCGCTCGCATCCCACTCCCGAACTCGCATCCCTCACCCAAACCAGGTTAGTCATCAAACCACCGAAGAACCACCAGGTTCCTGCATGCCACTAAACCAAACCCGGCATTGTAAACTTCATCAATCACCCACCACCACCCAATACAACCAATCACAGCCACTACGCAGATGTGCGCACGACGCCCGAGGAATCCGGGTCGGAGGGTATGGCACGACCGTCTCGCCGTTACGCACGTTTCTTTTTGCCGATGATGGGGCTGAAAGGCGCGAGAACCACGTTAGAACCACGTTTTCTCTTCTAGCAAGCATGCAAGGCGCAGGTGGCCCTGCGTTTTTTAGGCTGACAGGCGGTACTGGTGTATTCGGTATGTTCCGGATGGGAACGTGGGTGGAGGTACATATACGAGGCTATGGCACTTTAAGGTAGTGAACGAACCAATTCGTTAATTTCATCTTTCCGACCTGCAGTTGTGTGTGGGGGTATTCAACTACCAGGACGCTACGATGGCAGCTACCAGCACCCCACCAGAAAAGGAACCGCACATATCCTCCCAACCCATCACCTGGACGAACTGGTACAAGAAGATAAATTGGCTCAACACAACCCTCGTCATCCTGATCCCAAGCTACGGTCTCTACCTCGCCCGCTCCACACCCCTCACCCTCCCAACGTTTCTATGGAGTATTCTCTACTACGCCACAACCGCCTTCGGTATCACAGGCGGATACCATAGGCTGTGGAGCCACAGATGCTATTCCGCACGCCTTCCCCTACGCTTATTCCTCGCGTTTACAGGAGCAGGAGCGATTCAGGGAAGCATACGGTGGTGGAGCGCTAATCACCGTGCTCACCACCGGTGGACGGACACGATGAAAGATCCCTACTCGGTTATGCGCGGACTCTTATTCTCGCACATCGGATGGATGGTGTTGAACAACGATCCGAAAGTCAAAGGGCGGACGGACATCTCTGATCTCGATAGCGATCCCATTGTTGTGTTCCAACACAAGCATTACGGCAAACTGCTTTTGTTTACAGCCTGGATCTTTCCTGGCATGGTCGCTGGACTGGGATGGGGCGATTATTGGGGTGGCTTTGTGTATGCGGGGATTATACGGGCGTGTTTCGTACAACAGGCTACGTTTTGTGTGAATAGTCTCGCGCATTGGATTGGCGAGCAGCCGTTTGATGATCGGAGGAGTCCGAGAGATCATGTGTTCACTGCGCTGGTGACGATGGGGGAGGGGTATCATAACTTTCATCATGAGTTTCCGTCTGATTACCGTAAGTTGCTAATTCTCTTGAACTATGAGAGCCATGATGATGCTGATGCTAGAAAGGGAATGCGATTGCTTGGTACCAGTACGATCCTACGAAGTGGCTTATCTGGATCATGTCGAAGATTCCGGTCTTTCCTCTAACATACGACTTGAAGACTTTCCGCTCGAATGAGATTGAGAAAGGTCGACTCCAGCAGCAACAAAAAGCTCTCGACAAGAAGCGATCGATGCTCGATTGGGGTGTGCCACTCGCTCAGTTGCCGGTGATTAGTTGGGACGACTTCCAGACTCAGGCTTCAGCCAAGGGTGCTGCTTTAGTCACTATTGCTGGAGTGATACACGACGTTTCGCCATTCATCGCTGATCATCCGGGGGGTAAGACGCTCATTAAGAGTGCGATTGGGAAGGATGCCACTGCGATGTTCAACGGTGGGGTGTATGAACACTCGAACGCGGCACATAATTTGCTGTCGACAATGCGTGTTGGCATATTGCGAGGCGGACAGGAAGTTGAAGTTTGGAAAACAGGTGGTGAGAAAGACACCAGAGACACCAAAGGGCTCGGTGTTGTCAGGGCTGGTGATCAGATTACAAGGGTAGCTGCGCCAGCTACTGCGGCCACAGCAGCCTGAACAATATGAAGTCGGGGTATTGAATGTTTCATTTCAAACACATAACTTTGGTGTCGCACATGATCCTCATCTTATTTGCCCGAAGGCACCTCCTCCCACTGCACTCCGACCCATTCCTCCACATATCCAACTTCTCCTTCTTGAACATCGTTTGGCTTGCAGTCTTTGCTGCATACAGCCATGATGATAGTGCCCCATTCCATACCGTCAAGGCTCATTTCATCAGCTTCTAGCTCAGTGATCGCATGCGGTGTCAGCTGAACCTCGAAGACCCTGTCTGCGCCACAGGTCGAACAGCGAGGGAACCCAGCCCCACTCCGTGAGCCTGCTGTCTTGACTTTTGCATTCGACGAGGAACCGTTCTCCGAATGTGGACCTAGAAGCTTGCCGATAGCATCGTTGTCGCTGTACAGGAGCGGCTTGCCTTTGTACTCATATCGTAGCACCTGCTCTGCATTCTCTCCGATGCGATCTGCAAACTTCTGGAACGTCCTGTCCATGGACGACTCAAACACCTCCTTGTCTTCTTTGCCACCACCGCTGCCGCTTCCTTCATTGTCTGTGTCCATCCGTACGTTCGCTGGGATCGAGGGTGTTGAAGGGGCGTCTAATGTTTCGTATTCGGCGTCAAGGTGATATTGAGGGAATGGCGTAGGAAAGGCTGAGTCTGCTGGCCATGGCTCATGCGGACGCGGGGGTTGTTGTTCGGAGGGAGGTGGTGACGAGAGACGAACTTTGGACGCGAACGTCTCGGGGAGGGTCGTAGAGGCTTCGTCTTTCTTCTCTTGGGGCTCGCTGACTTGCACTGCGGGCGTGGGACTCGATGCGCCGAAGGGATTGGCACCTGGTTTGGAGAAGGGGTTTGATGATGCTGCGCCATTCGGGTTGGACGAAAACGGGTTCGAGAAGGGATTCGCGGATGTCGATGCGCCTGTCCCGTTCTTCACTCCGAACAGCGACTCGCCAATCTTGGGCTGCGGCTTCTCTTCTTTGACTTCCTTCTTCTCAAGTTTGGGGGCGCTGGCCTTATTGTTGGCGCCTTTTGCGATGCGCACTCCGCGTATGCCCCTTACACTGCCCTCCTTTCTTCTACACGGCTTGCGCCGACATGTCCAGATGTAAAGTCGCCGCTCGTGGCCAGGAAAGTTGTCGGGAAGATCGCCGTTAAGTTCGAGGAGGAGGCTGAGGTAGCCATTGCAGACTTTACATTTTGCTAAGGCGCCAGAAGGGGCTGTCTTCTCGTCTATCCAGCTCTACTATGATCGTCAGAAAGACGCTCGGCGTGGTTGATGCTGTGCGTACCGGTGCGCCTCCAATGTGGGAAATCGCGTCGCCCGTTGCTTCCCTCGCCGCATATCCTAGCAGAACATTCGTCTCGGTGTAGTCGCCTCCATCGTCCGAGGAATCACTGTCATAGGGCGCCATTCTGGTTGTTCATGTGTATATTTCCACAGGTGATTGTTTGGCGGGGTCTAACTTTTTTGAATATGACGCGGGGCTGCTCGGTGGCCAATGCGCCTTTTGTCGCACTGAGCGAATTTGACCAAGCCTGCAACACCAACTCTTCGTCGCTCATCCACACAACCACCATGGGCGCCCCTTTCGACTTCGCGCCTGAGCGGCCGGATCACATGCAGCAGATCCTCGATGGACTGGATCGCTACAACCCAGAGACGACGGGTGTCTTCCAGGACTATGTCATGCAGCAGTGCGAGAACCAGACGTACGACTGCTACGCCAACCTCGCCCTGTTGAAGCTGTACGTGTCCCCCCTACTCTTCCTTCCATGCTACAAGATGAATAAACAACCACAACGTTTCCTATTACCCGAGGGATGGAGCACGAATCACTCCCCCGCTGAAGTTTATTATTAGCTCTATCTGACAGCTTTCTCCTGACTACCATTGTACCTCAAGCATCATCGTTTCATCTGCTAACCACGATGCTCCAGCTACCAATTCAACCCACACCTTGCCCGTGACGAGACCATCACCAACATTCTCGTCAAGGCTCTCACCGTCTTCCCCAGCCCCGACTTCTCCCTGGGCCTCTCCCTCCTCCCTCCACACGTCCTCGCTCCTCTTTCATCTTCATTACACAACCCAGCTGCTGGCGACGCGCCGCTATCAGAAGCTGTCCAGAAGCTCAACGAGCTGAGGAACCTGCTCGAGGGTGCCGACTACTCTACCTTCTGGTCCACACTAGACTCCGACGACCTGTACGCCGACTTGATTGCCGATGTCTCAGGTTTCGAGGAGCTGATGCGCGTACGCATCGCTGCAACCGTCAGCCAGGCGGTGCGCGAGGTCGACCGCAGCATTCTCGAGTCGTGGTTGAACCTCTCTGGCAGCGAGTTCGACAACTTCGTCGGAAGCGTTTGCGGGTGGAACATTGACGGTGCCAAGATCAAGGTACCCATCAACAAGGACAACGAGGCTAAGGGCACCGTTGTCCGTGAGAACGTCAAGTTCGATCGTAAGTACACCAGCACCACAAACGTCGAGTCGCTGCTAACAAGCCTATCAGAATTCGCAAGGGTCATCAAGAGGGCATATGAACAGCCCGCATGAGCGACACGATTTATAGTATGACGACATGAGGCTACGGTTTGCACGGTCGGCGTTTGAGGCGGACATTACAACTGCATCAGCATGCGACAGAAGCGTACCAGCCAGTCTTCGACAACCGCACAGGTTGACTTCGATGGCTCGCTATATACCCCAAAAGTACGCCGCTATGAGCAGGGCCCAGGAGCATGAAATCTCCATGGGCTAACAAACATCCAATGACATAAATCCGACATAGTTCAGACAAAGTTCACTGCTCCTCCTTTCCTTCTTTCGCAATCTAGATCTCCTTTTCGTTTCGCTTCTAACAACCCAGTCCCTGTCAGAAAACGGTGGATGACGGTCCTATAGGCTCGGAGAATCCTGACCTAAGCTTCTCACACTCGCCAATAATCAGCCGCATGTCTATCATTCGTTATTAAATGTCCGACATCTGGAGCAACTTCTGGCTTGTAACATGGCGCGACAGTCGAATTGAATCGTACTGCGATAGGGAGTGGTGCCAAGTCGATGCGCAACGGCCCCGTGAATTTCGCTTATGTGTACGCCACGTTTGCCTCTTACCAACCGTCCAACCCTGTCAACAACAACACCAAGGACAGCTTCTACGTGTTTACCATTGCGCATTCCAGTCGATAACAATGTGGCGCGGCGGGTTAGCTCCTTTCGATCAGGTTTTGACCCTGACAGCTGAAGCTTGTTCGACATGATCACAGCCTGGAGTGTGCTTTTTGCGTTGAACTATGCAACGCGAGTCTGCGATTGTATATGGTTATGGTAGGGGTCGATGTCTTTTGCGCATTCCTTACCTTTACCTTACCTTCACCTTCACCTTCACTTTCGTTCGTTGCGCTTCGAGAGAGCCGGAGTCCACATTCCTACTGTATCTACCAGTAACATTGCGAGCTCACATGCCCGTCCACGTCACACACAACATATACGAAATCTCCATATCACGGTCTGAAGACCGATCCTACCGACTTGGAACAATTCAGGTCCAAGTGCGCTGGTAGCAACCTCTAGCTCACGTCACACGCGGCTTCTCATCAGGTGTCACTCGTGACCGCCTCGGCTCAGCTGCTTCACCTTACACGGAGCTGAACATTCCATCAGTTTTGATCACATTCAAAAAGCGATTGAAAGTCTGCAAAATCGCCCAGTTGTACGGCCTTACCAAACATCGACAATACGTCATCATGTCTCTCCGGGAATTCTTACTCTTTATTGTGTGCGCCATTCTCACCTTCGCGACCGCGCAAGCCAGTCCACTATCATCACCGCAGCAAGCGCCTTCTACCAAGCGCTGCACGAATGCCGTTGCCAATCCCTCATTCGAGATCCCTGTGCTGTCTCCGTGGATGGATATGGTGACCGGTTCGTGGTACTCGCGCGGGATATCCACCTCCCCTACAGGCGGACACTCCGGCAGTAATCTCTACGCCGCGACATCGCATAGCTCAGCGGTCCAAGCTACACTCACGTTATCGCAATCCTACATTGATCTTCCTGTCGGTGCGACGGTCGATTGCTACGCATGGGTTACCGGAAGGAGACCGAATGGGCAAACGCGCGTTGAGATCTTCCTGGATCAAGTCAGCTGTGGAGAAGCAGTTCATATGGGGGCTGGAAAAGAAGGCTGGACGAAGGTTGGAGGCAAAGTTCGAGTGCAAGATGTACCTGGAGGCGTTGGACATTCGGTTGCCGTCAGTGTGCAGGGCGATGGTGTTGAGGATGAGCAAGGCTGGAGAGTGGCTGTTGACGATGTTGGCGTGATGGTCGGATGCTAGATGAGCGGAAATGAGTGGCATGATTCAAGTGATCAGGTCAGGCTGGGTAGAGAAAAGCCGTGTCAGCTGGAGATTGTCCAAGGGCTAAGACAAATAAAAGTGTCCAACAAAGAGCTGTCACTGTCGAGTGAACTTGATCTACCAGGGACAAGGAGAAAGATACGGAGCTACGATATCCACAGAGGCGAGACCGAGTATCTTACTAAAAGACTTCGCGCTAGCGGTCGTATTTGGCAGCTGCAGTACTCTACCCAGAAGCATTAACTATCCCCCGATCGTCGATCAACCGCGATCTTCAAACACTTCAATCACTCCGGTTCCTTCAATCCAATCTCCGCCGCCATCCGGTCACAGAACTCGGCCATGTCCACATCCTTGATACTCAGTCCCTCGGGCTTATGCGTAGTCCACTCAATCTCAACCCTATTATACAAATTCGACCAACTCGGATGATGTCTTTGAACCTTGCACTCATCCGCAACGAGCGACATGAACCGCCAAGCCTTTGCGAAACTGGTAAATGTGAAGGTCCGCGTGATACTCTTCCTCGAAGCGTTGATTTGCCATGCAGGAGAGAGGCTGGACACTCGTTCGGGCAAGTCAGTGGGTTGGTTGGCCGCGTAGATCATGTCATATGCTGCATCTTGTTTCGGCTGCGCTGCCGGACTAGATGACGGACGAGAGCCAGTGGATAGTGACCGGAACCCCGTCGTAGTGCTTGCGTATCCCGCATAAGGTAGGGAGGTAGCTTGTTGCGGCCGGATTTGCGTCTTGCAGCGGGTCAGCAAAGACGTTTTGGTGCGACAGTGATGCTGGCACAACGCGATGTACGATGGGCTGTGATTCGATGGTTAGATGGGTTTGAGTTCTGAGTCATCAAGGCAGGTGCGAGGGGCGAAGGTCAGACGAGGGAGTGGCTTGTTTGTTGGTCTTGGAGTCTTGGGGTAACTAGTCGTTGGACTTACGGGAGAGCCCGTAAGAGATTTGGGGGCCTTGTCATGATGTAGATGGAGTTTGGTGGTGGTGAGGGGTTCAAGTGCAAGCAAGCGTTGATGGATTACGGCTAGTTTCCTTTTCGGAAAGAGTATAGGAGTAGTTTATCAGACTGTGCCAGAAGAGAAGGATGATTAGTTGCGAGTTGCACAACAGATGCGGCGATGCATAGTGAGGAGCGGAGTTGGAGTGAGAGCTAGCTACCACGATACGCCTTGCAAACGCGCATGGACCAAGGGTCTCGAAGATTACGGAGTACCCAAACGGCCAAGTATCTAACCAAGCTTCTGAGGAAGACAATGAGAGTTGTGTAATGACAAGACTCGTGCATGGAACTAGATGGGATGGCATGAGTATCACAAGGTTCTTCTTGACGGCCATCGGCTGATGCTGCACATGCGCTTAGATGCACAGATGGGAATAGCAACGGCTGATCAGCGCGGCAAGTCATCAGCGTGGAAACATCGAAGGAAGGCGTACTGAAGCAGCGATTAACCTATCTCACAGCGCAACAAACACTCCATTCGGTCCTTACGGGAGCTTCGGATCTGGAGACACATACATCCGATATACACTCTGTAATCAAACGCGAGGGACTAGCCTGTAGAGGATTAAGGTGTGTTTGACGGGTACCAGAGGGTCGGAGTCGGGGAATTGGTCAGCATCAGCGCGCAAAAAGCAGGTCGCTGGTGGGATGCGGTAGGCAGGTCGTCGGATGGCAGCCGAAGCCAGACAGAGAAGGGCGACGGGGCGCTGATTTGCGCAGCGTCAGATGGGGCGAGTCGTGATGGCATGAGGGGAGCGTGTGCCATGGATTGCATTGTCCTGCTGCTTGAGCGTTCCCGAGGCCGACCTTGCCGCCCTGCTCTGTATATAGCGCGCATCGCCCTCTTCTTAGTCAAAGCTGCGTAATCCACTCGACCAACTGCATCGTCACGATACAGGTGAGCTGCCCCAGCGTCCTACAACCCGAGACGCGCAACCAAAATGCCGTCGCAACACTGCGCGCCTGTCTTGGCGCTGGCGAGCGCTGAAGCTGACTCTCACAGCACGCGCGCGCTCTCTTCACGCACGGCAGCCTGCCCTCTCGCACCACCACCTTGTCGCGACGTCACCACCGCCGCCGGACCGCGCCCGAGGACTGCTGCTGCCACCCCGTCTGCTGCCGCCCCAATTCCCACGTTGCTGTCTAATCAACGCCACAACACCCTCGCTGCGGTGCTCCCGTGCGACGCGCCTTGAATGAGCCAAACTCTGGATCCTGCGATCCAAGCTAGCACTGGCTATAACATGCAGGCATCTGCCGCTCAGGTAAGCTGCGCTGACTATTCAGGCCCGTTGCGCTGCTGACACGCCCGTTCAGGATCAATCCAAGCCGACCATAGAGATGAGTTAGTGCCCCGCGCATCCCTACCCTCCTGCCGATTACTAACACGTCTCGTCGCGCAGGCTTAAGAGAACATCTGCTCGCTGCTGGCGCTGGACAGCCCGGCGTGCAGCCTCTCCCCCAGCACTCCCCACACGCTCAGCATTCCCAGCACCCGCACACTGCTGGCCCACCACACGCCATCGACCCGGCCATTGGGGGCTCCGCCTACGACATGAGCGCCGGCGGCCCCGACGATGGGAACACGAGCGAGGGTCGCTCCAAGGGACGGAGAGAGCTGTCGACATCTAAGCGTGCCGCACAGAATCGCGCTGCCCAGGTACATGCAACGCGCGCATTCCAATGGCACAAGCTAACACCACCAGCGTGCATTCCGCCAGCGTAAGGAAGAGTACATCAAGCAGCTGAAAGACCAGGTCAAGGAGTTCGAGCAGCTATGCGAGCTGTACAAGACGCTCCAAACCGAGAACTACCAATTGCGCGATTACATTATCAATCTGCAATCGCGACTACTCGAAACCCAGGGCGAGATACCACCTGCGCCGGCTGGTGTAGATCTCAACCGGCCCCACGAACAGCCAAACATGCACCAACAACCGAACCCACCACAGCCGCCCCAACAGCCCGAGCAACCACAGCAGCAACAGCAGGGCTCGAACAACAACAATGGAGGACTTTCGGAGCACCAAATCGGCGAACTGCAAATGGCAGCGCAAGCTGCAGCAGCCGCCCAACACAGCGCATCAGGCAACAAGCACACCAGCTCTGAAGGTTCGTACGACTACGCCGAGAAGCGCCAAAAGGTCGACGAGCCACCGCAAGGTCAGCAGCACCCTTCGCCATCCTCTTTCTACCCCAACCCAGACGCTTATTGAAGATGAAGAAGCAGCCGGTCCGATCCATGGCTTACCAGCATAGTAGGCTCAGGTTCCTCCGCCGCAGATTACGACGCTTTCGTCAATGAACTCCAGCAATCGTCCAGCAAGCAGACCGCATAGGCACACCGATACTCACATACCCTCGTCGCGTCTGCTCATCTCCTCCTCATCACCTCTTATCGCTATTTTAATTCGCTTCTCAGCCATCCTTTTCTAGCCTCGCTTTATGATGTAATGCATAGGCCCTGAAGCCTGTCTTTTATTCGCTCGGGCCGGCGGTGTTTTACTGTGCTGGGCGTATGGAGTACGTGTGTCGTTGACACATTTACCACGTTTTTATTCCAACGCAGTGTATGGGTCAGGATAGACTGGACCGTATTTGTAGCCTCCCCCGACAGGGTTCTGTGCTGCGTTGTGCTGTGCTGTTTTTAGGGGAATACCAATGTTTTCGGTGGCTTCGAGCTGCTTCCACCCTTATATCTTTGCGCGAGTTGAGTGAGACCTTCGGTTTTGCCCGCGATCAGTATTGTTGCGTGTGTTCCTTGATCTCTCTGCGCATGTCGTTGCTGAGTCTGCTCGGGTTTGTACGGTGCGAAATTGCAAAGGGCGTTTAGTAATCCACTGCGGCCGAGTAAATCGCCGAGCGGATGTTGGCATTGAGACGACACCTCTTGATCCAGCTCTGGGACTGCAAGCAACACGCTCCTTCCCTCGAGCTGGAAATTCACGACAATCACTCATCACATGCGAAATTCTCGGGAGACTCATAGTGTGTAACTCTATAGATTACAATTTGGTACATTAAACGATTGGTATCATACTCCACATCATGCCCCATCCGCGCATTCATCGCATAAAAAAAAGGGACCTGATCAAACTGGCCAAAGGAAGAAAGAAGCTCTAGCTGACATCTAGAAATGGGGCGTGTTGAGCGCCATAACCATGAGCAGACCGGAAATAAGACCAGCACCGGGCAGGGTGATGACCCATCCCGAGAAGATGAAGCCGACCTGCTTCCAGTTGACGGCCTTGAGGTCAAAGTTGCAGAGCGCAACACCAATGGTAGCACCAGTGAGACATTGCGTTGTGGAGACGGGGAGAGCGAGACGCGAGGCGAGGAGCACGGTGATGGCGGCGCCGAGCTCCATGCTGAAACCACGCGTGGGCGAGACTTGGGTGATCTTGTTGCCGAGCGCGCGTACGATGTGGTAGCCGTAGAACCAGAATCCGAGACCGAGGAGGAGACCCGCGACGACGAGGATCCAGATGGGTGTGTCGGCTTCTTTGGTTACGACGCCGGTGGTGTAGGTGTTGTAGGATCCGACCCAGGGGCCGACTGCGTTGGCAACTGTGATGGTGAGTTAGCATGCGTGTCTGTGGGAATTGGGGTTGAGAGAATGAGCTTACCATCGTTGGAACCGTGGGCAATGGACATCATCATGGCGGAGGCAACTTGGGCGTAGGTCCAGAGATGCTCGACACGGTTGTCGTAGACGACAGCGCGGGAGTGGACATCGGCGAGATCCTTCTGAGTAACGACGTCGCGGGAGATACCCTGGAGAAGAATGAACTTGGTCCAGTTGGCGATCTTCTTGGGGGAGTAAGCGGGGAGGTGCTCGACGGGCTTCAACCAGCGCTCCTCAGGCTCAGGGGTGGCAGGGACAATGTGAGCTACGGCGCCATCGCGGGGAAGAGGACGGGAGAGGCCGCGGCCACCTTCGACGTCAATGTTGTCGCTGTCAGAAGACTTGTTGTCGAGGGAGGTGGAGTGGCCAACAGCCTTCTCGCCCTTGAGTCCATCGTTCTCTTGGATCGGGACAGGGGCAGCCTTCGCGTAGTAATCGGTAACGACCTGGTCGCCCTTGCCGGGGAAGTAGATGGGAGGGTTCTCGCGGTACAGAAGGGGACCGAGAGGAATGTGCCACGCCCTCAGCCTGGTGTCACCCTTGACAAGGCGGCGGGTGAAGTAAGGGATGAAGAAGATGTAAGCGATGGCAAGCATGCCGAAGAAGACACCGAGAATGATACCGCAGGCCTTGCCAGCGCCCATCTCCTCGAGAGACTCGCCGTTTGGCAGCTCGTCGATGATGAAAAGGGCGAGGACACCAGCGGTGAAGGCCAGGTAGAAGGGAATCAGGCGCAGAGCCCACTTGAAGGGGTCCTTGCGGTTGTGGACACCGAACTTGATGGTCAAGAAGAGGACGGCAGCGAAGGCGGCGGACAGGAATGGCGCAATGACCCATGAAGCGGCGATCTGGGAGATGGATCCTTTCTTCCAGCCCCAGCTGAGAGGAGACTGAGCAGCAATACCGGCACCAGCGAGAGCACCAACGACGGTCTGGGTAGTCGAGACGGGCATACCAGCGATGGTAGCGACAGTAAGGAAGACGGCGGATCCGACCTCGGCGCAACCCATGGCGAGCATGAGGGTACCGGGTACAGGCTTGAAGGTGTCGAGGGCGAAGATACCGCTCTTGATAGTTCCAGTGACTCGGGATCCGAGAGCGACAGCACCGAGGAACTCAGTGAAGCAGGCCAGAATACCAGCCTGCCACATCTTCAAGGTCCTCGCAGCCACGGACGTGGCGTAGGAGTTGGCGACATCGTTGGCACCGTTGGATGCAGACGAGGCGATAAAGGCGATGGTGGTGATCGCTAGGATCCAGTCGTACTTCTTCAAGGCGGGAGCCATTGTGGGTGAAGAGTGGCGAGCAGTAGCGCCGGTTGACTGAAAAGCTGAGGTGTTGTGAGGTGTCCTGACTGTTTGGTTGAACGAGTGCAGGGGAGTTTAAGTACACAGCATACAAACGGAGGCGTGGGATCTTGGCGGCGCAGATGACATTTCACTGCAAGTGGACTTTTGTGGACGTCAGACGGTGTTGCCTGCCTGTTCGAGGCGCGGTGGATCATTGAAGCCACAATATCATGCTATTCGGCTCTGGCCGTGGTCCAAAAGCCCAACAGCACCTATTTTCTGGACCCTCAGCGCCGCTCCGGGGTGAGCGTTCGGGTGCAAGAGACGTGTGATTGGTCTGTAGGACCCCCAAGCCTGGATCCACGCGCATGGCATGTTGGTGTCGCGTTAAGTCTCCACTGTGTCTTGTCGCGGGTCTTCGCCATCGCCTTGGTGTAACCAAGTCAAGGTGAACGAACGAGCGTTCGACGCTGTACCACGTTCCCTTGGCGCCCAGTCCGCCCAGCCCCACGCCAAGCTGGGCCTCCATCCTTCGAAATCTCTGATAACCCCAGATCATCGTAGACGCCGCTAACTCTCCAGCCAATCACATTGCGTCCTTTTACCTCGTGGTAGAACCACGCCCTCAGAGCGTGCTACACGACTGCGGATGGCAGAGCGTGGTATTGGTATTCACGAACTACGGTGCCGCATAACCGCGTTCCCGTCCGCCTAAGTAAGCCTTACAAGGATTGCCGAGGCAGCCTTCGTCGAGCTTCGGTGCTGCCATGAGATGAGGCAAAGCCTTGTCAACCACTACAAGCCGTTCATTGAAGACATGTGCCCTATGGTCTAGCAAGTCGTCTAGACATGCAAAGAAAGAAGTTGATCGGGCTGACCGAGTGGGTGTCATGACTTCGCGAGGAGATGATGATGGAATATCGCCAGGGTCTACCGAAAAAGAACTGCGAGCTGAAGGCTAACAGTGACATTCACACGCGCCTGGTACATGGGACCATGGATGGAAGAACGTCGGATAGGCGCCGAGTTAGGTAAGCCAGACGTGTGCGCAATCGGTCCGTGGCTCTCTCGTCTCTCGCATCTATTTTCAATACATAACGCCCTGGCTTCTTCGAACAACATGGTATTGTTTTGAATCATCATTGGTTCCATCCACTCGGCGAGCTCCGGTGTGTCAGTGGCACGTTGGTAGGGCAGACCTTATGCAACAGCCCACTGTAACCCCATTTAATCCATGTTGTCCCTGTTCATGCATGGAAGCCCGCGAATTCTCCCTGCATGCTCATATCCGCTGTCAATGTCCCAGACCCATGGTACACGAGTTTAGACCCGCTTGCATATAAGAGGCCGCCGGCACTTGCAGGACCCATAGCAAACAAGGGTCAGTGCGGTGTTACAAACCAGGACATGTTGGCACCATCTTTACGGAAAGGTGTCTCATATCTTAATTGCATCTGTCTTCCAGCTGCAGGAGCAAACATTCTTCCTTGCAGTCCGACCCACTTCCTTCTCAGGCTCCCCGATACAGATTCTGTATGCTTCCGCGCTAGACCTCACAATTTGCCTACTCTCGTCCATCTCCCCACTCCATCCAGCTGTGCAGCTCTTCAACCATCTCAAGATACGGGATTGACCCCCTTGGCAAGGACACACACTCTCTGACCAGCCTATCGAACACCTTCTTGAGCTCAACACAGTTGTCCAACGTAAGCTCTGGAATTTGTCGTCTCATCTCGCTCGCCAAGAGTATGAGCGCCAGCACCTTTTCCTTGCCCCGAACCTCGTTGTAATCGCCGAAAGGAATGTGGATAGATTCTCGACAGAGCGCTTCGACTGCAGGAACGATGGAAGTAGTGATGGACCTTCCATCTTCCTCGTGGGTCACAGATGTGAGTGGGACGACGTGAAGCAAAAGATATTGGGTGATGAGCAAGGGAAGTGATCCATTCAGCGCGGCGATGAGGTCCTGCATCGTGAGCTGAACGCCGCGGTCGAGAGCCAGTTGGATGATAGCGCGATGACCGTGTGTCGCAGCGATGAGCACAGTGTTGACGTCCGCATCATCTGGATGTACCAAACCTTTGTCGAAGACGTATTGCACAATGTTGGTATGACCATGTTTGACCGCAAGACGTAAGCCTGTAGTCAGGGCATTCCAATAGGGCAGGTCGGCGATGAGAGGATTCCATTGGTTCATGAGACATATGAACACGTCCATGTGTCCCCACCTCATGGCATCGGCAAGGTAGTGTGACCGGGACTTCATATGCGCTGGTATTTCAACGCGGCATCTTGGCAAGAAATTAAACAGTGTGACGATGGCCCTCAGTTTTCCGGTCCGAACTGCGGCTCTTATTGCGGAAGTGATAGTCTCTGTGAGTGGACCGCAACGGGTGATACGGCCGTGCTGTATCCGAGCGAAACGCCGCTTCGTGAGCTCATTGTTGACTTCCATGAGCAGACACTCAAGAACTTCGACATTTTCAATGGAAGCTGCTGCGGTCAAAGGGTTACCAAAGCCAGCAAAGTATTTGGGGAACCAGTCAATGACCTCAGCAGATTGCGAAATGTAGTGACGAACAGCTGCGAGACTCCCTACCATAGCTGCTGCTGCCAGCATGTCGTTGACGTTCTCTTGTGCAGAGTTGAGATGGTCCCGTTCCCTTTCCGCTATGCTGCGCGAACCGGGTCTGGACATTGTTGTAAAGACGGAGTCCAACGGCAATGGTTTTATTTCGAACATAGTCCGTGGGGCAACTTCATTTGTAAGGACTAAACCATGGATAAGTGCCTTCAGATGGCCCTGTCGTAGAACAGAACGATCAGTACCTGCGGTAGCGAACTCCATGAGCTTATCCGTGACCTTATGTATGAAATTCGGCAGTCCGGAGGCTGTGATATCGGCGTCTTCGATGTGATTGAGCAGATAGGTCTCGATGTTGCTCAAAAGGTAGCCCTTGATGTCAGATGGAAGCGTATCCATCGAGTCGGTAACACCATTCTTTTTATATTGCGATATAACGTGTAGCTGATGCAGAGGAGGTAGAGGATTCCGGATATCAAGACGAGTAGGAATCGACTGGCGTTGATGGTAACGACTATGAAAGTCCGCAACAGACGTATTCGCAAGAAGTTCGTTGTCGATGTCTCCGGCAAATGTCCCTGTGTCTATTAGCTTCACTATCCATAACTGTCACGAATATCAATGTGTACGGGACACGGCGCGCAGTCGGATTAGCTCATGGAAGGGCGCTGCACGCGCAAGAGCGGTGACAACCCTCTCGAAGAGCTCCGGTGGCAGATCGAGTAATTGCATGTTAGTAGCTTGAAGCAAGTGAGAGTGGTGCAATGGGGAGAGAGAGTTTGAAAGTAGGAGGAGGTGAGTGAGGGTCTTGCCAAGGTGGCTGTAACAGGCAGTGGCGTTGATAAGCGAGGTGAACGAGGAAAGAGCAAACATGCGCGGCTGAGCGCATGAATCAAGTCCACTTAGAACGAAAGAAAAAAGAAGGCACGATAGTCCTGTTGGTATATGGAAACGCCGTGGTGACTGGGCATAGGCTGAAACAGGAGCTTGCCGACGTTGTGTCTCACGGTGAACAACACCGTTGGGTTCATGCGAACGGGATGACTACACGCGGACGATACCAAACGAAGCCACACTCTCAGCGACAGATACATGACATATTCACCACATAATCGCATGAAGCGCAAGACAAGAGGCTGAGTGACGTCACACGAATAACATCTCTATACTATGAATATGCTTTATAGTACAAGTCTATCAGATGTGCTCGAAAGCACGGGGTATCAAAGAAAAATAATGAGGTAACAAATAAAACTCTAAATGCTCGCTTGAAAGGACTAAAGGGGGCGTTGATGAAAGTACTGGAACATGAAGACTTCGTTGCACGTGAGCTTTCAGCTTTGTGTGGTGTACATGTGTATGTGGTCATGCATTTGCGATGTCGTGTCGCGGTAGGGTTGATGCTGCTGGGGCATCAGGTGATGTTGAGGGTGTTGAGGATGCTGATGGTGTTGTGGGATGTGGTGCTGGGGCTGCTGCTGCTGATGCTGATGAGGGTGACGCATGCCCATTGCGGCAACACTATAGTCAGGAAGCATCTCTGACGAAGCTTGACTCATCTGCGATGATGGTCGCTGATTCGAAGAGCTGCCTCTTGAGCTGCTTATCCGACTGCCTATCTTGTGGAGCGGCTTCGATATCATTTGACCGAACGACGGGCGGTCGTAGTACTGCGACTCTTCGAACTGGGGAGCAGCACCGAAGTAGTTGGGATACAGTGATTCCAGTGGGTTGGGTGTGGCCTTGACTTGATCCATGTACTCCTGTTGGTACAACTGTGTGTGCTGCTCGTGATCCATGACTGGCGTGGGGTGTGCATGGGGTGTATGCATTGTGGATGTCGTCATAGCCGGTGGGAGTTCAGGAATAGCCGGTTGCGCTACGTCCAGGTAATCTCCAGGGTCCACGTCCATATAACTGATACGGCGGCTGGCCGTATCCACTGCGGGCGCACCAGGCGTCTGCGGCTCCACAAATGGAGACGAGCCGCAATCATAGTCAGGCACGTGCGCCAACGAACTACAAATGCGCAGCAAAGCTGCGTTGATGCTCGCGAGCCGCGCTCTTGAGTGATGTGGGTTGGAGTTTCCGATGAGTATGTGCATTCGCTGCTCGCGCGACAGCTTCTCAACATGCGGGACAGAATCTCTTGAGGGTGTTACGAAGCCAGTGGGTAGCTGTTGATGCACTGGGTCCAGGGGTATATCAGCGCGTAGACTCAAGGCGGTAATCAAAACCTCTTCCCGGCTTGGTCGAAGGTCACAGCACTGGAGCTTCTGTCGAAGGATTCGCGAGTTGTCGGGACACCAACTAATCTGCGACCGACTCTCTCGCAATCTCTCGTCCAGGCAACCGATAAGCTCTTTCCATGTGTCGTGGAGAGCTTCCTGTCGTATTAGGTTCCTGATCACATTAGAGTATTTCCACTGGTCCATCGTCGCGCCATTCTTCATGTGCTTCGCGACGTGGTCGCATCGCTCATCCCAACCGATGCTGACTTCTTTACACTTGTCAAACCCGCAACCAAACACTCTTCGCGGCAACAACGTGATGCCAATGTCTGTCAGTGACGGCAGGGGTCGACCGGCATGGTAGCGTTGATGATGCTTGATGAAATCTTTCTGTCGGTCGAAAATGCGGTTGCAACCGTTGACGACACAAGGCCAGTCTTCTCCAGTCTCGTGCATCCTCATCTCATGTTTCTTCCAGTCAGACTTTGCTTTGAACGTCTTCTGGCTCTTCTGTTCGGCACAATACGTACAGAACATGAATGGCTCGCCTGACTGACTCTGTGACTTGTCATCATCCGGGTTCAGCGATGGGGAAGCAACACTAATGTCGTCTGTCGGTGTGTAGCTCGGTTCAATCTTGAGGTCGAGTGGACTCTCAGTGTCCACCACAGGCATGGAAGCCGGCACCGGACGTGTCGGATCAAGACCAGCTGGGTAGGAACGCGGCTCCGCCCTTCTCATCCTGGAGCGCGATGACGAAGAGGAAGCAATGGAACTTCGCGTATCGCTGCTCCCTGTAGATGAAGAGAATGTCGATGCCATAGAAAGCCGAGACCGCCATGATGACCCCGACGAGGATGTTGTAGATGAACTCGCGGTGCTGGTAGACATGAATGACGAGGCTGTAGAGTTGCGGCCTAGACTTGGTGAGCACGTACACACAAAACAATACAACGAGAAACGTACGCGAATCTATCGCTTGAGAAAACATTCTCTGGATCAAATGTGGAGGATGCCTCGCCAGCAGGGCCTCAATGTGTCGCATAGACTCCTCCGGTATGTCTAGGTTGTCCTCCATTGTGGCGAGGGGAGAGCCGTATGCTCAGTTCAAATCGCGCAACAGAAGACTACTCCAACATGCCGACCATGAAGACCTTGCGACAACCCAAACGACTGAAAACTAGAACGAACGACAGGCGGAGGTGCAAAAGAGGGTGGGGAAGGGTATCCAGGTGTCGCGGTAAGACTAGGGGCCAAGGAGTGGATAATCGTGTATCCGAGCAGGCATCAGCTGCTGTTGGTGCGACAGTTGATATACAAGTGGGATCACCTCACGCAAAGGTGCAGCGGGGGATGCGGAAATGGCACGCTTCTAGAAGGCGTATGGAAGGATTGTAGAAGAAGCTAATTGAGGGCTGCTCGCGGGGGCGCTCGTGCGCAACATCGACATGACCACTGCCCTGGTTTGGCCTCAAAGCTGGGGCAAGGCTGAGGCTACGACAGGCATGCCAATATGTAGCGTGTTTGAGGTGGCCGCAAGGAACCGTAGTAGGAGCTGGGAGAGCACGAGGGCAAGCGACGAGAATGAAAGAGATAGTGTGCGCATCGACTGTTCAAGTCTCTTTCAGCGCCGTCTGAAGGCAGTTTTCGAGCCGGGTCGAGACGTGGCCGGACAAGGTGGCTGCGCGAGGCGATGATTCGCACAGACATGGTGTGCAGCAACACGCACCTATCGCAGAAACGCAACAGGCCATCCGCAACGAATCCATCCGAACACTAGGCCCTGTAAGGGGCATGCAGCGCGCGGTACCTGGATGACGCACCGCTGGTAACTTCTCGAAGTGTGTTGGTGCCGTGATGAGTGACATTTTTGGTGGGACCTGACAGGATTCATTCCTGCACGCCGAACTTCGGCATCACGCCTTCGCTTAACGCAGACGCAGCTATCGCAGCTCGACAGCCGGTCAGGCGTTGGACGAGGTAGCACGGCAGCCATTGTACATCGAGGAAGGACTCCCTCACAGCGCGCGCACGTCAATCAGCACTCGAATGCCCTTCCCACGACGACTTACTTGAGACGCGGTGGCTGACAGAATGGAGTGCTGACGGCAGGAGCACGTACCCCATGCATAAACGATAGCAGCGAATGAACGCTTTGGGACTGTGATTGTAACAATTGGGCTGCCGCACTGCAGTCCGTCATCGCTGAGGATGCCCTTGTAGCTCGAGGTCATCGCGTAACCACGCGCGATCAAAGGAAATATCGACTAGTGTAGGGTAATGTAAGGAGACGGGACTCTGCCATAACGGGCAGGAAGTGGCCGGATAAATTGCAGTAGTTCGAGATAACAGCCTTAGCTAGAGCGTCTGGTTGCTTGGTATGTGAAATCGGACGGAGCGTTAATCACGAAGACGTACTGTAATTAACTCCATCGCGCCTCTTCCATGTCGTCGTGAGCGCGTATCCACATTGGCGTGTCCCTGAACAGCGGCGCCGTCGTTCGGGACCCGAACCGCCGCGGTACTCTCGAGGACGTCCAGACCGCGAACGGTTTGCCCAAAACGACGAGCAAAGTTTGGGCGAGAGTCAGGAGCGGACTGAACTTTGGATGCGGCGCGAGGTGGTTGGCGCGACGCCCGGTTAACGTTGAATTTTACGTCACGTGGCGCGTGCGCAGTTCACACGGTACTTGCGCAGGCAGGTCAAGAAGCACCATGACCCGAACGTACGGCGTAGTTCGATTGTGACAACGTTGGTGTTACATCGCTCTGGGGCCCCATCCATCCGGCCCACATAGTAGTACTTATCGCTTGAACTCTGGTCCTCAGAAACTGCAAACGATATTGCTAGGGATTGTCTGTGAAACCATCAAAGCGCGCGGTAGTTGGGACGACTATTCAATTCTGTTGACACGCGGCATGGTTTCCGCACTCTGCGAATGAAATATAGAAGTACAGAGATAGCCAGCTCATACAAAGTGTCCATCGCAGTCAAAGTTACCCTCCGTCTTGAAATTGCATGAACTCTCTTCTCCGCCTCCGGTGATACGAACGTTGTCGATCTTGATGTCGCTACAGCTTCCTTCACCACAAAGGATATAGTAGTTCTTTCCTTCCTCTGTTGCCGTACCAAATATGTTCTTCATGGTAATGTTTTGGATGATGACACCGTTCGTGGGGTTGCCAGTCGGCCCACCGTTTAGGTAGTCTTGCTGGATGTCGATTCCGTAGATGGAGATGTTTTCAACGCGAATGTTCTCGTAGTGGATGTTGGAGATGAAACCGGTGGTGTTGGAGTTCGACTTGATGCGGGCTCCGTTCTCGGCGTTAAGAACCACGGAGTCTGTGAATGAGATGTTTGTTACGTTGTTGTCTGGATAGATGCGGTTAGTAAAGTATGAATACTGTATAGCCGGATGATGGGATGGCATACTTGACTTTCCACCCACAGATCCGATGGAGAGACCGTGGCTGCCGTTGCAGTACATGTTGCTGACGTGGATGTTGTCTCCACTGGTGACAGCTACACAATCATCCTGGTTGATAACGACACTGTCGCGAACCTTGGTATGATTGGTGCTACTCAGACCGAATCCATCGCTGTTGTGTGCTGCAGGAAGGCCGTTGGAGCGGTTGTTGGGCGCATATCCGTCGCTGTTGTCCAGCGTAATGTGGTGGACATCCAGACCAGCGCTGTTGCTGATACTGAAGCAGTGCACCGGGTAGTTCTTGATGTAGATGTCGTGCACTGAACTGTTCCCAAGCACCTTCACCTCAATGAAGTGGTTTGGCTTGGTAGCGCCTCCGTTGCTACCCAGGCCATCCCACCAAGCCTGACCATTGCCATCAAGCACTGCGTCTTCTTCTGCAGTGATCTCGACATTGGTACCTGCTACCTTGATGAAGGCATAGTTTGCATCGGCATACTCCCAGAACGTCCTTCCTTTGAACGTGACCTTGGTACCAGTCTTCAGCTTCGACAGATCGATGCTTGAGTTTCCAGGGACCGTGATGTTATCGAGAGTTATGCAAGTGCAAGCTGCGACTGCAGCCGAGATATCGGAGTACTTCGTCACGTAGCAGGCATCGGTGGCCGCGGTTGCAGAAGGTGAAGGTACAGCAGATACAGTTCCCGCAGTGGCAAGAGCCAATGATGATGCAGCTATAAGTTCGTCAGTACAGAAATGGTCTAGGCTGCAAAGTGCTATTAGTACCGTGGAATCGCATAGTGACGGCTTGAATCTGACGTGAGCGTTAGGTGAAGATGAGTACACGGGATATCGACGACGCTATATAAATGTATGCAGGGTCTTGGGTCCCCAGATAATTTGTTGAAGAACCACCTGCATATTACCGACTAGTCGCCACATAATCTTGCGCTCGGCCGCTGTAGTGGTAGAAGAACTGCAGCCTCGTCATTTCCGACCCCAAAGCACAAGCACTTCAAGCACCAAAGCCAAGTCCAGACGATGCTTGACAGCAGTGCTATGCGAAAAGAGGTGTTTGACCCACAAATCGGCGTCCGGAAGCGTGCTATCATGGGGAACGGCTCGGAAGAACAGGGGGTACGGCTGGCCGGTCAGTGGCAAAAGGTCTAAGTCGTGTTCTGTTTGGCCGATTATTGCAGATGTACAACGTGAAACATTCATCCGGAATGCCACCATGACCGTAGTGGAGATGCGGAGTGACTGTGCGGAAAAAAAGGGTTCCGTCCAACGGCACGGCTACTTGGAAGCGTGGATGACGGGATGAGTGATCAGGGAAATGATGGGGGTCGACGGCATCTGCGGATGCTGTACTAATCCACGAGCTTTCGCGCAATCAACGAAGAGTGTTGAGAGGATTGCATCTTCGAACACGAAGAAGCGCCGGTATACAAACAAATATCGTGATGAACCTGCAATAACGGCTGAGCTGTTAGAGCAAGCATGCGCGTTGGAAAGTGATCTGGGAAAGGGCTAGATGACTAGCGGCTTGGCATAAAGATCGATACGTGCCCAACCTTGTAGCTCCTCGTCTTCTAGGCCCAGTGAGCTCTCACATTAACACACCGCCCACATCTTCAAATTTAGTATTTGAGAAGCGGAATATGGAAAGGGGTGCTGAGAGAGATTCTATGAACTCCGCGCCGCCTCACATCGACATGAGGCAGACACGCCGAAGAGGTAAGAACAGCAGGTTGAATCAGATGTTTAGTCATCTACGTCTTCAGAGTCAAGCCCCATGGCTGCGATCAGTCCCACGAAATCCAGCGCCGCGCAAAGGTCACATAGGTGTATCTTCACATCATTTCGCGACTCTCGGACCGAAATTGACGGCGCACATGCAACTCATGATGATCTCTTCCGATCGCGCAAAGAGATGGCAAGCCAAACAAACGACACAACACGATGAATATCAAAGCATATTCTGGTCGTTTGGAGAAGTTAGGAGGTCATTGAGTTGAAGGGTCTTGATCGTGAGCGAAAGTCGCTTTATTTACACCTGGACGCCAGTACACAACTGGACATCTTTTCGCAAGATGGCAGTGGATATCCACTTCTGGCGATCAAAGCTTCTTGATCTCGCCGAAGAGCCTCAGACACATATTGCCTCCTTGTACCAGATCTTTCGACAAATTTCCTTCGAAGATCGCTCTCGCACTTCGATGGAAGTCTGGAGGCTCATCCAATCCATCATAGCTCATGATTAGTACCGTGTTCATTTTCGATGCCCGATCAAACCTCCAGGTTCGTTTCCAGCGAGAAGCCAGATCAGCATGATCCAAGCATCTCTGGATCCCGAGGGACATGTGGACAGGCGAACGCGTAGATCCCATCAAACGCGATCTTGTCGATTTCGCTCGAGCATGAACCGGAGTAGCTACAGTAGACCTGAGCACCGACATGGTATCTTTGTTCATCAATATCGCAAAGCTCAGAGAATGACTGCCGCTAACGGTACAACAACCTATTCGCAATCAGCTATCAATCTTATAAATCAATACAAGGAAACTTACCAAGCCGACCAGACTCATACCCAACCCCACATCCTCGATCCTCGCCGCACCACCAGTCGAAGCCGGCACCGTCATTCCTGTCGTAGGAGTCGCAGTTGAATGAGTCGCAGTTGACTTCGAAGCAGCAAGAGAAGCCGCCACCTGTGCGGGCGACAAAGTCTTCGCCGGATTTCCATACGGCCTAGACGCCACTTCCGACGCGGTATCGTCATCAGGTAGGGGCACATCAGGCACTTCAAAGCCTCCAGTCGGTTTAGGTGCTTGAAAGCCTCCGGTCATTTCAGGTGCGTCAAAGCCTGGTGTCGCTTCAGGGTCTGGTCGGTCGGCTGGCCGGTATGGGTTGGGTGCTGCTGGTGCGGGTGCGATGGGTTCGATGATTTGGGGTTTGGGGGGGTTGGGGATGCGTGGTGGGGGGATGAATGCTGCTGAGGATGTTGCGATGAAGAGGGTGTACAGTAGGGTGTATGGTAACATTATGACAGGTATGGGATGTTTTGAGTTTGGATGTGATGATGAGGTATTGACGGAACGAGACTAGATGGAGAGGGATGCGCATCGCGAAATACTACTTGTTGTATATAGGCGTCCATGATCATGATGTATGTGGGTTTCAAGGCGCCCGGACTACATGGGCAGTGTTGTGCTAGCCGCCTATTGTTGTTGCGGCGCAGCGAAAATCAAGGGCGGAAAATACGCCCTGCAGCCCCGCGATTCGGGCGATGCACGCCATGGCTTGATGCGTAATTTTAAAGGTTGGGTGCCCAAAACACCAACCTCTGATATTTCCAAGGACTTGAAGAGGATGTGCTCTGATTACTCACATCATTCCTCAAGCCCACATCCTTTTCATGTTCTTGGCTACTCCTAGACGTAGTAATAGTCGTAGGCAAGAACATGAAAAGGATGTGGGCTGAGGAACGATATGAGTAACCGAGAGTTCTACTATCGAACCGAACAGAGAGGAGATGTGCGCGCCACCACGCCCTCTGAGACCTTACTTAAAAACGCCATCGCTATGCAAACACAAGGGTAATAACACACCGACAACCCACCGCTTCAGTCACATGTCTAAACGAACCAACCAACCACATCTCCTTGCTCTCCAGATCATCGATAAACCTCGTCAAACGGCCTGGTGTCCCGGAAACAACATTCCCACACCTCATTCACCACCTTCCCAGCATGCTCTTGATCCTTTATGCCCGGCCTCGCCATCATACTCAGCGTCGCCCTCCTTCTAACACAAGACTGTAATTGTTCCATGATATTCCATTGATTCCTCGTGAAGAACTCTCTCGAGAAACGGCATTCGCCGCTGAGTGTGGATGCGCGAATCTCTAGACAGGCCTGGTGGCGCAGGTTCTCGGGTTCGACTTTAAACTTTAGATGGTCCCACGCGTGAACCATCTCATGCGCCATGGTGTCTTCCTGGTGCCCGCGATTACGGAACTTGTTTGCGCAGAGCAGGATGCCGTGGTCGAGGGAGAAGCCACCGGATTGCTCATTCGTGCACATGCGACAGAGTATATTGTCTTTGTTCAGGTCGCCGCCTAGTTTGTACACTTCGTCCGACATGAAGCGTATGATGGGACTGTATTTCAAGAGGTATTCCTTGTTCGACTCGCAGCGCTTACATATCGAGTCGGCTTTTATCTTGTCCATTTCGTTGAAGTAGCCTCTCTCTAGTTCGATGTCGCGGGAGCCGGTCATGCGGCCGAGCATTATGTTGAAGGTGCTGCTCCATGTGTAGTATACGGGGTCGATCTTTTGGGGCGGCGGTTGGGCCATTGCGGAGAGGGATGCGCCGTCGGGCGCTGTCTCGGAGTTTGCCATCGTGATAGGGCGTGGAGTAACGCTCGAGTTTGGTTACAGGGGGATCAAGCGTTGGGTGTGCAGGTGTCGCGCGGCGTATGGATGTTTGGTGTAGGGCGTGGCATGTTGCTGATTCCCGTCGCGAAAAGTTTAGGTGGAGATGGAGATGCAGCTGGTAGCGCGGGGAGCCAATCGGAGGGTAGACGTCACCGCGTACAAGGGAAGCCGAAGATCGCTTGCGAGGAAACTTGGGCTGCTTACAGTCATCCATTGCGCGACAACACACGAGCTGCGTGTTCACATAGTACACGTCCTGGTGTACATATCTCACCTGTCTCTTCCCGTTTAAGACTACAGCCATCACCCCCTTGAGCCCCTCGTCACTCCCTCTGTCGCAATGGCCGTCCACATGCGCAAGCAGCCCGGCCAGCTCACCGTGGTAATAAAACTCGGTAAATACACAACCGTACATATGCCACATCGACAAGAGGAGAGCACCTAACCAACATATCCAGGAACGTCATCCATAGTCGACGAGAAAACCCACCAGCCCCTCCTCTCCATCCTCTCCCTCATCGTCGAGACAGCATGCAGTCTGCGCGCCGCCGGCCACCGCGTCGTAATCGTGTCTTCGGGCGCCATTGGTGTCGGTCTACGGCGTATGAACCTTCCCCGCCGCCCAAAACACCTCCCACAAGTCCAGGCGCTCGCTGCTATCGGACAGAGTAGACTGATGTCTCTATGGGACCAGCTGTTTGGCCACTTGGAGCAGCCGATTGCTCAGATCCTGTTGACACGGAACGACATTGCCGATCGGACGCAGTACCAAAATGCGCAGAACACTTTCATTGAGCTGTTAAGCATGGGCGTCATTCCGATTGTGAATGAGAACGATACTTTGGCGGTTACTGAGATCAAGTTTGGTGACAACGATACGCTGAGCGCCATTACATCGGCCATGGTCCAGGCGGATTATCTGTTCCTAATGACGGATGTGGACTGTCTGTATGACAAGAACCCTCGTACAAACCCAGATGCCAAGTCTATACCTGTTGTGGAAGACATTGCGGAGCTGGCAGCAGACGTCAGTTCGGCGGGCAGTTCACTGGGAACAGGCGGTATGAGCACAAAGATCGTGGCCGCAAGACTAGCGACGAGCGCAGGTGTCACAACAGTCATCACAAAGAGCAGTAAACCAGGCAACATCTCCGGCATCATCGCACACGCCGAGAAGCAAAGAAAGTCACGAATGTCAAGTCGAAACTCCGTCACCAACTTCCAAGACGAAGGCGCACCACTCGCACACGCCGCATCTCAAGACTCAAACCACGACCTCTCAACATCCACATCCACACTAGACAACCAGCAACTAACCGGTCTCTCCTCGCCCAAACCAGAAGAGCCAGTCCCCCTCCACACCCGTTTCCTCCCCATATCCAACCCCATCCGCGACCGCTACTTCTGGATTCTCCACGGCCTCGCACCCCACGGGACGATATACATCGACCAAGGCGCCTGGGCAGCCCTAAGTGACAAAGCAGGTCTCCTACCCGTGGGAATCGTAGAAGTAGACGGCCACTTCGCCCAACAAGAAGCCGTCCGCATCGTCGTAGTCAAACGCCTCTCCAACCCACCCCACTCCCCGAAACCGACTACTCAAACACCACCAACGCCCCAGCCGCCCAATACCCCCGGCGCCCTAGCTCATGGCGTCCACGCCCCGATTCCCATCCGAACACCACTCACCCACTCGTCCTCGTCTTCGTACTCGATGTCCTCTTCCCAGACACTATTGCAGCACCCCCCGAATTTCGAACTGCACAATCCCGCGCCGTTTGAGATAGGGAGGTGTGTGGTGAACTATTCTGCTACGGAGATCAGGCGCATCAAGGGATTGCATTCTACGCAGATTAGTGAGGCGTTGGGGTATGCGGATAGCGAGTATGTGGCCTTGAGGGAGAATATTGCGTTCTTTGGGGGTGAGAGGAGTAGGCCTAGTACGCCTGATTTTAGGCATGGGGAGAAGAAGGGGGAGGCGGTTGAGGCGCATTGAGGATCGTAGCGAGGCATGGGGTCTGGCAAGATGAGGATGTTCACGGTGCAGACATGGCATACTAGACGGTCCTTTGGGTGTCAAGCTTGAAATTTTTGAATTGAATGAGTTGTGGGATGTATTCCCAATTACGATACCAACCAACGCCAGCGGCAAACCCAAGACGCCGAGCAATGCGACTAAAGACAAGAAATTC
This sequence comes from Alternaria infectoria, assembly GCF_024043175.1. NCBI lineage: Eukaryota > Fungi > Ascomycota > Dothideomycetes > Pleosporales > Pleosporaceae > Alternaria > Alternaria infectoria. The sequence goes on from NW_026250695.1 coordinate 1,477,429, forward strand.
AGTGACTACCGTGCGGAACGCCCCTTCGCCGTCGTACATGTTAGACATTATGTGAAGTTGGAACACCACCAAGACGAAGCTTAGTAGCTCTCCTCAGACTGCTCCGAGCTGCTGCGTACCTTGCCGCCCGATGTGCGCTCGTAAGCTCGCGAGCTGCCCTTGCAGTGCTTGAGGATCCAAGGATGTACCTCGACATCCTCAAGCGCGATTCGCTTCTCCGGGTCAAGCACGAGGAGCTTCTTGATGAGATCTCGCGCTTCTGAGCTGACGAAGCTCGGGACTGTGTACTCTCCCCTCGCAATCTTGCGCTGTGTCATGACCTGAGTGTCCTCGAATGGCGCTTCACCGACTAGGAACTCGTACGTCAAGACACCCAAACTCCATAGGTCGACCTTCTCGGAGTAGAAGTTGTCCTTGCCGCCACCGCGAAGCATCTCCGGGGGCAGGTAGTCGAGAGTTCCGCACATGGTGTTGCGGCGGTTGTTGGGCGCGTGTACCGACCAGCCAAAGTCGGAAATCTTGATCTCGCCGTGGATGCCGACGAGGATGTTTTCGGGCTTGATGTCGCGGTGCATGACGTGCTTCTTGTGCAGGTACTTGAGTGCCGCGGCCATCTGAGCGACGTATTGTGCGGCCTTCCATTCGGGGAAGCGTTGTTCCTTGCGGAGGTGCTTGTATAGTTCTCCTTTACCAGCGAATTCGAGGATGAGGAAGATGCGCTTTGCGTCGTGGAAGTGGCCAAAGAGCTTGAGGATATTGGGGTGCGTGAGATGTGATTGGATCTCAATCTCTCGTCGGACCTGCTTCTCGACTTTGCCTTGCTGGATCTCAGACTTGTGGAGCACCTTCAGGGCACACACGAAGCCTGACGAGCGCTCCTTGGCAAGGTAGACGCGACCAAACTTTCCCTTTCCGAGAGGCTTGCCGATATCAAACATGCCCAGATGCCATTGTTTGGGTGTTGCAGGGTTTGAGGGTACGGTGTAGATGGCAGAGTCGGTGAGCGTGCGGCGATGTGATTGGTGCTGTTCTGAGGGTCGGCTGGAGCTTGCTGAGATGGTAACCTTGGCAATGTTTGCCGTCTTTGCATTTTGCGTAGCGAGCTTCTGTAGTGTCTGATGGGGCAGCTTCATGCGGTTTGCAGCTGATTGGGAGGACGATAGGCCAGCTACCGATACGGTTGTGGATGCGGAAGGCTTGGTGCTGTTAGAAAGCGCGTCATTGAGAAGGCGAGTAAATACACACCTTCACCTTGTGGTAAGTGGATGTAGAAGTAACGTGCTCATCGTTCTCGTCGTGGATGGTGGTGCGCTCAAAAGCGGCTTCGAGGTTTGCGACGTCGGCCATGGCGATATCGAGATGCAAGCAGGAGCGACAGGAAGCAAGCAATAGGGCCACAAAAGACCACTGATAGCTATATTATGCTATGGGGATGGGTGACAGTTGGTGGGTGTGGATGTTTGCAGGGTTCGAGGACGGATGGCAGCTAGTTAACCCAGACAAACAAGTGGGTTTCGTGCGTTGTCAAGGAAACAGCCATCGGCCATCGGCGGTCGGAGCCCTGGTTCGCGCCCCACCACGCTGAAGCTCCCCGCCATCGCCATCGGATCCACCTGCAGGTGCCTGCGAACAATTTATACACACAGCATTCTATCAGGGTCCCGTCGCACAAGTCCCCAGCTATGGCTTCCCTCAATGGCGCGCCCGCCGACACTGTGGCACCTGGTGTCGCCGACACATCCATTACCAAGGAAGGCTTCAAGATCACCACGCGCAAACTGCCCATCCTCAAGGCCGGCCCAATAGAGGACATGACCAAGAAGCTCGGGATCGCGCCGCCCGAGATGATATTCGGAGACAACATGATGCGGATAGAACACGCCCAGAGCGGCTGGTACATCGAATTCAATGCCTTCGATGCGCTGGATCTGGTGGACAAGACGGGCGAGAAGATGTTCAAGGTCTCCTACTCGAAAGAGTGGCAGCAAAACAGGTGAGACCAAAGACGCAGCACGGAGAGAACCTGCAGCTAACTCGGATCAGACAGAAGCAGTTTGAGGACATCAAAGAGGTCGTTAAGCCGTTCGACTGGTCCTACAGCACAGATTACAAGGGCACCACACCAACAACACCCGCCTTCGAGCCGACCGAGACCCCGATACCACTCCACCTTCTCAAGCGTCCCGACCCGATACACTTCTTCGACGAGCTGGTACTCTACGAAGACGAGCTAGCGGACAATGGCATTGCCATGCTATCCTGCAAGATCCGCGTCATGCCACAGCGCTTGCTCCTCCTTGTCCGCTTCTTCATGCGCCTGGATGATGTTGTATTCCGGATACGCGACACGCGCGTGTTTGTCGAGTTTGGGGACAACGTGGTGCTGAGGGAGTACACGGCGAGGGAGGAGAAATACGAGGAAGTGCGGAAGAAGCTCGCAGGACGGAAGGAAGACGTGCTTGCGATAATGCGAGACCCTAACCGCTTGGCGGAACATATACCCATAGTGGAGCAGAAGATTGAGGGGTTGCAACTGAAGTGAGCAAGCGCGGCTCGACAGAACCTTGATCATCACTCATCAGCCCGAAACCAAAAGCACCAAAAGCGCGGAGGCACAACGGCGACCCAAAACTGCGTCGACAATCCCAAGGTCAGTCTGACCGGTGCGTACGTTGATTAGGCTTTCGCTCATCGCCTGTTCAGTAATCACGCAAACAACCAGGAAGCAGGCCTCTTGTCCCTGGAATCCGCCGTCTGACAGGCCTCAACCCAAGGCGATCTCTACTCTCGTTCCAGAATTCCTATCGAATACACGCCAATAAGCTTAGCTGGACACAATATCCTGATTATCAAATCGCTGCTCAGTACATACCGCCTAGACAAGGGGCCGGCATAAGGCCTGCATGTGGTCTGCATCTGGACGGATAGCAAAGGAGAGTTTCACCGCTCTCGAGCAAGATAGCCTTTACAATGCAACCCCGATTACATAAACGGATGTTGTTGACTGAAAGCTGTCTGACCTCCCAAGAGCGCCGCTACTAATGAGGCTTGCAACCTCATGCAAGGTCCATGGCTGATACAGCAGTGATGGTGCGAGTCTGAACATCTACGTACAGCTATGGTCAATGCCGCTCTGTGTCCTGGTACCGAGTTTGTGCGCAGTCGTCCAATGTATTGTTACGCGCCTCGAAATCTTTCTGTCACTGCGCCCAGACAGACCTCGAGTACATTCGTTTCTGGAACATATCCTGACCTATGGAAGCGCAGAATTGAAACTCAATCGCTAGACTCCAGCCACGTTGTCCAAGTGTCTTCGCTCGTTGATGCTGATCATCGATCCCACCGTGCGCGAACGTTTAGGGCCCGTAGGGCGGTTCCTGCTGTATTGCTTCCCCTCAAAAAGCAATTAGGTTCTGTCGATGCCGACACAAGCAAGTGACAGTGCGTTAGCGCTGCCTGACATAACCAAGGAGACGCGTCCGCCTGCCAACATCAAACGGAGATTACGTTCGTCCGAGATTGGCCTTGTTCAGGGTTCCGTTGTGCACCGCCCCATATTACGACCGGCGGAGAGTGGAAAGTTGACGCTCCTCAACAGACTGGAAATCACCGGCATTTGTACAACAGATAGCCGCTGCTCGGATGGTCCGGATGGCTGGAAATGACGACAAGGGTTTGTACGATAGGATAACGGGTACCGAAGACGCGAGAGTGCATGGCAGGCGTAAGGAGGATCCCGAGCGATCTCTCGTCCGAAAGCAGTAAGCTGTCGATCGCGGACCAACATAAGCGTTTTCGACGGGCAGCCGCAATCTTGCAGTACGACCACCAGAATCACGCAAAGACTGCGCATCGAGCGCAGAAGCTGCCTCGTCACGACAGCCACCGCATGTCTGCTTCCATTACGGACTGTGATGGTGGGCGGATTGCTTGGCAACACCCTCATCCGTGGCCGTCCGGGCTGTGATGTCATATTCAACATTGAGAAAAGCAGTCTCGGCGCCCAGTGTTGTCGCACTAATTGCGGCCTCGAACAAATACGCATCGAGCATGCTGAACTTGGATCCGCTCACTTTGAGTCCGGCCCGCGTAGCGCACGCACGTCCCAATCATCTACTGCGGCGAAGGACGAATCTCAATCCAGAGGCCCAGCCATCTCGTCCGACGCCATGGCAGATGGTGCAAGACTAACCGCGGCCATGGGGAGATTCCGCTATCCGGGGTGCTATGACAACATAGGTCCAAACGTGGCTAACATTTGATATATGTTAGATAGTCGCAGGTGGGCACCAGCAATACATCATCGACGCCGACGTTACTCGCCATCACTTGCCGTTGAGAATCACCATGGCTGACCACCAGTCCCACGGCGAGACTTTCATGTCGAGTACGTCGCAGTCACATCAAACACATTTCAGCACTTCCACCCAATCGGGGTCAGGAACCCAGACTCCTCCCCACGGCGTCACGCGAACTGCTTCTGGTCGTCCGACCTACTTCCCAGATGGCCATGCTCACGGCACCCACGGAGTCTTCTCATCACACTCCTACACGCATGAATCATCGACCACCCATGAAACATCGGCCGGCGCGGGCTTGTTTTCCTCCACCGATGGCATTGAATCCCAGCACCGACAAGAGGAAGTCGTGCCGCTCGAGAAAGTCAACACATCGAGCTCCTCGGATTCTTCAGACACGCGGTTAGGATCTAATGGACAAGCCCCCAAAGTCAAGCGAACCGGCACTTCATCCTCTTACGAAGATGCAGCCCCAGCCACTCTTCAACGACGGGTCACGCGGGCTGAGATCGACGACGACGGCAGGCAGGAGTTGGCGCGCATCTTCACCTCACAGTCAAAAGTGACTCAGCAGATGAGCATTGCGCAGCCAAACGATCCCCGTGTGGACCCATCCAACGAGGCCTTTGATCTCAGCAGGTTTTTGAACATGTTCCGGAACCAGCTGGAGGGCGAGGGCATCGAAATGAAGAAGGTCAACGTTGTGTACAAGAACCTGGACGTCTTTGGTTCGGGCAAGGCTCTGCAGCTTCAGAGCACTGTTTCAGACATGTTCATGGCGCCTTTCCGAGCTAAAGAATTCTTTGGCAAGTCGGAACGCAAGCAAATCCTCCACAGCTTCGACGGTATCATACGAGCTGGCGAGCTGTGTGTTGTGCTCGGACGTCCTGGCTCTGGTTGCTCCACGCTTCTCAAGGCTCTCACCGGAGAGCTTCATGGTTTGGACACTGATGATTCGGTCATCCACTACAACGGTATCCCTCAGGAGCGTATGCGCAAAGAGTTCAAGGGAGAGACAGTGTACAACCAGGAAGTCGACAAGCACTTTCCTCATCTGACTGTAGGTCAGACACTCGAGTTCGCCGCGGCTGTCAGGACACCATCAAACCGACCCGGCGGAGCGAATCGTGATGAGTTCGCCCAGTTCATGGCAAAGGTCGTCATGGCTGTGCTTGGGCTGAGTCACACCTACAACACCAAGGTCGGAAACGATTTCGTTCGTGGTGTATCAGGCGGAGAGAGGAAGCGAGTCTCCGTAGCTGAGATGCTACTCGCCGGCGCTCCATTTGCGGCATGGGATAACTCGACACGAGGATTGGACTCAGCTACTGCGTTGAAGTTCGTCAAGGCTCTGAGGGTCGGTTCCGACTTGGCTGGAGGTGCTGCTGCGGTGGCCATCTACCAGGCTAGTCAAAGCGTGTACGACTGCTTTGACAAAGCTGCCGTTCTTTACGAAGGTCGCCAGATCTACTTCGGACCCGCCAATGAGGCCAAGGACTTCTTTGAGCGTCAAGGATGGTAAGAATTCCAATATGACGAGACATCTGAAAACAACTAACGCACAACAGGTACTGCCCCCCTCGTCAAACCGCTGGAGACTTCCTCACAGCCGTTACCAACCCACAAGAAAGGCAAGCCAAAGAGGGCATGGAGAACAAGGTGCCTCGTACACCGGAAGACTTTGAGAAGTACTGGCGCGAGTCCCCTGAGTACCAGGCGCTTCTTGAGGAGATCAAGGACTTCGAAGCAGAGAACCCAGTCAACGAGCACGGCACTCTCGAGCAACTACGCCAACAGAAGAACTACATCCAGGCTAAACACGCTCGTCCCAAGTCACCTTATCTCATTAGCGTCCCGATGCAGATCAAGCTCAACACTCGACGAGCATACCAACGCATCTGGGGTGATATCGCTTCTACAGCAACACAGGCTGGTCTCAATGTCGTCATTGCTCTCATCGTCGGTTCCATCTACTTCGGCCACTCTACAGGCTCCAGCTCGTTCCAAGGTCGCGGAGCTGTCATCTTCCTGGCCATTCTCTTTAACGCTCTTACTTCCATCGGTGAAATCGCAGGTCTATACGCCCAGCGGCCTATCGTCGAAAAGCACAACTCTTACGCCTTTTACCATCCGTCTACCGAAGCTATAGCTGGTATTGTTGCCGATATACCTGTCAAGTTCATTCAGGCAGTCGTCTTCAACATCATTCTGTACTTCCTCGCCCAACTTCGGTACACTGCCGGACAGTTCTTCTTGTTCTTCGTGGTTACTTACATGGCAACCTTCGTCATGGCAGCTATCTTCCGAACGACTGCTGCTGTTACCAAGACCGCATCGCAAGCCATGGCAGGCGCCGGTGTCTTGGTCCTCATTTTGGTCATCTACACTGGTTTCGTCATTCGCATCCCCGAAATGCCTGACTGGTTTGGCTGGATTAGGTGGATCAATCCAATCTTCTACGCATTCGAGATCTTGCTTGCGAACGAGTTCCACGGAGTCGACTTCCCTTGCGATGCCTTCATCCCATCAGGACCCGGATACGCGCAGACAGGCGACTCGTTCATTTGCAACACACAGGGCGCAGTCGCTGGACAGACGTTCATCAACGGTGACAGCTACATCGAAGTCTCATACTCCTACTCTTGGAGCCATGTGTGGCGCAACTTTGGTATCCTCTGGGCTTTCCTGATCTTCTTCATGGTCACCTACTTCGTCGCTGTTGAGGTCAACTCTTCCACATCCAACACTGCCGAGCAACTCGTCTTCCGTCGTGGACATGTTCCCGCATACATGCAGCCTGGTGGCAAGGGTTCCGATGAGGAGTCTGGAGAGACGCAAACAGGAGAGCATGAAGGTGCTGGTGATGTTAGCGCTATTGAGGAGCAAAAGGGTGTCTTCACGTGGCGCGACGTTGTCTACGACATTGAGATTAAGGGCGAGCCGCGTCGTCTGCTCGACCATGTCTCTGGTTTTGTCAAGCCTGGTTCGATGACTGCACTTATGGGTGTCTCGGGAGCTGGCAAGACCACGCTCTTGGATGCTCTGGCTCAGCGGACCACAATGGGAGTCATCACTGGAGACATGTTTGTGAACGGCAAGCCTCTCGATCCTGCTTTCCAACGCTCAACCGGTTACGTGCAACAACAGTAAGTTTTCCAGCTTATGTCTGTCTTCTCACGAGTACTAACTATTTCAGGGATCTTCATCTCGAGACTTCGACCGTCCGTGAAGCGCTACAATTCTCTGCCATGCTACGCCAGCCAAAGTCTGTTAGCAAGAAGGAAAAGCATGAATACGTCGAAGAGGTCATCAAGATGCTGAACATGTCCGACTTCGCCGAAGCCGTTGTTGGTGTGCCTGGAGAGGGCTTGAACGTTGAACAACGCAAGCTTCTGACAATTGGTGTTGAGCTTGCCGCGAAGCCCAAGCTGCTGCTCTTCCTTGATGAACCTACCTCCGGTCTTGATTCACAGGTCAGTACAGTTGCATCAGGTCGTGTACGATCGATGATTACTAACTTCTGCGCAGAGTTCCTGGTCCATCATCGCCTTCCTCCGCAAGCTCAGTTCAGCTGGCCAAGCCATCCTCTGCACCATCCATCAGCCCAGCGCCATTCTCTTCCAAGAGTTCGACCGTCTTCTCTTCCTTGCCCGCGGTGGTAAGACCGTCTACTTCGGCGAGCTCGGCGAGAATTCCCAAACACTTCTCAACTACTTCCAGAACAACGGTGCACGCAAGTGTGGTGAAGATGAGAACCCAGCTGAGTACATGCTGGAGATTGTCAACGCTGGCAAGAACGACAACGGCCAGGACTGGTACGACGTCTGGAGAGAAAGCGAAGAAGCCAAGGGCGTCCAAAGGGATATCGACCAACTTCACGAGGCCAAGAAGAGCGAGGAACTCAATATTGCAGCGGAAACCGGTGGCGGCGAGTTCGCCATGCCATTGACCACGCAAATCGTCGAATGCACATACCGAGCCTTCCAGCAATACTGGCGCATGCCCGGCTACGTCATGGCTAAATTCGGTCTCTGCGCCATCGCGGGTCTCTTCATCGGTTTCTCTTTCTACAAGGCCAACACGAGTCTAGCAGGCATGCAGACGATCATCTTCTCAGTCTTCATGCTTACTACCATCTTCTCGTCGCTTGTACAGCAGATCCAACCCCTCTTCGTCACCCAACGCTCGCTCTACGAGTCCCGCGAGAGGCCATCCAAGGCATACAGCTGGATCGCTTTCATGATCGCCAACATCGTTGTGGAGATACCCTACGGCATCATCGCCGGTGTCTTCATGTTCGTCACATTCTACTACCCCGTCGTCGGTGTAAGCCAATCCAGCGAACGCCAGGGCTTGGTCCTGCTGTTCTGCATGCAGCTCCTCATCTACACATCCACCTTCGCCGACATGACCATCGCCGCGCTCCCCGACGCCGAAACAGCGTCCGGCCTCGTCTCCCTCCTCACTCTCATGAGCATCCTGTTCAACGGTGTCCTGCAGCCTCCGGATCAACTCCCCGGCTTCTGGCTCTTCATGTACCGCTGCAGTCCCTTCACATACTGGATCGGCGGTATGGTCTCCACCATGCTCTCCGGCCGCCAAGTCGTCTGCAGCGAACGCGAAGTCTCCGTCTTCGACCCCCCAGCCGGCCAAACATGCGGTGCCTACCTCGCCGACTACGCTGCCGTCGCCGGCGGCACGATTCAGAACCCAGACGCGACTGCAGGCTGCAACTACTGTTCCCTCAGCAACGCGGACCAGTTCTTGGCTGGTTCCTCGATTTACTACGGCGAAAGGTGGAGGAACTTTGGTATTATCTTTGCTTTCATCGGGTTCAACGCCGCTATCGCTGTTCTCACGTACTACCTCTTCCGCGTTGCGAAGCTGAGCTCGTTTAAGAGCTTCTTCCATAAGAATAAGAAGGGGGCGAAGGCGAAGGGGACGGCGGATAAGGCGCAGGAGGGTGCTGAGAAGGCGGCACAGCAGGGTGGACATCCTGGGGAGAGGAGTGGGGAGAAGGATGCTGGGACTGCTTGAGCGTTTTTTTTGAAAAGTAGTAGTTGATGTTTTTTTGAGCGACTTGTTTCTTTTCTCTTTCGGATGCATAGATTCTTTGGGTTATCTTGTTTAATCAGTAGGTAATGTTATATTTTGATCTTCAATTATTCAGCGAGTGGCTCCGAGGTGAAGATGAGTGAAGTGAGTCTGTCTGGAACGTGCCAGGAGTTTTCATACTTCGGTGGTATTTCACAAGACTGACAGTATCATCGTAGATATGATATTCGTAATTTTGAAAACTAGATTTTTCTATCTAAAGTTAGACTGCTACATCACGAGTGCGAGCATCTTTACACGGCAATCGTTTTCGGCCAGTTTTCGCCGACAGCTTGAATTTTGCTACACTGCTGCGAAAGAAGCTCCTTCGCTCACGAAAGCGAATTCTAGGCGCATTGGTCTTGAAGTCATTACAACGCGAAAACGTCAAAGTGGACACCACCATGACTGTGTTTCCATACCGATACGAGCATGACGCTGACAGCCGCGTGTGCTTGGCGCCACCACAAAGTGAGGCGCATGCATGTTCCCGCGTCTGAAGACATGTAGGTACCCCACCATTCGCTCGCAAGAAAAGCTGCATTGATAATAGCTTAGCGCGGGGCTGATGACGACTGCTGTCTCGTAGTGAACTCGGTGTCGCAGTGGCAAACATCATGGTGAAGAAATGAAGAAGAGTTGATACCGCTAAGGGCGACCAAGAGCGGCGATCACAAGTTGCGCACGTCTCACAGCGGGGCGAAGCAGTGAAATAGCTGCCGTGATAGCCGTCTCGTGTGCGTGATGTAATTGCGGACGGTTCCTGGAGATGGTGTCCCAGGGTCCGATCGGCGACTGCAGGGTGTCTTCACCCATCGAATGCGATGTCGACGCAGCGAGTGGCAGTGGACGAAACATGGGATGCGTCGTAGAAGTGCGTATTTGCGTATAGCAGAAGCGCTAATTGACGTTCGACTCGGGGTGGGCACGGACTTCTCCACCTCCCGTTAGTGTGAGGGTCTCTAGCACAGCCCGGTGGTATGGCTGCAGGTGCCGGGCAGCCGTGCTCCCAGTGACGCGGGCCTCAGTACAATCACTTTCTCACGTCGCTCAATTGTCCATCACCATCGGGCCATGTTGAGCGCTGCCTGTCGCGACTACTTGTTCCCCCCACCGCTGTAAAGAACAGCCACGAAGAATGCGGCGGTCATGGACAGGAAGGCCCTCTTCTTCCCGTGGTAAGCACAGTCCTAGGCTACCAGCAGCACACCAGCTGACAAGACAACAGCGGCCTCGTCCTAGCATCCGGTTACCTGAGCACTGCAACCCCCGTCGACTACTCCTTCGCCTTCGACAAGCCGCTGCACACCGTCGCCATCGTCCTGCTGCTGACTGGCCTCGCCGTGGTCGCAATTGAAGCCTGGTCGTCGCGCAGTGCACAGCCGCAACCGCATACAAGATATATCGCCATAGCCCTGAACCAGGTGCAGAGCAGACCGGCAGCCGAAGAGATATGGACAGAGGCAGGCCAGCCAGGCCGGCGGCGAGGATGGAGCGTCCGGGCTGTCGGCGCGCTGTTGGCCGTCCTGCTGTTCGCGATATGCGGGCGCATAGCCATCTTCTACCGCGTCACCAAGGACGTCGAGTGCAGCGGCCCCTCTGCATTGGTGCGCAAATCTCTCCCATTCTTCCAACAGTACTGATCGATATAGTCATTCCTTCCCCTCGTCGCTGCCCTCTACCACAGCATTCGGCACCCCAGTCAGCGACAATACCCCGCCTGGAGTGCTGACACGCGCCCGCGTACCCAGCTCGACCGCGTCTACGGCTTCATCTTCGACGGCTCCACGCGATACATCATTCCCTCTTTCCTGCTCTCGGTTAGCAGCTTCCTCGTCATCATCAAGTCCAGCTCGCTGCGCTCCAACTACATCTGTCCCATCGCAGACTCGACGGCAACCGCCATTCCTTTCCTTCAGTTCCTCGGCTTCTTGCTGGACTGCGTCATCGTCCAGATAGCATACCGTCTGATCGACGATGGCATCTCCGAGGCGGACGACTGGACCATCCATCTTCCAGATGGCACCTCGAATCACCTCTTAGTCGGCTTGACCCTTACTGTACGTCAATCGCCTTCATGCACCATACACATCTGACCCTGAACAGGCATCTTCTTTGGTCCTTCTAGTCGCCGGCATTATCATATACCCCGCAATGCCTGAGCATCGCGAGTGGATGCTCTCGTTTTCGTCTGAATATCTCCTTGGTCTTTTGCGTTTATCGTTGATGATACCCTTTATGACGTTATGTTTCCTCAAATCGGTACGTCACTACATCCCGTCTGGTACTCTGTCGCTGACCTCTCAGGCTCGATTGTATGGCGTTATGAGCGCTTTGCTCCTTGGTGCATTTTCCTCTGCATACATTGGCGTTCTCCGTGCTCTGGGCACCGGCGTGTCGTATTCGTTCCCACCAAAATCCACCGTCGGACTTGTTTTGTGTTTGACTCTGCTCACCATTGCGCTCATCCTCTACCTCGTCACAGACACCAGCATCGAAACCCGCATACGATCGAAAGTACCCATCCGCCTGGGCAGGAACCAGTCGGCTGGATTTATCGTACTTCTCATCGCCTTCTCCATCGGTGTTGTCGTATATCGTCGGCACGGTCCCGTTCTCGAACATCCCATCACTACCTTGATCGATATCGCGACAGTCCAGCACGACCGATGGGCATCACAAGCCTACCGGAGCAAATCCCTCTCTGAGGCCGTTGTGCAATATCGGAAACGTTACAACCGCGACCCTCCGCCGAATTTCGACAAGTGGTATCACTTCGCCATTAGCCGGAACTCCATTGTAATCGATGACTACGACAATATCGAACAAGACTTGGCACCCTTCTCTTCCTTCAACGCCGATGATCTTCGCTTGCGTACTGCCACTGTCTTGGCTACGCATGAGGGGGTCGGTGGGCTACGCATAAGAAACGGGAAGGTGGAGGTCTTCAACAACGTACCCGGTACACATCGTTGGATGATGGATGGCGCGGCGGCCATGATCCAGCAATTCTCCGAATCGCTTCCAGACATGGATCTTGCCCTGAACCTGAATGATGAGAGTCGCGTGGCTGCACCGTACGAGCGGTTGCGAGATGCGCTTGACAAACCACAGCAGTACCCCTCCCCTGACTCGTCTCGCCCAGGGAAAGACTTCAGCGCCGACCGCGCGGAGAAATGGCTGGATGTGGACCGCGTACGAACAGACCCGCATTTTTTCGTCGACGCTCGCATCAAGCATTCATATGAGACTTTCGGTTCTGTCGCATGCCCACCTGAGTCGCGCGCACGGAAAGAGCGGCATTGGCAGACGAGATCCTTCTGTCACACTTGTACCCAAGGCCATTCCATGGGCGCATTCGTGGCTAATTGGAGCTTATCATCAGAACCGTGCCATCAGCCAGATATCGCCAATCTACACGGCATGCATCTCAGTCCTGCTAGTCTCATGGGTACTCATGACATGGTTCCAATCTTCAGCCAGAGTCGTGCTCTCGGGTTTGTCGACATCAGATATCCATCGCCGTGGAATTACTTGGGCAAAAGCAAGTATGGATTCGATGAAAAGTTCCCTGATCCTCACTTCCAAGACAAATCGGATGTCCTCTTCTGGCGCGGGACGACTACGGAAGGTGTCACTACCCATGGCACCTGGAAGGGTATGCTTCGTCAACGAATCGTACATCTCCTGAACAACGAAACATCTCGCCAACCAATCCTTCTCCCGAAACCCGACCACAGTGGCCACTTGGAGTACATGCTGAAGCGCACTAATGACATTAAAAGGCTTCTCGAGACAAAGACTGATGTCCGCCTAGTGGGTCCGATAGCGCGCTGTGCAGGCCAAGATTGCATCGACCAGACACGCGAGTTCGGTTTCGGTGATCCTATCGACTTCAAACAGCACTGGCGCTACCGCTACCTCTTCGACGCGGATGGTGCTGGCTTTTCTGGTCGCTTTCTCCCTTTCTTACAGTCCAATTCTGTGGTCTTCAAAGCTGCCTTATTTCGCGAATGGTACGAAGGCCGCCTCACTGCCTGGAAACATTTCGTTCCTGTGGATCTTCGCTTACACGACCTCTTCTCTTCGCTCGCTTACTTCGGTGGGTATGGTGTCGAGGCGAGGAATAAGCGCATGATGGAGGGTCATATCAAGGCTGCAGAGAAGATCGCACGAGATGGCAAGGTATGGACGGAGAAGGTGTTGAGGAAGGAGGACATGGAGGTCTACATGTTTAGGCTGTTGCTTGAGTGGGGAAGGCTTACAGACGATGCGAGGACGGAAGTGGGCTTTCGCATGGAGAAAGGGAAGTCTAAGGCTCGTGAGAGGACGAGTAGTGTTGAGCGAGAGGTGGAAGAATTGTGATGTATTGGTGCAAGGCGTTTAGACCATGGCGTTTTGGTGGGATAGCATTGCATGGCGCATACTCCTGTCGGAGCACAATTACCGTTTTTCTGTGTTACTCGCGAGTTGGGTGTGCATTATCTGCGATGCGCTGGTGATGGTGATGATCATCACCGTAACCTCTCTGCTAACCAGCTCCAGCTGTGCGCCCTGACAATCATCCGAAAAGTGGTCTATATAAAGTCGCGCTTGGGCATTTACCCTACTTCCTTCCTGAGAAATCACTTTTCTTCCGAAGTTTTCCAAAAGTGCTTCTTGATTGAGTTATGTGGTGCGGCTCCCTCCAAAAACATGCAGAAGAAAGCGATGTGCGCGGACGGTGCGACTGCGTCTTCGCAAAACGACTCAACAAAAACCTGGATGTCTTCCCCCGATGATCTGCTCGGAGTCTCATGCCCCAACGCACCAAAAAAGCGATCCACATTTATGATGTCTGCGAGCTGCGGTCTTCGGTCTCCCCGAAAGATTTTGGCAATGAAAAATGAGGTTGACGTCGCCATGGTTGAGCGGCAGCGTACAAAAAAACAGAATGTACTATCATGCGTCTCTCGTTCTCCATCTACCTCTTGCGCATGCAATCATCAAAAATCACTGGACATCGGGCCATGGTGCGAGCAGAAGTGACCCTTCTCATACCAAAAGTGAGACTGGTAGAGTTCATGTGTTCAGCTCCTCGCTCGCCTCGTCCCCAAAAAGACTACCCACGTCTGCGATGTGCTGGCTCTGTCTTCTGCTTCCTCGGTCTTCTCTACGGAGCACAAAAACTTTTCAAAAAGATCAAGGGTCTGTTACATGTCGGTGTGTGCTTCCGCCGGGCTTGATGCGCACTATTCGGACCTAGTGTTTCTTGGCTTAAGGGCGTATATAAACCTCCCGCTGGACACTGAAATGCTGTTCTGTAGTACACACTTTCCTGAGAGAAAATCAAAGGCACTGATTACAACGCGATGTTCTCCTTCGGCATCTTCTGACTTTTCGAAATAAGCACGCGGTCGACCCTTCTATGCTGTTCCTCCTCTTCTTTCCAAAAGTCGGAACCAGCATCTGGAATGTTCTGTGCGTCTGCGACTAGTCCACCAGCCGCACAATATATAAACACTCTCTTGCTTCCATCATTCTTCACTTATCGGATCCCACTACTTCAAATCACTAAAATGATCAAATACATCGCAAATGGCTCCTTCCTTCGCTTCTTCCAAAACCCAAACTTGCTACACTTATGTTCCTTTGCCTGGACTCGTGGACATTTCAGACCACTGGAAGCTCTGGATATGTCTTGATCATCATCTTCTGAAAACAGAAGAAATTCTGCACAAAGACATGGAGAAGCAGCGAGGTTTCGGATACGCTTTTCAAAGCCTAGTCAGATCGCGATATGACTAAAACGTCTGTGCTTCAGGTTGTATATAACGCAGCCCGTCCTTCCTTCTACTCAAACTCTCCAAGGATCCTGAGTTCCTCGTGGACTTTCCAAAAGTATCTGCAGCTTCCCCCATGTGTCGACCTTCTTTTCCAACGAAATGAAATCCCAGTATACTCATGAGGTGTCTTCCTTTCGTCGCCGCCAAAACAAGCGCGGTTAACGAACATGTCTGTTTTGCTGAAGTGGGTTTAATCCGCAGCACTCGCGTCCTAGTACCTAGACAGCTCTACAATTATGGTTCTTGTGCATTATGTCGTTTCTATCAGCTACTGCAAATATGGCGTTTTCCACCGAAACGATGTTATCGATGTTTTCTTGCACTTCCGCTAGCCCTAGATGGATGTTAGTTTCAGGAGAACCGACGTTCGGCTTATGATAAAATGATGTATAGATCTGCCTGACATGTCTGTTGGGTTTACAACTCTGCACCTGGCAAGTCGTACTATCTATCAAACGACGCGCGATACAAAGGACACCCAAAACTTCACTTGATCGTCGCTCCACTTGCTACCCCAGCGATTACCACGGCAGTGTAGTTCCATCCCAATTCTGGAACGTTCCCGAAATCGACCTCTCCGCCTTATCCAGCGTGCTCAAAACCCCGCCCACACTCTGCTCAACCTCAATAGCACCCGCGGCCTTGAGTGCCTCAGGCGTACCCATAGTGTTCCCCATATCTGTGACCACCAAACCAGGATGCGTCACGTACGATGTGAGCCACGGCTCCTCGAAATGCATCCTGTTCACAGCCCAGTTCAGTGCAGCCTTGCTAGAGCCATACGGGCTGAACTGTTCTGGAAAGCCAGCAAGACCTGCCTGGGCGCCCATGCTGCCGATGACCGTGGAGATGGCAAGGAAGATAGGGTTGCCGGACTTGCTGGCTTGAAGCAGCGGCTTGACGGCCTGGAAGAGGAGGATGGGGCCGATGGTGTTGACGGCGAAGTGGTCGCGGAGTGCATCGGCGGATGTGTTGGCGATTGTGGTTCCCGAGTGCGCGATTCCGGCGTTGGCAATCACGATGTCGAGAGAAGTGATGCCATGCTCGGATTTGAGCTGAGCGACGGCATTCTTGGGGTCTGCTTCGGCGGATGAGTCGAGTTTGACGATGACGAGTTTAGAACCCGAGGCTTTGGGCAAAGACTCCAGTGTTGAAGTGGACTTGGCGACGTCTCGGACTGCGGCGACCACAGTTGTGTTTGGGCGTTCAAGCAGGCTTTGGGTGAAGCCTTTGCCGATGCCGCGGTTGGCTCCGGTGATCAGATAGGTAATGGGTGAAGACATGGTTTGGTTTGCGGTGGTTGCTATGATGATGTCGAATGTGTAGCAATTGGTAGAGAACTGTAATGTTATGATCCACACGATGCACCTCTTCCTTATGTAGGCTCCGACCTGACATGGAAGAGGTGATAAACCCCGAGGCCGAACATGCTTAACAATCTTTTGGTTCTTTCTGGCGTGCTCGTGCTGGTGAGGAAAGGTTCCATACGAATGATGCAATCCGTCCAGAAGGACAGTTTGTTCGTCCGGTGCTGAGAGTTACGGGCGCAATCTGGTGAAACACCTAGACTGATCAGTCGACCTCGGGATCTAAGCATTGCCCGGTGGGTGATTAGTGAACGTTGAGATTTCTGGTAGCCGGACCGATGTTTACCTAATAAGCCCGGCTATCCTAGACTAAGTAGTCTACCACGCAACATCTTCATGAGATACGCTGTCTGATTCTAGCCACTAATGCCTCTTGATTACACGTTTTGGCATTCGTCGGCATGAGGATTGGCAGATAGAAAAGGATGATCAGTACATGATAGCGCATGTAGTAAGGCAAAGGCGACCTTGGGAACCTGGCGGACAATCCTCCGTGAACCAGGCGTTGCACCAATTGTTCGGCGGTATTCGGGGTTACGTTGACCTGCTGCATAGCCATCTCGCACGCAATGTTAACGGTTCAACCTGGAAAGCGGGGGTTTCTTTGCAACTATGTTACTTCCCGTGGACTGAGGTCGAGATGAATGATTACCTATGCATTTCGGCATGGAGGTAGGCGGCGTTAGCAGGAGCGGCTGCCGAGGTTGCCGAACTCTGACCGAGTCGAAGTCGTCCATGGTGCCAAGAGAGCTTTAGAAACGTCCTCTTTCCATCCAGATGTCGCTTCGCCTCTCTAACTACACATGGACACACATACGACGACTTGACTGCTCTTGCCGCGTGCCGATGCATTGCGGAAACTGCTTCGTATATGCTGCTGCCTCCCGAGGTCGGACAAACCGTCATGACATCCTGACAACAGCTGGGAACTGGTATACACCGCACCATCGATTATTCGCAGATTGTCCCATCATGGAGTCGCCCGGATCGTAAAAGAAGATTGGGACGCAGCAGTGATAGACGAGGCTGATAAGGAAATGGGCAAGCACGCTCTACCTCAGACGCCTCAGGCTACACCGAGCAGCCGATTTCTGGCAGCTTCGACGATCAAAATACTCATATCCTGCTGCACTTTTATCCTTCACGAAGCTCGCAATCTAGTCACAGATGTTGAACGCTAGAAAGTCTGCTTGCATGCCCGCGGCACCCGAAACTTCATCAACATTCGCAAAGGAAGTTCAGTCGTCAATAGATAAGAGGGATAATGTTCGACAAAAACTTGATATTCATTCGTGTGTCAGCGACCCTCCATCAACGGCAAGAACAAGAGCGGCCAATCTGGATATAATAAAGTCTGTACAGAGAAAAGAAAGTCTCGCTTCTAAACACGGCAAAGCTTGCCGTTCTCATTCGGTAGGCCGTCCACGCTCTCTACCCTCCACCTCTCGCTACCCACACCGGTAGTCGCAAAGAACACATCCTGAGGGTCAAGCTTCTTCTTCAACTCCAACAACTTAGGGTAGTTATCACCGAAGAAAGCATTGCCAAAGTCAGGCTCGAGACGATCAGCCTCAGCAAGGTAGGATCCAGCACCAGGGCTAATGTCTCTCCAGGCCTGCATATCGCCTGCCTGGAACTCCTTGCGGATCCTCAGGATCTCCTCGGCGGTGCTGTTGATTGGCCAGCGTACGGATTGCATGCTGAAGGAGACGAGCGGGCGCCAGTGAGTGTTGACAGCGTTGTCAGTGTTGTATGGGTCTTTAGCTTGCATGTTGAAGTGGACTTGTACGCGGTTCTTCTCGCTCGATCGGCGGATGTTCTCGTATACTTCTTGACGCTTCTCCGCTGTCTCGAAGTTGGCGCGGGGGAACAGGCGCGATGCAGTCGCTACGTTGGGCTTCTGAACGGCTTCGAGAGGGAAGGACGAGCGCCACGCGTCGTAGTAGTTGTCGAAGTGAGTGATGTTGGGGTCATACTTGACACCCAAGTCATCGAGCTTGTTGAACCAGGGCTGAAGGAGTGCGGTGGCTTGCTCTACATTCTTGCCCGGCGCGAAGAAGGGCGAGAATGCGAACGCAAAGGTGCCGTTGGAGGGGATAAGAGTCCAGTATGTGTATGTACCGGCATCGGCGTTGTCGATCCACAGGTCGACGTATGAGCGGATGGCGGCCCAGAACGTCTCGTTGCCTGTGTCCTTGGAGTTGAAACCAAACCGGGAGGCTGTGACCTCAAGGTCGGGGTGGGCCTTGACGGTCACGGAGGTGACGACGCCAAAGGTACTGCCACCGCCACCGCGCAGGGCCCAGAAAAGATCCGTGTTGGAAGTAGAGTTTGCGACGACGAACTCGCCATCAGCCCTAACGACCTCCATGGAAAGCACACTGTCAGCGCCAGTGCCGTACAGTCCGGTCAAAGGAGAGTGACCACCTCCTTGGATGTATCCTCCCATGACTCCGACCGTCTCGCCTTCACCACCAACGACGATTCTGCCCTTCTCAGCGGCAGCCTTGTAAATCTCGAAAGCCTGGACACCAACACCGCTCTTGAATGCAGGGCCAGTGTAGTTGAGCTTCTCATCGACATACTCTTCGATGTACTCGATGTCCTTCATGTTGTGCGTCCAGATGCTGAGAGCATCCTTGCCGCCACTCTTGCCCAAGAAATCGTGGCCAGTGTTCTTGACGACAAGTCTGACACCCGAGTTACGAGCGAAGTTGACGGCGAGCTGGACGTGCTTGGGTTCAGTCGCGTTGACAACGTACATGGGGAAGCCTCCGCGAGTACAGCCATGCGAGTCGTAAAGAACCGGTGGGGCACAGGTCAGGCCTTGAGCGACTGGGGACATCATCTCAATAGGGTCGATCATATGGATATACGACTTCTGCCATGCTGCCACAGTGTATTCGGAGCATTTTGCGGCGTTGTAGTCTTCACCAGGGTAGCACACTGCTGCCAATGGAGTGGGTGCACTGATGACGCGGTCGCCAGTGAGTTTGCTAAGCTGCGACCAGGCCTCATCGGAAGGCCATTGGGGGTCGTCGGGGTAGACTTTGCATCTCGAAGAGTTCGTTGGTGTTGTAGCGTCGAGCGAACCGGGGAGGAAGAGGGACCTGACTGCTGAAGTGACGCCTTGGAGGTCTACATCTACATTGAGGGTGTTGGTTCCAGCCTTGGCCGATAGGACGGGTGATGCCGTGGTTGACGTCGCAGCCAAAAGTGTGAGCCACACAGCGATGGAAGCCATTTTGAATAGTTCGTCGGTGTAAAACGACGACTCAGTGTTTCACCGAGTGTACCAGTCTTTGGCAATTGATCGTCTCCCGTCGAACGACTGCAGATCTACATGTCTGTCAGAAAGTTTCTTTTTGCCATTGACGGCCGTTACTCACTGTACCTTTCCCCTGGAGCTTGCGGCTGGTCTGCGGATGACGGACCGTTGCGCACTGAGACGAGAAACAAGGCGATAGTCATAATGGTCATCTTACGGACTGACTCGATATAGGAGGCGTCGTCCAATAACCTGAGCTTGGCAGGATGTAGGCTAATGTTCTTTGCCCAGAGTGTGACCGCTGATCTTGGCTGGAAAGATTGTTGACAGCTGAGTTAACCGGGGGCGACGACATGGTATTCAAGTAATCACGGCATCGCAACCTATCCAGGCAATTCCTGAGTGTCCATGTATGCAGACGTTGCGTGGTACGGCGTATCTCACATGCATATTCTATATATTGGACCTATCGCAAGAAGCGATCAGCAATGATAATGCGAATTCTGCACTCGTGAGGCACTCCCTGGAATATCGACTGTGCCCACGTGCGCTTGAATATGTCGTTGGGACTAGTCTCAGGCACATCGTTACTCGAGTCGTGAGGCTTGCCGCCCAGGGTCTGCCTGTTGGTGCCGGCGTAGCTGCCGGTAGTGCAAAGTCTGAGAGTCATGTACGCATGCAAGCGCGAAGCTGCCGCGATTGCCTGACAACGGACCTGCAGCAGTGGAGCTCACAGGTAGTTCTAAAACACGCGTTCATGATAACGGCTTGGAATGGTGTCAGTTATTTCTCGGCCATGAATTGCAATTGAGTGCACTGAGGATGACTACGCGTCTGGCAGGAGCCGCGTCAGACGGGTCGGACAATAAACTAGTCCCGGGGGATCGCCTCCGTTAGCCACATGGCCGCCGACCTCCAAGCCTTCAACGCCAACAACGCCAAAATCCTGAAGATCGGCATACTTACTTCCCCTAATCGCAAGTGGCTCAAAACATTGATTCACTCACTTTGCAATCGCAATCGAAATCCCTAGTGGCAGTGGCTCAATTGTCCATGGTTGCGTCCAGACCATCGACCAGCCAACGGTAGGGCGGACAGGCCTCCAGCCGGAAGATTGCGACCGTGTCCAGGGCTGCCCTTGACATGTCAGCCCAAATTCGGACCGTGAGAAACCGATTTGGACTTCGTGAGACGCTCTAGTCCTCTTTCTGGTCAAGCGAGAGGGGAAGACACGAGCGGGAGTCGACTACTGTTGCCGCGGCTGTGGTGTGCATAATGGACCGCCTCGCTTTGGACGACGCCTCTGGTTCCTGGCAGGTTTTTATCCTTGAGACGACAAGAGTCTAGAGCAGCGGCTGGTCCGAGGCAACCTTTCACCTCGCCGTGCAGTGACAGCATCCGTCTTGGCCACCAAACATCACATCCTGACACCAAGGGAGTGTACGTGCGACTTCCCGCGTGGACGCGCGACATATACTAGTCACATAGCGAGGAAAACTCGAAGGCGTCCAGTGCGGGTACATTCGACTTTTCCTTGGGTGGGCCAATAACACCTACAATATCCGTCACACTTCAGATCCTCACTGTTTGCGTCGTTACTCCACGTTCGCTTCTCGGTGCGATCATCCGTCGTGGACCCACGATCTTCATAAGCCCTCTGGTTCATCCGGTTCACGATCCACAGGACAGGCCAACATTGAACTCCACGCTGTGGGCTTCAACGGCTACTGCGCACCAACGGACTGAGCGCTCCACAGTCGCACGGCGCTGGCGACAAACACCAGCAGGACTATGGTGGAAAGCCGACAACCCGAGGTCCTGGCCATCATCGGTACTTTCACAGTCGTCGCCTCTCTGACAGTCTTCCTCCGGGTATGGTCGCGGTACCTCGGACGCAACTTTTGCTGGGACGACCACCTTATCTTGATAGCCTTTGTCCTCCTCATACTAGATACTCTGGCAACATGGATGTACATTGTACTGAGCGGCACCGGCTATCATGTCTATGATCTGCCCAAGAAGTCCGTGGCAGAACAGCTCGTTGCGATACGATGGAACTTCGCAGTACAGATGATGTACCACCCACGTACGTATATCGGATCTGCAGGACATTCCGGAATTCTGCTGACATGTGGCGTCTGCTTCTAGTCATGGGATTGATTCGAGCTTCCATCATCATGTTCCTCTTCCGCATGAAGGATAGTCGGCGGCGCGTACGATACCCGTTACACCTTACTTTCTGGCTGAACATCATATACTCCGTCGGGTCGACTATAGTCAATGTCGTGCAGTGCACACCTCGTGCCTACGCTTGGTCCAGACCCGCCATGGATAGCATCGATGCCAACGGAAATGTTGTACCCGGTGGTACCTGTATCGATGCGCGTACCTTTGTACTCGTGTCGTGTGGTTTGTCCATCTTCATGGACCTCATCATCATCCCAATCCCTTCTATCATGGTATGGGGCCTCCAAATGCACCGACGTACAAAGCTCCTAGTCGTCATCGTCATGAGCCTGGGATGGATCGCGACAGGCGTCTCAATCGGCAGATTCATCGTATATTACTACCGGTTTGCTCCCACCAACAAGGATCGCACCTGGGACATTGGCATCGGAATCAGCATCGCCGAACCAGCTGTACACATCATGACAGCATGTGCGCCAGCGACCAAGTGCCTCTTCCGAACCCTGTTCCCACAGTATGGCACCGGCCGGAACACCTCTTACTACGAAGATCGTACTGCAGGTACAATGCGACCGAGCACTAAGGTTTTCGGGAACTTCAACTTCGGGCTATCCAACAACCCAGATGACGAGATCACTATCCAGGAACTGGGAGGAGCGCCTAGGACTGCCCCACTTCCACCCGTGAAGGACGAGTGCGAATATGGATTGAAGGCAATGGGAAGCTTCGAATCCAAGGAGTTTGTTGCGAGGGGATTAGGGAGGAAGAAGAGCTGCTCAAAAACCGCATGCACAGAAGCTAGTGAGCCCGTAGAGGCCGAGCCAGAGCATTGCCTGGGGCAAGCTCGGTGATTGTACTTTGAGTCTGCGTTGATGAGCGATGATAGCGTTTAAGATACCTGGTGAAGATATTCACACTCCTTTAGCACATAGTAGTAATCGATGACGTCTACGGCCAATTGAGAACTGTGCGTATGATTGTGCCCTCGCATTGTCATGGCCGGGAGTGGAAGGAGGCGGGGCACGCGTGGGCGCGCTGCCACGTGAAGGCTTAGCGCGATTTGGTGGGCGGTACCGAGACCCTTGCCCATGTGAGACGGAACAACAAACATTAGCAGCGACGCATTCCAGCACGACAGCACATGCAGCCACCATGAGGATTATAGAACTCGTAATCGATGTAGGCGACCCCAAACTTTACAGTGGTCGCTTCCTAACACGCGCACAGGGCTACAAGTCATACGCTGTTCGTACCGTAATTTCTGGCTGGTAGGGCTTGTTTACGCTCCCCGCACGCAACGACACGACTGACAGCCGATCAGGGACGAGAGCTTCAACTCGATCACGGGACTGAACGGATCCGGAAAGTCGAACATTCTCGATTCAATATGTTTCGTACTCGGAATCAACAACTTGAGCGTGGTGCGGGCGCAGAACTTGCAGGTGAGTGTGGACAGCAGGATGTACGCGATACGGGAGCGCTGACGGTACTGCAGGATCTCATCTACAAGCGCGGCCAAGCGGGTGTCACCAAAGCGAGCGTTACCATCGTGTTCGATAACCGCGACAAATCGAAAAGCCCCGTCGGCTTTGAGGAACATGCACAGATCTCGGTGACGAGGCAGATCGTGCTCGGAGGAGCGAGCAAGTACCTCATCAACGGGCACCGCGCGCAACAACAAAGCATACAGAACCTATTCCAGTCTGTACAGCTGAACATCAACAACCCGAATTTCATGATTGCACAGGGAAAGGTCATGCAGGTGCTGAACATGAAGGCCAAGGAGATTTTGGCTATGCTGGAAGAGGCTGCTGGAACACGCATGTTCGAGGACAGGCGGGACAAGGCGTACAAGACCATGGCTAAGAAGGAAATGAAGGTGCAGGAGATTACGGAACTACTACGAGACGAAATCGACCCGAAGCTCGAAAAACTGCGAATGGAGAAGCGTGCCTTTCTGGACTTCCAACAAACACAGAGCGAGCTTGAGCGCCTTACGAAGCTAGTCGTCGCATACGACTACATACGATACAACGAGCGTTTACAACAATCGGCCGAGGACCTTGAAGCCAAGAAGCAAAGGGCGAAAGACCTCGACGCGTCTGCTGTGCGCATGAAGAAGGAGATTGAGAACCTCCAGGAGGACATCAAACAGACAAAGGCAACACGAGAGAAGGAGCTGCGCAAGGGCGGAAAGTTCCAGGCTCTGGAAGAGGAAGTCAAGACGCATTCGCACGAGATTGTCCGCCTGACGACAGTGCTAGATTTGAAAACGACTAGCATGGCCGAAGAGGTAGAACGGAAGGAGGGTGTTGAGAAGAGTGTCAAAGAATTGGAGAAGCTACTCCAGGAGAAGAAGCAGACGTACGAGAAGTTACAAGAGAAGTACCAGACAGCCCACGCGGAGCTGGCGAAGCAGACGGAGGAGGTGGAGAAGAAGGAAGAGCTTCTCCAAACCCTACAGACAGGTGTGGCTTCTAAAGAAGGCCAGGAAGGCGGTTACCAGGGCCAATTGCAAGACGCCCGGAATCGCGCAAGCGCAGCCGCGACCGAGCAAGAGCAGAGCAAACTTCGGATATCACATCTTGAGAAGCAGATCAAGGAAGACGAACCGAAGGCGAAAAAAGCCAAACAACAGAACTCTGGGCTCCTCCAAGACCTCGAGGCGTTGAAATCCCAAGCTCAGAAGCTAGAAGCGGACCTTGCGAAGCTTGGCTACAACGAAGGTCAGGAAGCCGATATGTATCAGCAAGAGTCGCATCTTCAGGCACGCATACGCGAACTCCGCCAACAAGCAGACGGCATGAGGCGGCAGGTTGCGAACATCGACTTCAGTTACAACGACCCCTCCCCGAACTTCGATCGGTCTAAAGTGAAAGGTCTTGTCGCTCAGCTCTTCACCCTAGAAAAGGAGCATACCCGAGCAGGTACTGCTCTGGAGATCTGCGCTGGTGGTCGGCTGTACAACGTGGTTGTCGACTCCGCTGCTACCGGCAAGCAACTTCTCGAGAATGGAAAACTGAAGAAGCGAGTGACAATCATCCCGCTTAACAAGATTGCAGCTTTCAAGGCGTCAGCAGAGAAGATTGGGGCTGCGCAGAAGATCGCACCAGGAAAGGTCGACTTGGCCTTGTCGTTGATCGGATACGAGCACGAGGTCAACGCCGCCATGGAGTACGTCTTTGGGTCCACACTCGTCTGTGAGGATGCTGAGACCGCTAAGCGCGTGACCTTCGATCCAGCAGTGCGCATGAAGAGTGTCACTCTACAAGGCGACACGTACGACCCAGCTGGTGTTCTGTCTGGCGGTAGCGCACCTCAGTCAAGCGGAGTTCTCATTACTCTCCAAAAGCTCAATGAGATTACGACAGAGCTGAGTTCACAAGAAGCCCAGCTTCAGTCGCTGCAGGCCACCATGGCCAAAGAGAAGAAGAAGTTGGACGCTGCTCGTAAATCAAAACAGGAGCTCGACCTCAAGAGACACGAGATCAAGCTCACCGAGGAGCAGATTGGCAGCAACTCTTCCTCATCGGTAAGTGATGACTCCTAGAATGCGAACCTGGGGCTTTGCTAATTATGACTTAGATCATCCAAGCCGTGGAAGAGATGAAGCAGACCATTGCTCAGCTC
This sequence comes from Alternaria infectoria, assembly GCF_024043175.1. Classification (NCBI taxonomy): domain Eukaryota; kingdom Fungi; phylum Ascomycota; class Dothideomycetes; order Pleosporales; family Pleosporaceae; genus Alternaria; species Alternaria infectoria. The sequence continues at coordinate 1,503,098 of NW_026250695.1, forward strand.
AAGGAAGACATAAAAGCAGCAAAGACTCGCCAAGACGAGGCCAACAAGGACGTCAAACGTATCGAACGCGACATGAGCGAGTTCAGCAACAACAAGGACAGCAAGCTTGCTGAACTACAGTCATCGCTGGACAAGCTCAAGAAGGCTTTGAACAAGAATAGCGCTTCGATTAAGCCCCTACAGACAGAGATGCGCGAAGCTATGGTCGAGTCCGAGCAATGCGGCAGTGACCTGGCAGCGGCACAAGAGCAATTTGAAGAGGTTCAGACAAATCTGCAGTCGCAGCAAGCAGAAGTCGACGAGTTGCTAGCTGAACAATCTCGTGTACAGGTAAGTTTTCTAGACCGACGTCACTTGTCGATGCTAACTTCGGTAGGACGCCCATGACCTGGCTGCAGCCCACTTGAGAGACGAACAAGCGAAACTCACAGGCTTCGACGAAGAACTTCGCTCGCTTGAAGACGCGATCAGGTCGAAGAACTCGTCCATCACTGAAGGCGGTCTGGAGCAACAGAAGCTCGGCCATGAGATCGAAAGATTCCACAAAGAACAGGAAGGCGCAGCTAGCCATGTCAAGGCGCTAGAAAAAGAGTACGAGTTCATCGCGAGCGATTCCGAGCTCTTTGGACGTGCGGGCACAGTCTATGACTTCAAGGGCGTGAACATGGCCGACGCTAAAACCAGGCGGAAGTCGTTGGAAGAGCATTTCCAGCAGAAGAAGAACAAGATCAACCCCAAGGTCATGGCTATGATCGACAATGTTGAGAAGAAAGAAGCCAGCCTCAAGCGGAACATGTCAACAGTCATCCGGGACAAATCCAAGATCGAAGAGACTATCGTCAAGCTCGATGAGTACAAGAAAGAGGCGCTACACAAGACCTGGACGATTGTCAATCGCGATTTCGGTCAAATTTTCAACGAGCTGCTGCCAGGCAGTTTCGCGAAACTGGATCCTCCTGAGGGCAAGACAATCTCTGACGGTCTGGAAGTCAAAGTCATGCTGGGCAAGGTGTGGAAGCAGTCACTGACAGAGCTGAGTGGTGGTCAAAGGTATGCAATCACTCGTACTCACCCGTACTCACCCGGATCACATGCGCTAACATTTGCTAGATCACTTATCGCCTTATCCCTCATCATGGCCCTCCTCCAGTTCAAACCTGCACCCATGTACATTTTGGACGAAGTCGATGCTGCGCTGGACCTGTCGCACACACAAAATATCGGTCGCTTGTTCAAGACCCGTTTCAAGGGATCGCAATTCATCGTCGTCAGTTTGAAGGACGGCATGTTTCAAAACGCAAACCGCATATTCCGCACACGGTTTGTCGACGGCACTAGTGTGGTGCAAGCATCGTCGGGATCATCTGGATAGGTATTGATGTTTGCGTAATGTGTTATGAGGCATGGTTGGGATACCCGGTTTGCATGACTTGGTTTACGGACTGGAAAGATATCCGCGTAGTTTTGCATAGAATGGTGTTGGTGGAGTCTTGTTTATGACACTAATGTCCCGGTTGGGAAGTTGGTATGCACATCCGCGGCCCAAACGGCCACTTCCTCGTTAAGATGTCTTGTCGTCCATGTCTCCTTCCTGATGCGGAAACCAAAGATACAAGCTGCTTCTACATCCCAGTTCAGAGCAACACCGTGCTTCCTACAGTTGCGCACTACCTATTCTTTCTGCGCACCCACCTACGATACACCTATTGGCCTCACCATCGGTTTGCTAATCAACATATCGTCCACTAGATGCGTGATCGACTGGGCGCACACGCTTCAAATACGCAACAGTGGCTTTCATCGCCGGTCCGCTCATGCTATCGGCACCACCGACCAGGGCCCACGCAATCGATACCCCCGCGTATGCCTCTATCACACCTTCGGGCATACCAGGGCTGATCGCACCCTCTGCACACGATCTCGGTAGCTTCCTGGGTCCGAGCTCGCCGACGTCTCTCACTAGACATTACACCTCACTTCAGGACCATGCCGACCAGATCGTTAGCAGTGAGTCATCAGAAAATGGCGAAGGAACTACCCCAAGACGTCACGTCGACAGACGTGAGGGGTTTAGCTGGGATCATCGAGCAAGCCTCGGAAATGAGAGCAGGCACAGTCGCAACCCAATGGCAATGGAGCAGGAACGTCCGAAAACGCCGCCACCGCTGGAAGAGATAATTCGAAGGACGACCATCGACGATGCGGACCACATCCAAAACAGCAAGCTGCAGCATATCGACAGTATGGAGTCGCGCACTTCTGAGACTACAGCTCGAACGGGTTCCTTTTCCACAGAAACCAATGATTCTTACGTCCGCGATCACAGAAGGTCATCCATCGCAGCTTTTGCCAAGGGTATCGTACGGCACGTACCAGAATTCAGGATGCTTCACCTGCCCGAAAGCAAAGATGACCAAGACCGGCGAGATCCCCAGGAAGGAGGTCCGCTTAAACTACACAAGAAAGACCGCATGCTATCATTCGCACCACTTCCTGTTGTCAAAGCGAAGGAGTCGTACGAGCAAGCATCAAAGCCATCCGTCGTTATCGAAGAGCCAACAACGCCAACAAAGACTGCAAAAACCCCATCGTGCCCACAGTCTCCAACGGGAAAAGGCGGACTGCGGGACCGCAGAAAGGTCAATCTCGATCTTTCCATGCCAACCGTCATTCCAGACTTACCTGCTCGCGGCCGCTCACCCGTCGATATTATGGCCAACCTCGGTGCTCCACGCGCGCGAAGCCCGAAAACACCGTGGATTCGCAAAGAGCAGCCGAAGTGGGAGCCAATGCCAATGGCCAAAGCTACGCCAATCCTCGAAGAAGACTACATTCGGGACAGCACCTCAGCGCTGAAAAATGACAACAAAGGTGGCGTAGGTCTCCTGCCCGATACCGATGCGATCTTCTCGTCGCAATCCCCGAAGTTCGAACGACCGCCACCGAAAGTACGAGATCGGTGTTACATTGATCGTCCGCGATCGAAAAGAACGAGAAGTGGCAGAAGTGAGAAGAGTGGTACGAGTGCCAGCGATTCCACGGTGGCCAAAACACCAGATGGGAGTTGGACCCCAGCAGAAGAGAATATATACAGAGAACAGCAAGCCCGAACAAAGGCAGAGTTGCAGCAAATAGCGAGCGAATCCAAGGCGACACGTTCGCGCCGCTGGTTATGGCTGAACAAATCGAGTGACGATGCACCACCCTCTCCTGGACCCGCGCAATCTCTCAATCGCCGCTTCTCTTTCAATCCCTTCCGACGCTCAAACCGCATCTCCGACCAAAACGGCACAGAGGCTACCAAACAGCAAACTCCATTCTCCTTCTTCCCGGCTCGGGGCAAACAGGTACCTCCAGTAAAGTCGCTCGCACAGATGCATGCTCCGCCAGCCTTCATCCCACCGGGTCTCCAACGCGTACCAACTCCACCAATGTTCGACTCAAACGGCGAAGTCAAAGGCAAGCTAGCAGACTTCTTCTTCGACGTCCACGGCGGTGGCAGCGCAATCAACACACGCAACAAGCCCAAGTCCAGTCCAGGCGGCTACTGGGATTCCGACGCCCTACTCATGAGCCTAGCAAACGACATCGACAACCCCTCAGACGAAGCAGAAGACGAAGGCCCCTCCGGCCCCCGCAGCGACTTCATCAACCCCCCCGTTGACTTTGGCCCGAGCAGTACCCTCACAGCAAGCACAAGCAATGAAATCGGCAACGCAGCAGGTTACCTCGGCGTAAAACCGCCAGCCAGTCCCTCCCTAGCCGCCACATCCCCCATGCTGGGCCACGACGTCTGGTCCCGCATCCACCAATCGCACTACCCCGACACCCCCGACGAACGCACTCTCGCAGCGCTCGCCCGCCAAGAAGAAGAAGAGCGACGCAAGTTTGAATGGCTCGTCCCTGAACACCTTCCTAATAGTCCGCTGTGCCCTCTGCATCCGAAGTATAGGGGGCCCAGCGCGGACTTGTGTTACTGGCATGGACGTAGGTCTGGTAATGAGATTAGGAAGGGGGAGTATGGGGGGTTGGGGGCGAAGGGGGTTTGGAATAGCGCGAGTGGGAGTAGTGGGTATAGCCAGCATGATTATGGTTTTGGGGATAACGGAGTGGCTGGGGGTATGCCCAGGCTCGCGGGGACGCCGAGTAGGGAGGTGAAGAAGAGGAGATTGATTAGCTTGTCTAATTCTTAAGTGCTAGAGTTGTTGTTAATGTCAAGTTGAAACATCACTGAGAGATGAATGATGTTTACATACGAGAAGATGTATTCTAGACATGCAATTACCATCTACTAAACCGTCGTACCCCATGAAATGCGCCAGTGAAGGAGCCCGTCTATCGTAATGCGAGTGCGCTCGGCACCATGCGCCGTTGTCCCTCAAGACTTCTTGTACGCACTAGCAGGCTTTGCTATCTTGCCGGCATCGCTCCACAACTGCTCCCTCTCACGGATGATCTGCTGCGCCCATGCCTTGACTTCCTCGCTCTTGATAACATCTGCGACCCACTGGAATTCCCCAAGATCATTCTCGCACTTGGACGTGCGCTCGTATTCGACCATCTGAACGAGAAGCTCAATCTTGTCAATGTCGTGCACAAAGTGCGACTCAGCCGTCTCGCTGTCCTCGTATTCCTGCCATAACGCCCTGATGTCCTGGCCGTTGAGTCCACCGTTGAACTTGCCCAGCAGGTTTGTGCAGATGTAGTCCATGGTCTCGGTCTCTCTCCTGCTCTTCTCCTCCTTGGAGATTCCGTCTACGGGTGTGATGTCACCGACAAGCGCCTCAGCCATGTCGTGGACAACAGCCATGCGACAGCATCGCGCGATGTCGAGCTTGGAGCTTATCGAGGCAGGAGCCATCATGGTGAGGATGCTCATGCGGTACATGTGGTCGGATATAGATTCGCCATCGCCAATTTCGAAACGCTGCCATCCTGCACGTTTGGTCGTCTTTAGGCGCTCGAGGAGGTGGAAGAAGGGTAGCGGTGAGTCGGTGTTTTCGGCGTACTTAAGTGCGTTCTCTGAGAGGACTTTGGGGTAGGTTAGCGCTGTGTTGGTGAAAGGTATGAGGGGTAAGAGAGGTGTCGCATACGGACGAGCTATTGCTTGTTCATGACATACCACTCTCAACTGTCCACTTCTTCTGTTCTGCTTTCTTCGCGTCAAGTACACCGGCGTTAGGATCGGGCACGCCGTTGACCTGGGTTGCTTCGTCGACTGTCATGATTGCTTTGTGTCTCGAATGCAGTTCGGGGTCGGAGGTTTATAGAAGTCCCGTGGGTGCGTGATTGTCTTATAAACGGTGACTGTTTGGCGAGTGAAGAATGGCGGGACAAGTGACGAAAGTCAGACAGGGAACAGAAGGCGCGAACGGACCTATCGATAACACCCGCCTTGGCAAACAACGCAAGGGTCCCGTCACACCGCAACACCACGCATGCACCTCAAGTCTCAGGGACATTGACCAGGGTCACCGCGCGAATGTATGCCCTGCGGTCGCGAACATGTCTCGACCGCCCTCAACCGCCTCTGCGGCCACCGCGACTACCATGAGCGGCCATGCGCGCACCGCGTCGGTCAAGACAATTCCCAAACCTCAAGCAGTGAACCCAATAGCAGCGCCCGATATTCGCCTGTTCGTAACCAATTTGCGATTGTTGGATTTGGATTTGCGACCGGATTGGCCTGAAATCACGATACAAACTTTCTCGGCCAAGAATGCAGACCAGCGACAGAGAATTGGCGGGGCTGAATGGGCACTATTTCGACTCTTCGAAATATGGGATCCCAATGAGACAGCACAGGTATGCTGGGATGAAACCTCACGCTGATCTATGTCTGACTCAGCTACAGAAACTCCAGCCCTTCTTCCCGCCACTCGAACCACTCCAATCGTTAAACCTCCGCGCTGCGCTATACCGATGTCTGAACGAATTGAAGAAGAACGGCGCTTTGGGAAGAGAGTCAGTTCTTAGGAAAACAATGCTTGACGAGTGCAAAGGCGAGAAGTTCTACGAGATACTGGCTATATTTTCGAATGTCGTACTCAAAAAGGTTCTTGCAGCGCAAGACGGAGGTGACAGAGATGCCGTTGTCGCAAGAAAACTGGCGACAGCGTCAACACTCTCAATTGAACAGCAACGGTCATTACTGCCCCTAGCTATCGCACATAAGGCAGCGCTCGTCAACGTGCTGAGACAGAAAGAAGAGAAGAGGCTGAAGTACATGGAATTCCATGGTCTTCTGAACAAAAAGGCAGCAGATATCCGGGGTCGCATACGCAAATGCAAAGATACCCCTCGAGCGCAAAAGCCAGCGATACCACAGAAAGAAGCCAATGCCATCAAGAAACAGCTCAAGGACAACTGGGTTGGCAACCAACAGTGGCTCGACGTAATGCTACGCGGCGAAAGCGTACAGGCGGACGATGCGTTCCTAAACAGCCGTTTCGACAAAGTTTTGCATATGGTGGAAAAAGGCAGAAAACTAGAAGACGTCGCACCTGAGACTGGATTACTGGAGAATCTGCAAGCAAGAGTGCAAGAGCAACAGGAGAGGTTACAAAAGTGGAAGGCTTTCCATGCTGAGCTACAAAACGACGAGTCAGGGAAGGAAACATCAGGAAGCGGACAGACTACGGCGCCAGTAAAGGAGTTCCACTTCGATGACCACTCGCAATATCAATTGCCGTCGTCGAAGCACACCGCAGAATCTGCGAGTGTAAAGCGGCCGACTATGCGAACAGAGTTCCAAGACATCCTGTCTGATATGGACAGTGAGCTGGCGCGAGCCGCCAAATTCAGGGCTAGTACTGCATCCACAATTATACATCATAGAAGTACCTCGACGGCAAAGACTGCTCGCCCACCACTTCTCACAAGGAAATCTACTCAGACGGAGACGATACGCAAAGCACCAGTGATTCCAGCTAAGCCTGTCAAATTACAGTCACCATCAAGACCAAGCTCGTTAGAACATGTCCCGGTCTTACCCAGACCATCTCGGCACGTTCCGACAACTGCCACACCAATCGACTCAGATGCCACACTAATTGGTCAATCATCTGCGTCGAGTAGGGCTACGACCCAGCACGACGCGTCACCGACGGAGACTGATAACGAGCGCACACCAGTACTGGAGACTAGATCTGCTGTTTCCGAGCCCGTCGTCGATAACTCATCGTCTGAAGCTGCCAAGACACTTACTAATTTCTCAGAGCAAAAAACAGACCTCTCTCCCGAAAAGCTACTTGAGCCATCGCCAGAATACCCCTCTGAACCACCAATCCCAACGTTCGATCCCCCAGAACTCAATGCTGAAGAAGCACTTGCCGACCAGATCATCAACTCCATCGGTAATGCGACCCCATCTCCGATCAAGAAACCTCAACCACGTATGTCCCTTTCGCTCATCGAACGCACACGCATGACAATGGCACGGACAAACTCTTTCGAACCTGTTCCAGAGTCACCTGATCTCCCGTTGCCATCTATGGGACCACCACCTATCCCTTCTATCACTGGAGATGAAGACGGCGACCGACGCGCAACACTGGCCGAACGAACCCGGCTCACCATGGAAGCCATGCAATCCAACCCCCGCCCCACCGCCACAGCAAAGAAGGAACAGCGTAAATCTAGCCGATCATCACTCTTCCCCGTCAACCAATTCGATACACCACGGAATCGCAAATCCTTCGAACTCCTAGAACAAGCAAAGCTCGAGAGCATCGAGCGTACACCCACCGAGCAACTATTCAGTGACGAAGTGGATTACGATAGGGTGTTCAAGTCAAGACCGAAGATTGCCACAAGTCCGGTCTGGAGTCCTGAAGGCGGCGTTGGTGGTCAGGAAGAGTTTGGAAGTGACGGTGAAGATGTGGATGGTGTTACGGGTATAGACCTGGGAGATGTGGATCAGGACGATGATGGAGAGGATAGGTTTAAGGAGAGTTGGATGGATAGTCCTAGTCATAAGAAGGGGGTGAGGAGTATGAGGTATTAGATACGAGGAGGTACAATTGTAAATGACATATCATCGTTGGGACCAGCCTTGTGCGACCATCCATCTTCTCGTCCCACTCACGACCAATCTTTTACCTCCACGTACGTTCTCCGCTCGCCACGCTTATCCACTCCTCCGTCACCAGTCTCAATTCTCGTCTCGTTTTGAGTTGGATCGAAACAAGTCACCTGAACAGTACCGTTACATGCTGGATACAGTTCACGCGTCTCCATATCACAGAACATCTGCTCGGGCTCGGAATAGAAGTCAGGTCCAACACTACCGGTGCTTTGGCAAATCTCCACCGCACTTTGCGTGACGTCTTGACTCTTGACTAGTACTCCATCGAACTGCCTCTGGAGCGGATGGTCGGGTGAAGTGCGCCGAGACTTCGATTTGGGAGTATGGGGAAATGGCCAGTAAGATGAAGAAGACCGCGATCTTAGAAGCGACCGATGCTTTGACGGTCCGGGCGGGCATGAAAGCCTTTCTTCGCATTTATAATACCACCAATCTTCGTCAAGACACATCTGGTCGTACATAAGAAACTTGCATGATCGATACCACGACGAATACGATACATATAGATCGGCTGGTGAAAGACAAGCCGACTACTACTTCGCAGCAAACTCGAAGGCCTATGCTCAAGCAGTGGAGGGCGATGTCTACGCTTTGATAAAGAGCGGCACCAGTGTGAACCAGCCGTATCCTGGAAAAGGCTCAAATTGGTGGACCTTTGAACTTCCAGAACTCACCCGTAACGCCCGCGTGGACAGTATCAAAGCGGTACCTATCAACAGAGACGATCGTATGCCATTGGGAGAAGACTATGAGCGTTTCGAATTGGGCGACGAAAAGGTGATCTGGAGGAGAGGCGATGAACCGATTGGTTTCCCAGCAGATGAGATGCATGGCGTCGCGAGGCCCGGTGAGCCATGGGAGACTCTCCCGGATGTGGAGATCTCCTAATCGATCCGCATGGCTGCGTGTCGATAACCATTATCGACGGACAAATGGCTCTGAGCGTCATGAGCAAAAGAAAGGACCAGGGAGAGTGGTTTGAAGTGAGGTGGTATTTCCCCATGTTGAGTCTGTCATTGTCGATGGCTGCTTTTGTTTATTTATCAAGTCGCTCGTTTTGCTTTTCTGTACTATGACTTAGAAAATGCATTTACGTATGTGAGATGCACGAAATTTCGCTCAAGATATCCGTATCTCAACCTTGCAAGTATCTCGTGGAGCTGCGCATCATTGAATGTGACTGGTCGCAACCCTGTGTGGCCGACGAATGAGGGAATCAGGCCAACGGCCATCAGGTGTTCGGGGGCCATCGTACGGCGTCGCACTTGACGCTGCTGCATGTCAGACTCGCGCAATGCTGAGAGTTGACATAAATAGTGAATAAGCGGCGCCGTAGCTGCTCAGGTGCGGTCGGATGGAATGTTGGAACCTCGGGGGGCTTGGCCCTCGTGACCCTGACCTAGCCTGATTGGCGCGATCGGCTCTCTCAGACTACAGCGTACATGACCCCTCATGCTCGGAAGGTTTCAGGCAGAATGCCTCGTTTACAGCCACCTTCACATATTACGATTGCGATTGGTTCACGATCTATTCAAGGCTCACACACGGTGGCCGGTCATGTCTGGGCCACAGAACGTTCCGTGCCGCAATGGCGAAGACCGCAGGCCCCGCAACGCCTCTCCTCCATCCCAGGAGACTCGCCGCTCAACCTAAAAGCTGCCAAATCTTAGGTCAACCTCGACCGCATATCCATTTAGTCAACAGCTTTCTCTCGGGCCAGTGCAGGAATACCCGTAGACAAGATGAAGCTTCTTGATCTTCCCAGAGAGCTGTTCGAAACGATCCTCCACTACGCCATCCTCGCCCGGGGAATGAAAAGAGGTCTGCGTCTGAGACTTGTAAACTGTATGGAGCTCTATCATGTGTTAGATTTCCACGCTAACCACCACTAGATTACTTCGCGCAAGAGGTGATGGGCGCACTTCGTACCTTCCGGCTACTCGATGGAATCGTATTCCACCGTTGCTACACGTGGGAGGTGATATACTCTTATCAATCCTATCTGGAATATCGAGTCATGCATGAGCCTCTGAATGGCAATCGGTTCTTAAATGACGTCAGAAACATAGCCGTTCAGATATCAGCTCTGAGCCACGGCCATAAGGTCGATGATAGTATCATCCCAAACGTGGTCCGCACTTTTTTCCCAGTAGAGGCATGGGCAAGCAGGTCGAATAGGGAGCGTTTGAGGGATGATTTTCGCCGCTCACTCAAGTGGGACTCTGTCGAAACCGAAAAACAGCTTTTTGGTGCCGCGCTTTGCACCAATACGCTATCGTACATTCGGCAGTCTACGAAACTACGAGATGCCATGTTGTCAAATCCTAAGAGCCCCGATAACAGCTGTGTATTTGGAGATTATGTTGAGCTCGCCGCAAGGTTTGGCAACGAGGAACTTCTAGAGTATCTCATGACGAGCGAAGCATCCGATCTCGGCCCAGGGTTAAGATCTCAACTTTTCCAGTCTGCAGCAAAAGGATGTCGGATAGACATCGTTCGATTCCTTTACAACTTCCGCAGCGAGGACTGGCCGTGGCATTTCGAAAGCTCCACAACTTGGGGCAAGGGCCCACTGTACAACATCCGCGCAAGCGTTCGCGATCCTCAGATATGGGACTTCATTGAGGCCTTGCGCATCGCTCATGGCATGTATCCGACCGGTAGGAAACAGCTTTACGGCAGGATCCGTCATTGCGCAGCACTTGGCAGGATGAATATGGTTTCGCATCTAATCCGAGTCGCCGCACATACCAATGAAGATCGTAATCGGCACTCAGTCTGCATGTCTTTCATATCGGACTACGAGGTCTCATGTAAACTGCGAAATGAGGGAGTCAAGCACGCCATCGATCGTGGCTACGTACCTATCGTCGAGCTTCTACTAGACGATGGGGCTGACCCGAATCAAGCTCTTGCGAGCGCTGCTCGCTATGGTCAACACAAAGTCTTGAAACTGCTCTTAGATCGTGGGGTCAACATCAGCGATGCGGTTGTCGAAGTGGGTATAAACGAAAGCTGCACAGTAGTACCCACCAAGCTCTTAGCGAATATGGAAAGAGGACCTCATCTGGACGTAGTGCGGCTCCTTCTTGACGCCGGCGTAGACGTCAACGAAAGCATTGGCAAGGACAGCCCTCTCGTCGGAGCAATCGCCGCAGAACATACAGCACTGTTTGAGTTCCTCCTCGAACGAGGAGCGGATCTGCATTCCCCTGGGACAGCAGAAGAGTGCGTACGAAGAGCGAAAAAGGTTGGACTGGAGTCTATGCTACTGTTGCTCGAAAAGCATGGGGTTGATGTCAATGTTGAGTTGGAAGAAGGGGCATGATTGAACGATGTGACTTCTTTCGCGTGGAAGTAGGAACGTCCCATCTGTTGCATTTTCTAGTTGCGCTCCTAGACGTTTGTCTGATCAATGCATGTGGCATCAATCCAGAGCCATTCTTCAAGCAACCAGTGGTTTTATCTTAATCTTGCAACGAAGCCAAAGCCTACAAGCTGTGAGCGGTTCGCGAAGTCTCCCTATCCGTGACACCATGGCGATGACGCGAACGATGCGAAGAGAGCATCCGCATCACAGGGCCGTCATGTGACGATGCCGATTTTGTCCCTACATCAGCTACACGGGCACACAGCTCGCTGCGATAGTCTCGATCAAGTTGGGCGAGTTTCACAAGGAAATCGAAAGAAAATCTCGCTTTATAGCTCTCTTTGTCGTTCGTCAATCGCAGGGAGCAGTCGTAGGGTCGCACGGTGAGCTCCGTGGATTCCAGCTCCCAGGAGCGTATTCTTCTACTCCATCGGCCAGCGAAACCGGGAACGTGAGCTACCTCGTCAACCTTGACGAAAGTATACTCGTAGGACTCGCATATTCTGCCCAGATAGAGATGTATCGACAGTAGCTTACTAGAAGGCGATACTACCACGAAGCCTGGTAAATGGGATTGCTGTGTACCGTTGCAACTTGGATAGCAATCATGATATGATTCGCTTGAGCACGAGGCGCGGAGAAAGTCTTCCGAAACGATAGGTAGCGTCATCGTTGCAAACGATGAGAGTCTATCGTTCCAAGCCACATCGCTCGGATCCGGAGACTTCAGCTGTAGAATGAATGCAACCAGGTTGGTGGCGCACAAGCAGAACGACTTCTTGCAACACCTTAGGATATGTTTTGCCACTGCGACATCCGTAGCTTTGTAGTCGACCTGTAGATCTTTCCCTTCGCCGCAAAGCGCAAGTAGTGAATAGACACGATCTCGGCTGATGTGTGCCTCCTTGAGCTTAAATCGGTTCATCAGATAGATAAGACTTCTACCCTTCCAGTCCATAGTAATAGATTGGCGAAGAAGTTCGAGTCGTCTAGGGTAGCTTTCCGAACTCGAACTTGGAAGTATCGGGAATAATGAACCGTCCAGTTCGATATCAGCGGCCATGAGCGTTATCTTCCGTGCAAGCCCGAGCTCTTGCGTAATCCATGCCCGATCCCAGTACTCGGCAACGCAAAGATGGTGAAAGCCCTGCCCAGATTCAGGATGTCCCAAAGTCGGTTTCTTCTTATCTTTTGCGCACTTTTCGCTCATAGTACGTGGTCGCATGTACTCCAAAAATTCGGCGATGTTGACGTCATCTCCCAGCCATGACACCACATTCTTCGCTCGGCTGAAGATCACACCCATCTGTTGTACCTGGTGATTTCGTTCGGAAGGGTCGTTCTGGTTGATGCAGAGGGCGTCGATCCAGATCCACGCACGTGTTAAGTGCTTGGTTCGTCTCGCCCGTGTGAGAAATCGGTATAGGTTGTGACGCACTTTGAAGGGTTTGCCGTCTATGAGAATGGTATAGCGTTCGTCATCACCGCCCCATACATATGAGAGACATACATATGAGGCTTCTGTAGTAGCGCGTTTGATCTTGCATTGAACGTGATCGCCGGCGGACGTTCCGCTTAGGAGTCGTATGAGTCTGATTGAGGAAGTCTGTCGGTCCAAAGGCCGGTACTGGAAGGGGCGCGAGACATGCTCAAGCCAACGCTCGAAGAGCGACTTTTCGGGTGGCTGCTGGTTTGTATGAAGTTCCGCGCGAAGAGAGAAGGTAGCGGACATGTGGATCGGGTATTGCTGAAGATTGCCAGGATTGGGGTGGTGCCAGAGCACGGGTGACGACAAATATGAGGAGGTAGCTTATAAAGGCGGTGCGTGTGCAAGCCGGGCGGGGCAGTTTAAGGCAGAAGAGCTACAAGCCATCCTCGATTCGAGCATACTGCTTACGCCGGAATTCCAAAAGACTGCCTCACAAGAAGATGCGCCTTTGATCCAGACGGGAGCCTGGAATTGGGTCGCGTTGGTTTGCTACGACTTCTACAGTGTCAATGAGAATCAGAAGTATCCTGTATGCTTCCTGGTTATTACAATCTAACTAGACAGTGCTATGAGATAGCATGCTAAGCGGGCTTTCAGAATGTCTGTAAACCTACGAATTTTGAGGCGCGATGCAGTAGCGGATAGTCTGCAGGATGCTGAGGTGACATTCATATCCGAGGCGAGGGTTGCAAAGATAGCGAAAGACTGCGACGGTCTTGTTCATGGCTCTTGCAGAAATTGTGGTCGCAATGAACGAAGGCAGGCTGCCACCTGCGAGCCGGAGCCCCACACTGCCAGGACCGTGCGTTGACACGTTCGCCACCGGAAGACCTCGGAATAGACAACCGTCCCTTGGCCTAAACGACCGCACTTCTTACAAATAACGCTTTGCATGCTTCATTTCACGCGGAATGCAGACCTGATACCGGCACCGTAACCGCAGCTTCTGGCCAACGTATACCGATTTGAAGGCAGTTGGCTACCCGAACGATCGCCAGCCCAGATCAAAATCCACCACTCAATGACTTCAAGCGAATGGGGTGTAGCAAAAGGTCGCATACCTGGATGTGGACAGTTTCGTCACTATTCAAGGAGCCGTTTGAGAAGACATGCTCTCATCGCAGCGGCCTCTGACAAACATGGTAAAGTTCCTGTTGCCGTCAGTCTTTAGTAATTGTCAAACGATATCCTGTTTACGTCACGTCGTCTCATGTCGTCGCATTCCTTAAAGCTATCGCACTCTTACGAGGTCTTTGTGTTATTACCTTCTGCAGCGGGCATCGAGATCGCAGAAAACGTCCTGTTCCGAGCTTTGGACTCAACGAGTTTACTTTCTTTGGTCCTCTTGCCATTGACGCAGCAAGGACGTCGAAAGAGCACAGTGGCACTAGCTGCTCATCACATGTAAATGTGATGTGTTGGTCGAGCTTTACTTGCAGGTATGCAGCGCGGCTCCGCCACCGTGTCTTGTACAGTACCCCCTTGGCTATGTTTGATCACCGTTGCCCACGAAACAGCAGTTCCTCTGTTTTGAAGCCCTCCTTCATTGCGAGCGCGCACGGACGACTTCGGTTTAGTATATCAGTCTAGCTATACCCCACCTCCAGGTACTTGGCTACATCCGACTTGCGACGCGACCAACACACGTTGCCATATTCCTCACACAATCCCCTTTGCCAATAATGGCGCTCACGCCCTTGCTATTCGATGCTTATCAGAAGTACAAGAGAGGAACCGAAGATCTTGTTCAATGGCTAGCTGAGACAGCCCGCGCCACTGGTACCGTCAACGAGGTGTTCAGCGATAGTCAACAACATGGGAAACCGCCTACGGGAGGTAGATTGAAGGGATCCGCCAGGAAAGCCGCAAAGAATGCCCCGGCTACGTACCATATCACCGCTAGATCATTTGTCGCTCTTGCGACAGCCATCGCCAACGATGCGCGTGCATCTGTTCCAACCTCGGTCTTCGGAACCTTGCAGGCTGTCATTCGAGGTCGCAAAGATTGCGCAGTCTGGTACGCAAGCACTTCTGACTGTGCAGACAATGCCGTCAAGGAGAACAACGCGAGCCACCAATACTTCATCAAGACTTTGGAAGACGTCCTCGAAATCCTCAAGGCCGCCAAGAGGCCACCAGTCGAACGTCGGCAGCCCAAGACCACAAAGGCAGAAGCTATACGCACGAGTAACAAGTACGAGCTGCTGGAGAACGAGGCTCTCCCAGAGTCCAACGATATGCCCGAGATTATCGAGGTCCACGCCAAACCCGCCAAGTCGAAGGTGACCTACAAGCTCGAAGAGTCTGATACTGACGTTACCTTCGCCATCTACTGCTTTCTCAAGGACGTTACAGATCTCAGGATTGCAGTCAGACGCACTTGGCGCGAGTTCGCGAACGGCGACATCGGTCTCCAGGCCGCCGCGCTAACCATGAACGTCGCTTTGACAATGATAGAGAAGTTGAGCAACGATTTTGAAGAAGCCAACCCTCGATTCAAAGACTCGAAAGGTCATAGTATGCACGGCGAACTCATCGGCTTCTTACAGCGCAGCCGCTCCAAGGTTGAACCAGGTTCGCCATTCGTCGATGCAGCCAATGATTGTGGGGAGCCTTTTGCTTACAAACAAGAAAAGCAATCATTGAGCTTCAACACTGTCGTATGCAAGCATGTCACAGAGTTGCTCCTCTTCACATTCAGTGATATAACGAAGAACGAAGAATTCCGATACTCCAACGATGAAAAGAGATTTCTCAAGTGTGTTTCACAGCTTGCAGCATCACCTTCGATAGAACCCCGTTTCATGGGTGAATACATGGTGCGAAAGGCTGCATTCGCCATGCTTCGCGAGGGCCGGCTGCAAAGCTGGATCTTTTTCTCGCTGCAAATCTTCTGGGACATGCAAAGAGAGCTGGAGCGTCATTTATCTGTCGGTGAGGAGCTTCTCTACAAGATCGGACAGCAGATCATCACAACATACCAAGCCTACCTCGACGTCAAAGGATCCGAGGAATTAGATGACTTCTATACACTCTGTCGTGAAAGCGTTATCGATCGCAAAGAGTTTGTCGAAGCCTTCATCGTCAATAAGGAGGCCCAGATGGCGTTCGATATCGACGAAGAACAATTACCGCTAAAGTTCCGGCAGATGCCTGGGTTCTCACTATTGAGGTGCGACCCTGCGTTCTGCGGTGTACTCCTGGCCACCATGTGCAAAGAGCATCACGAAGTAGCCATCGAATGTACCTCAAACGATGGTCAGATCATTGTTATGGCTCATCTGTACAACGCCGCTCAATGTGCCGGACATCTACCTGAAGACCTGCGATGGGCAGATATGGACCATTTGATCGAGCAACAAGGTAGCGACTGGATCTTTATGGGCAAGAAACCACACCAAGACCCTGAATTCGGAAGACGCGTCCTGCTGATCATGGGAAATGTGGCCCACGATTTCACCAGAGGTTGGAGACCTCGCACCGTAGGCAGCAGCTCAACCTATGTTTCCCGCGTCAGTGGAACACGTCGCCTCAGTTATCATTCCCAGTATCTCGAGTCGTCCGTTGACAGAATGCCACGCGATAAGACGCATCAGAAAGTCAAGACCTTGGAGAAATGGCGTCAACAAAGACAGAAGGGGCCTGTACATGACGACGGACCAAGGAAAGACACGCTCGTCAAATTAGAGTTGTTGGTAGGAGACGCTCAGAAAAAGTCTCACAATCCGCACAAGCCGCTGTCTTCTCTGGAAAAGCTACGTATCTTCAAGGAGGTGGTTAGCAAAGATGAGACGGCTCTCACATTTGACGTGTTGCAGCTGCATATGCGATGCACCCAGGTACTGCTGCAGATCTATAAGTACGCTCGGAAGGTCGCACCGGTCGACTATCCAGCATTCATTTTCCAAGGAGATTCATGGTTGACCATCGCTATCCCCTGCATGCTGTACAACTGGAAGAAGAATCAACCACACCACCCGTGTATCTTTCCGGTGGTGAGTATAATGCTTCGCAAGATGATTGAGAAAGAGGGGGATTCGGCTATCAAGGGTGCTGCAGCGTTGCAGAAGAGTATGAGGGTCAAGTTTCCAGGATACCGGAGTGTGGATGAACCTAGCTTCGAAACCCCGTTGGAAGACTTGATTCCCGTTCAGCTGCGTACCGAGTTTCCATACTCGATGTATTGGCAAGTGGTGCAGGAACGATCGGGCAACTCTGGATATGGCTCTAGATACGAGTCGGAGGTGGATTAGGTTGCATCTTGGGAGAGATCATCGACACTTCTAGCTTCGCGCGAAGGGTAGATTCTCGGCTCAGCGTCTAGGCTTCCAATACAGATATACGAACACTGAACGACATGCAAAAGTCCAGACGCGAAAGCACGATCATTGTCCCACGGATTGACGGACTAATTAATTGTAGCTAACATCTAAATCTACAGCATCGCAGTCATGACGCCAAACAACACCAGGAGTCCTACACCGAAGCTCTTACCAGCTGCAGCACCAGAGTCACCCGTCTGCTCAGCCACAGCCGCGCTGCCCGTCGCACTTCCCGTCGGCGTCACACTAGCCATACTCGCACTCCCCGTAGCATTCCCCGTCTCCATCGCATGCTCACCGCCCACACCCCCATCCACATTAACATTAACCGTCGCACTCGCACTCGCGCTCGGACTAGCCTCCGTCTTCAACCCCGAACTCGTCGCCGAACTCGAACTCTTCTCCCCACCATCCTCACTCCCACTCTTCTTAACTTTCCCATCCCCGCCATCAACGACAATACTCTCAAAAGACCCACTCAAATCGCCATACTGATAGCTGGAACCGGGATTCTGGTTCCTCACCTCCACCTTCTCCACCACCATCGTAAAAGGCGCAGCGCTGTAATCCGTTTCGCCGCCCGCCCACTCGATGGTTCCCTCGGCGTTGTTGGGGTCGCCGCCGGCCCAGATGCCGATGCGGACGTTCATGGGGGTTTGCGGGTAGTTGGAGCCGCCGTTTGCGTCAGAGTAGGAGAGTGTGCGTTTGGGGGTGCCGTCGACGAGCCAGGTTGTGGAGGTGGAGGTCCAGGCGATGGTGTAGTTGTGCGATGTGGATTGGGTGTCGGGGATTGGGGCGTCGACTTCGCGGTCGTGGGTTGTGGTGTTGCCTTTGCCGAAGTAGTTTGCTGGGGTGGTGTTAGTGGGGGGTTCTTATGGGTGGATGCGAAGGGGTATGGATAGGAAGAGTGGTGGAGGACTTACTCTGCACATTCCCGGGTTGCCCACCTAGCCACTCCCAATCTACCTCATCCAGATCGTCACTCTCCAGAATGGCACTGCTCACCACGCCCTTGCCGGGCGCAGCTTTCATGACGAAGCTCACGCTGCCGAAGAAGATGTACCAGTTTGATTGGATAGTGGGTGCATCGCCGGCTTTGTTGATGGTGAACTCCGCTCCTTTCGAAGTGTACTTCACGTCGCCAGCAGTGACCTTCCAGTTCTCATTGTCGGCGCCGGTGGTGAAGTCGTGGGTGTAGACTGACTCGGAGAGTGCGGTGTCTGCTGGACAAGATTTCTTGGTTGGATCGCAGTCTGTGGAAGTTTGGGCGAGAGTTTGGGTGGCTGAGAAGAGGACGAGGGAGAGAGGGAGTAAGGGGATATTGGAGAGATGCATAATTCAAAATTGTAGAATTCAGTCGCTCTTCTGTCGATGGTGTGAAAGAGAGACTTGGGGAAAAGATGGAGATGTGACAGAGACAGAGACAGCGACAGTGAACTCAATGAAGAGGAGAAACCAAGCCTTGAAGCAAGAGGCTGAAGATAAGCACCACAAGAACCCACGTACCCACCTACTTTAATCACAATCTACAAAGCTTGCCATGCTCAACCCTCCGCGTGGCACGCACCTCCCTCGTCGCCGCAATCAAGGGGGAGAACCGCACCACACCACTCTCCACAGCCCCCGTCACTGTGGGTCCCTTGAATTACCATCGTCAGCTCCCAGATCACTCCCTGTACCCAAAGATACGGGTGCCAGGACCAACCATCCACCATTGATAGCGAAGACAGCTGCGGCGGGAACGAGAGGGTCAGGAGCGGTACGCGAATTACAGGTACCAACTCTCGGCCCGTGTTAAAGCCGCGTGGGTTAATGACGACGCTCGACCCACTTGGCGATCCCGAAACTCAATATATGCCAGCTGGGAGTGTGGCTGGTGTGCTTGCTAAGTATAGATAGCTAGGTACGCGAACACGATGTTGAGTGGATTTGAGTTTTTGTACGACTGAGGGGTTTGTGAATGGCGGATGTTGATAGGAGGATTTTGGGTGTTGCTTGTGTCGATTATACGGAATGTGTGGGTTGTGAGTGGCGCGCTGGGTCATCCTCCACCTGCATGCTCGTACGGACGGCGTGTGGGTCATCGCTGTACCGAGGTTCTTGTACGACGGACACGATGTACATAACAAGTGCGGGAGATGTACGGTGTTGCATTGATTGTTGGGGTGACACGATGATGTCGCATGCGCTTCTCCCGCCGAGATATCCAACTACTAGCCTTGGAATTTAACGACCAGCGCGGGAGGAATGTGGGCAGCAGGTACAGTCACAGGCGTTTAATCCTCTTGTGAGGCAACATAGCTAGGCATTTCGGCTTCCTCCTGTGCTGATGCACCGCTATACGGCATGGCATCGACATCACACAGGAGCTATTCCTGCGCACTCTCCCTCGTCGCATCACAGGCCCCTTTCTTTCACAACTACCTGAGTACCACGCTCGGGTCAACTCACCCATCAACATCGCACCGCATCTCGCCTTTCCTCTTTTTTCCAACGAACGGCGTCGGCGAGACACGAAAGGGCCGGACAAGAATAAGAGCGAGAGCCGAACACGAGATATAAACAATCGCAGTCGAGTCTCGGCCGGTCGACTTCACGTCTCGATCCTATATGACTATGTTCGAGAACAGTCCTGGTGTTTATACATATCCGAAGCGATGCACCGGCACATCTCAGACAAATTTAATCCACATCACAAGTTCGCACGACCGTATCTACAGCTTCCATCCTCAGGCAGAACTGCACATCTACGTCTCTCCAGCCAGATCGCGAACGTTGCACTTAAAAGCGCACTATACAATTGAGTCATAATCGTAATGCTTCTATCGCGGTATCCCATTTCCAACAACAACACATTCACCCGCCAACCGTAACGAGCGCAGAGTACTGTTCCATTGCTCAGCAAAAACAGGCTAACCAGTGCAGTTTCCATTTCCTCCCGTTCCACCTTTCCACGCACACCCTCTATAGATACGCAGCACTCAGCACCTTCCTCACCGCGTTCTACCGCGTCTTCTTGATTTCCGTCGCCCACCCCTCGATCCCCTCGCCCTTGCTACCAACTGGGATATTCAAATCCACGCCCTCCATGCCTTTTGTGTCTTTCAAGAATTCGTGTCCTGCCATTCCGCCCGCGTTGGCGCGGTCGACGGGTAGTAGTTCCAACATGGGTAACAGGAAATCGGCAATCTTCTTACTCTCCTCTGAGCTGAAATGATATTTCTCGTGGAGGACGTCGGGAAGGGCCCAGTGTCGTAATCGGTGAATGTTACGCAGCTCGCCTTTGCGGTTGAATATCTCCTGTGACCATTTTCCCGACATGCAGAGGCCCTTCGGGAAGGTGCCTAGTAGCTCGATGATTTGTGCGATGTGGTCGTCGTCTTTGCCGTACTTTGTGCCGGATTGTGGGTCGAAGAGGTAGTCGCCGGTGATCAATTCGAATGTCTGGTATTGTTAGTTCACGCCTTTCAGGTTTGGAGGGGTTCATACCATCGCGGCCATACTCCAGACATCTGTGCTGGCACCCCATTTACTACCCAGAATGACTTCCGGTGACCTATATTGCCTGGTCTGAATGTCGTTGGTAAAGTGGTGTCCAACCCAGCAGGCGTTTCCCAGATCTGCAATCTTGACTGATATGGTTTCGAATGCGTTTTCGACTTGCTGCTCGAGCTCGGTTTTGCCGGACGAGCTGCTGGGTTTATCGAGGCTGATACCCGATACCTCCTTAGTAAGGAGATCACTAACAAGGTTAGTATACACTCGAACATGGAGATGGGATAACTTACGCAGACTTTTCTCGTTGCTTTTGCGCGTCGTCGTCGCTCGACTTTATTCCGAGCCGTTCTGCCATTGACAGGCTGGGGCCGGCAGATGGAGTTGCTAGAGCACCACTCATTACGACACCGTCTGACGAAGAAGGAGGACTCGGGATAGTCGTGGGGGAGTCTTTACCTGTACCCTCGCTCATAACCTTGTTGAGACTTTGTGTGTTGCCGGGGAAGCTGGAGAGCTCGGCGTGGTTGAAACTCGCGTTGAGCGGGCTGGGGAGCGGCTGGCTGCCTGTGATGAGGGTCCTCCGTCTCCGCCTACCGTTTCTAACGCTGTCTTCGCTGTCCTTCTTCTTCGGCTCGTCTTTTACGTATGTTTTTACGATCTGCTCGACGTCGCCGATTTCGATGAGAACGTTCTCAGGCTTCAGGTCGGTGTGGATGATGCCGCATTCGCGATGGAGGTAGTCGAGGCCCAGCAAGACCTGCTTTGTGATCTGCTTGACCAGCGGCATTGGTATACCGCGGTGGTTCCACCTCTTGATCAGGCCCAGTAAATTCTCTCCAAGCACCTCAAACACCATGCAGACGTGAACGCCGTTCGGGCCCTTGTGGTTGAAGGAATCGAGGAGGCTGACGACATGTTTCCGGCCGGGGTGGTTCTCGTTCGCGTCGACCACCTTCTTGAGGAGCTTAATCTCGTCGAGGGCGGTCTCGGTGTAGTGCGCGGCGGAGCGCACGACCTTGAGGGCGACGTGCTTGCCGCTGGTGTTATCCCTCGACAGCCAGACGGTCGAGAAATGGCCCCACCCAAGCTTGCGCACAATCGTGTACTTGCCGTCCTTGTACTCCTCGCCGACCTGCACCGGGTGGTAGCCGCCCTTGCAGTAGTCCTCCGAGTCCTCCTCATCGGCCGTGTTCTCGGCCTCATCGACCGACGACGACGACGAGTCGGGCGAGTGGCTTAATTGGTTTCCGTACATCTTGTGCTGGGCGAGCGGCGAGTTGGCGTTCTGCACACTGCGGGGTTGAGGTCAGTATAAGGTTGCGGCAGTCAGGGCATGTCGGGCGCATTAAAATAAGTGAAAGAGGGGGGCGCAGGCTGGGCGGGCGGGAGGGGTGAGGCTGCAAGCGGTGGTGGAGGGTAGTGGTTGCGGGTGGTGGTGGTGGTGAACGTACTTGTACTGAAAGGAGCCCGTCGAGCCAGCGGGCGAGGCGTTCTGGTTGCCCTGGTTCTCCGTGGTGATGATGGGCTTGAGGTCCTGGCCCTTCCGTCGCTTCTTGCCGCCGTTGCTGTTGGCAGCCTGCGCGACCTGCTTGGCCTTGTTGATGGCCGCCTTCTTCATGTCGGTGCCATTCATGGTGGCTTTCCCCGCCACGCGCTGGGCTGTGGGCGGGACTGAGGCTCGAGGGCTGCTGGGATGTGCGTGTGCGGTTAGGCGCTCCGGACGCGTTGGGCAGCGCTCATGGGCAGACGCAGACTACTTGGTATGGGCTTGCAGGTGTATAGCGAGGGCAGTGTGGCTCTTCTGTCGCACTGCCTCGCGATTTCTTCAATTGCTGGACACGGGCTTAGCGCTCCCCTCGCCAGCCTATCGATGTCGGGGCTCTGATTGGTGCTCTGATGGGGGTTTGCACGGGTGCGCGATGCTGCGACAACAACGGGAGATGACTCGCTTGGAGAGATGCGTGATTAATCAAGTCTGACTCGCTTCTCGGAGAATTCGATGCGACTTGGGATGATGATAGAGATGGTGACGGATGGCTGGAGCGCGTCAAAGCCGGAGGAAGCGGTAAGGAAGCAGGCCAGACGAATTATGACATCAGTCGACGCCTACAAATAGTCGCCTGCTACCACATTAGTTCGTCCACGCAACCTTGGAAGCCAGTTTTGCCCAAAGCCTTGCGTCTTGTTAATTAGCGCACCGAGCACCTTGCCTAGACATACCGGGCCGGTACCAGTAGAAGCTGCCAGCTGCTAGGAATGCTTGTTGTTGCGACCCGATCTGCAGCACACGTGGGATGTCAACATCAGCATACCGATTGCACCTGGACCCTAAAATGCAACAATGCATCACCTGTACCATACGATTCGGAAGTCACATCGAGCAACTCCCATTGACTATGCATTATAGTAAATGCCTCCACCGCCCCTCCTCCTCCCCTCCGCCTCCCCCACCCACCCAATGTCAACATCAGCATACCGACTGCGCCTGAGGACCCTGGACCACATCATACCAGATCATCTGTACCTTCCAAATAACATTTAATACCGCACCTAGGATGCGTCATCAGTGCCGTCCTATTGAGCATCTGATACTAAGCTTTCGCGAGCAAATCGTCTATTCGAGAAAGAGCTATGCTCAGCCCAACCTGTAGGGCAGGAAAGAGCAGCCATTGAAACCCACCATTATATAATACATCCGCACCCAAACCATGACCTGCGAAGAAGAAACCGCTATGCAAAACTATAAATGTCCCGTATCCTACATTCGCGCGCCATCCATCACCAGCCCTGTAACACCTGACCAGCGCGTCACGCCCAAAGCATGCATCTCGTATATCCCTCACTGCGGAGAGCCGCATGCCACCACCACCACCATCATCACCACTACTTTCACTTCGCGCTCACAGCAGCCATCCACTTCTGCTCATCCTGCTTATCGAAATGCAGCAGCATACCCAGCACAGGAATGAGCTGTTGCTGATACTTCTTGTCTCGCTGCTCCAAAAACTGCAGGAGCACGTTCTTCAGGTACACGTAGTCGATTGCTTCTTGGATTGCTCCACCGCCCCTGGCACGCGGTGAAGCTAGTTGCGACCGCGAGGACTCGACTGAGGAGCGTGAGGACTGCGGGATGGGAGTGGAGCTGGAGCCGCGGGCTTTTAGGGTGCGTAGCTCGTCGGACATTGTCTGTGGGGTGATTAGTAGGTTGTATGTGAAATCTTGTGGAAGTACGTACCTTGCTGGACTTTTGGAGCTTCTCGAGACGGCTCTGTGTCTCGTCGAATGCTCGTCGCAGATCGCTCTTTTCTTTTTCTAGCTCGTGGGCTTGTTTCTCGCTCTCGTCCAGTGCGTCCCGGAGTTGGCTCATCGCAAGCTTGACTTCGGAAGCCTCTTCGCTGGCTTGTGCGGCCCGTTTCTCGAGATCCTCCGTCTGCTTGCGGAGCGCTCCTTCGGAAGCAACCAGATCTTCTTTGTCTTCCACAGCGCGTGCTTGTGCGCGTTCGGCGTCGCGGACCTTTTGTTTCAGTTCTTCGAGCTCACGAGCGCGTCGGCGGCTGAATGTGCTAGCTTGCTCTTCTGCACGTTCGCGTTCCTCGACGGCAAGGTCGAGGCGCTCTTGCATTTCACGTACCCGCGTATCAGCCCGGCCTTGCGCATCGTTCAACAGCCTCCTCATTGTCTCAGCCTCGCGTCCACGTTCGCTGAGTAAGCGATGCGCATCGGCGAGCTCTTCTTCTAGGCTTTCGCTTCGGGCGCGAACCTCTTTCATCTGGGTGCTCATCTCTTGTACCTGGTCCTGCATGCTGCTGACAAAGTCCTGCGCACTCGCGGACTGCGCCGACTTCATCTGGATCTCTTCACGTAGGCTGCTAACCTCACGCGTAAGCTTCGCGACTTCCTCTTCCAGATCGTGAACCTTCTGGCGTGATGCCTTGAGCTCGTCTTGTGCCTTTTTGGCATCTTTCGTCAACTTGTCCCGCGTTTCGATGACATCCTTCCGCTCTGACTCCGAGTTTTGGAGGTCTCGCTGGATCTTCTTGTTTGTCTCTTCCAACGCGAGCCTCTGGCTGGTTTCTTGTTTGATTTTGTCGTTGAGTGTCTTGATATCGCTCTCCTTGCTCGACAACTGAGACTTGTATTCAGTAATCTCCGATCTGAGGTCTTTCTCGCGGTTTTCCAGCCGGCGGATTTCTGTAGTCTTAGTGGAAAGCTCGTCCTTGGTGCTACGCAGCTCCGCCACCTCCTTGCGCAATGATGTCAGCTCCGGTTGCGCCTTCTGCAGCACCTCTCGCATTTCGGTGAGGTCTTTGAAGCGGGATGCCGCGAGCTTTTCTGCAACTGAAAGATCCGTCTGCAATGTCTCCGCCTTTGTCTTGAGCTCCGTGAACTCGGCGGTCAACGCCTCTCTTTCTTGTTGCGACGACTCGTTCGATGCTTTGCTGGTCTTCAACTCAGCGATTTCAGCCTCAAGCTTGGTGAGGTTCTCTTGCAGCGCCGCCTTCTCGGCTTGCAGTTCCTTGACCTTATCCTTGGCCTCAGTGTGTTCGAGGCCGTAGTCAAGGAGGTCTTGACGCAGGGTATCGATCTCTTCTTGCATGTCTTCTTGGTCTTTTGCCCTCTTGCTGAGACGGTCGATCGTCGACGCCTTCTCCGCGACCTCGGTCTGCAATGTTTCGATAGCTGCGACCTTCTCTTCAAGGTCAGATTTGAGCTGCGCGACATCCTTCAACGCGTCTTCAAGTTGGGACGGCGAGAATTCGGCATCGCGGGGGCTGAGAAGGCCTTCGGTATCTCCAGCTTCACTGGGTGTTGCTTCAGGTGTCAACGTTCCACTGGCCTCAGGTCCCTTTCCTCCCTTCTTGTTCTTCTTGTTCTCCTTGGCGCGGGCTCTCTTCTTTGCTGCTGCGCTCTGGGGAGCTTGTGCTGGGGTCGCTTGCGGCTGCTGGACTGGTTCTGGTTTGGTCGATTTCTTGTCATCGTTCGCTTTCTGCAAGTCCTTCTTCGCTTGCTCGAGCTCGACTAACGCGCTATCGCGTTTTGCTTCTGTAGTCTTTAGCTGCTCGCGAACTTTGCCGAGCAATCCGTCCATGGTCTCGTTCCGCTTCTCGGCCTTGGCTTGTGATTCGCGCAATTGCGAAAGTTCACCTTGGAGTTCCTCGATGCGCTGCTTGAGCTCTTGCACCTGATCATCTTCGACAATCTTCTCTCCCTTGTCCGCATGTAGCTCTTCCAGTTCCTTGGATGTTGCGTCAAGCTTCGTCTTGAGTTCGGCGATGGTCCTTTCGTTCTGGTCATGAGTATCCTTGTGCTTGTGCAGCTCTTCCTCGGCGCTTTCAACCTTCGACTTGAGATCTACAATGGTGTTGTTGAGCTCCTTCTCGCGGTCGTCGGCGTCCCTTTGTAGTCGTTGGTGGGTGTCCTTGAATGTGTTCAGATCGTTCGTCGTAGTCTCTAGATTCTGCATGAAAGACTGTGCTGATTCCTGAGCCGTAGAAAGCTCTTCCTTGAGCGACTTGTTCTCCTCCTCGAGCTTTCCGACCTTCTCCTCGCTTTCCTGTAATTGTGTCTGCAAGCGGGGCAGCTCGCTGTCGTACGAGAAGAAGTCTTCCGTGTCTTCGGTGCTCTCAGTCTGCTTGGACGCTTTGGAAGGTGACGATGGCGCGACGGACTCGGTCTGCGTTGTGGAATCGTCCGGTACAGCCTCGCTGGCAGCCGGCGCCTGGGACTTCAGCGTCTCGACCTCAGCCGTAGCCTCCTTCGCGCGCTTCTCGGCGTCCTCCAGCTTCTTGTTGAGCTCATCGCGCTCCTTGGACACCCGCTTTAGCTCCTCCATGAGCATGTCACTCTTGACGTTTAGTTGGCCTAGGTATTCGACGAATGCGCCCGTGTCGCTGATGGAAGTGAGAGGGGTGTATTCGCGTAGGGAGCTCTCGAAAGCCTCGATGGCGCCCACTCTGGCGTGTGCGATGCGGTACGACCGAAGGAGTTCTGTAGGGGGATTAGCTTGGCGCATACATAGGGAAGGCGTCACTCACCCGTATACTTGGGGTCCAGCTTGTCCAGCCTACGCAATCGCAATTGAATCTCGCGCGGCAGCTCTGGTGGCTGTTCTGGCTTCACTTCGACTTCCGCAGTCGGCCCCTCTTCCTCCTCCTTCTTGCCATCGCCATTCTCCGCATTCACTTCGGCGGGTTGCGCCTTCTCCTTTGGTCGCGGTGTACCGGCTCGACTCGGCGGGTCATCCTCTTCTCCTACGACAAATTCCGGGTCAAACTCTGAGGGGTCAGGGCCCTTCCCTGCCGGCGCGGCCTTGCTGCTGTCGCCATCTTTCGATCTCGCTGTGCGCTTCGAGGGCGAGAGGTTGCGTGAGTTGGATCTCCGTGTTGTAGAGCTGGATCGTGGGGTGCCCGACGGTGAGGTGGCTTTCTGGCGCGCTTGCTCTTCTGCTATTCTGGCGTCGATGGCCCCCCGAATGCGCTGTGTCTTGTCAGCATGCCTATGATGCAACGTGGATGGCGATGGGGTACCTGGAACATGATGCTGCTGAATTATGAAGAAGTATAGAAAAACATGCAAAGTAGACAAGTAATACACTTTCCTAATGGAATATCAAACACGGATCCATGGGGACAAACCACTATTCTGACACGTTCTGGGGTCCGTCGCGGCTAGGTGACATGGATCGGGGACGCTGGACAGGCGCTAAGATCAGCCAAGCTAGTGCGGCGGGAATCCTCACTTTTTCTCTCGCTGGCCGTTCCCCCACCAGAACGACAACCATAATCCAGCACAATGGCAAACGTGGAGATTTCACTGCCGCTGCCAGTCCTGCCTGAGGGCTGGGCTGGCGAGAAGGACTTCAAGGCCATCGGCCAGCTGAGCGACGCCAACGACCGCAAGATCGAGCCTGTTGGCCCGCACTTCCTCGCCTACGCCCGCAGAGTATGTGCTTCGACGATGATTGGCATATGCAGTACTGACGAATTCTACAGAAGCGCAACAAGCGCACTTTCTCCGAGGATGACCGCATCCAGGCGCAGGCCAACGTCAAGAGCGTCGAGGAGGAGGACCCCGACGATGTTGACGAGCCCGAGGACCCCGTCATGCTCCAGCGTGAAGCCAAGGACTGGAAGGTAGGGCGATTACACAGGCTATTGCAGACTCCTACTAACATCCCCCAGTCACAAGACCACTACGCTGTGCTCGGCATAACCCGCTACCGATGGAGGGCCACCGACGAACAGATCAAGCGCGCCCACCGCAGGAAGGTGCTCAAGCACCACCCCGATAAGAAGGCGGCCAAGGGCGGAACCGAGGATGATCAATTCTTCAAGTGCATCCAAAAGGCCCACGAGGTGCTCTCCGACCCCGTCAAGAGGAGGCAGTTCGACTCCGTGGACGAGGGCGCTGAGGTTGAGCCACCATCCAAGAAGGACACACAGAAGGGCAACTTCTACAAGCTCTGGGGCAAGGTCTTCGAGGCCGAGGGACGCTTCTCAAACAAGCAGCCCGTACCCAAGCTGGGCAACGCCAACAGCACCAAGGAGGAGGTCGAGCACTTCTACAACTTCTGGTACAACTTCGACAGCTGGAGGACCTTTGAATACCTTGACGAGGACGTGCCCGATGACAACGAGAACCGTGACCAGAAGCGTCACGTCGAACGCAAGAACCAGAACGCGCGCCGCAAGAAGAAGACTGAAGACACCACTCGTCTGAGGCACATGGTCGACGACTGCCTGGCGCTTGACGAGCGTATCAAGAAGTTCCGCCAGGCTGAGAACGCCCAGAAGAACAAGCGCCGTCTCGACAAGGAGGCTGCCGAGAAGGCCGCAAAGGAGGAGGCTGAGAAGAAGAAGGCTGAGGAGGCTGCAGCTGCAGCTGAGAAGGAGGCCGCCGAAAAAGCCGCAAAGGCCGACAGCAAGAAGGCCAAGGAGGCAGCGAAGAACGCGGCAAAGAAGAACAAGCGTGTTGTGCGTGGTGCCGTTAAGGACGCCAACTACTTCCACGGTGCCGGCGATGCGCCCGCTTCTCAGGTCGATGCCGCTCTCAGTGACGTCGATATCATCATCGTAAAGCAGGACAACGAGGAGTTGGCTGCCTTGACCAGCAAGCTCAACGGTGTCAAGGACGCCGGTAAGATCAAGGAGATCTTCCAGGAGGAGGCCCAGCGTCTCATTGGTGCTGCGAAGCTTACCCAGGGCGAGCTCAAGGCTCTGGTTTGAAAAGCGGCTCAGGCTGCACCCACTTCTTGATAGACGTTGTTTAGACTTGGACGTAACGGGAATAATGATATGCATGATTCCATTTGTGACAAACCCTCTTATCTTTCATCTTAAACTCGACTCGAATTCGCAGCCAGCATGACAACAACTCCCAGCTCATTCACCCCATCTGATGTCATGCCTTCACATGTGTCAAATGCATCCAGCGGGCGTTTCCGCGGCGGGCGGTACCAGGGTCTAAACATGATGGCGTGGATGCGGATCGCGCGACACACCACCAAGAAGCCAAGCGCTGCCGTCACCCGGAACAGGCAGTGCATTAACGACACCCAAAGTTTGGCTTGAGCCGACATTCCTCTCTCACGACCACTGCGACAACTACCACTGCAATTCCCTTCGCCATCGTTAATCGCCCACTTACCCCGCGAGCACTATTTCCCCGCGCCAAGGACCCCTACACGACGCACAGCAGCACCGATCGCCTGCGCAAGCCCACGCAGCCAGCAGGTTTCTCGCGGTCGGACCTCACTGGCACTGCGCTCGCCTGATTGGATTTGGCCGACGACCTCGTGCCCGCAATCTCACTCCGACATCACTATGAGCGCGTCCCCCACGTCCAGAGACGGCCGACATGCGTCTCCAGCGCCGCGAAAGTCCTCGGGGCCTTACAAGGTCAGCCCGCTGCAGCTCCCCACTGGCGGACATCTCACGCAGGACGAAGTACGGCGGCCGTCGATACAGTTCCTGGCGCACAGAAATCAGTCGCTACCCAGAGGCCAACCCAGGCCCCGTGAACGACGCCGATTGTCGTCACCGCCGCCTCCGCCGTAAGTATTGATTTGCTCATACCTCATGCACCCCGGGTATATATAAGCTTTGCGCTTCTTTGCGCCCGTGTTCCTCTGTCTATGTACTTATGGCGCACAAATGGCGAAGTATGCTTCCAGCGTGCCAGAGCTCAGATGGGCACTCAACTCCACACCTTGCGAATACCTTGCAAGGCCGTCGGACTAACACTTCACTCAGCGTCTTCCAACCTCGGGTATCTTTCGACACCTTCGACAAGCCTGCAGACTTCATCGAGGAGAGCTCATTCACACTCATCGCCAAGCACAAGGACTACGAATACACAAAGCGTTCGCGGACGTTCCTCTGCGGTTTCGACGAGAACGAGTACTCGGTATACGCCCTACAATGGCTCATCAACGAGCTCGTCGACGACGGTGATGAAATAGTATGTCTCAGAGTGGTCGAGAAGGAGGATGCAATAGCAGGAGACCGCAGCGTAGAGACTGGTCGGTATCGCGTGGAGGCTGACAACACCATGGCCGACATACAAAGTCGGAATCACGACAACAAGGCGATCAACCTGATATTGGAGTTTTCCATCGGTAAGGTTAACAAAGTTATCGACGACATGGTTAGTCTTCCGCGGTCGCGTAGCTGTTTCATATCTAACGACAGACAGATCAATCTGTACGAACCAGCAATTCTGGTAGTCGGGACACGAGGCAAGAGCTTGGGCGGTTTCCAGGGACTGCTCCCTGGCAGTGTGTCGAAATACTGTCTACAACATTCGCCAGTACCTGTCATTGTTGTACGCCCCACATCGAAACGCGACAAGGCGAAGAGCAAGCGCACCAACGACCCAGACCGCCAGGGTTACAGAGAGATTCTGGCGAAGAGTGAGAGCCTTCCTGAATTCAACAGCCCTCGTAACAGCTTCTTCGCAAATGAAGACGAGGCAGCCATAGTCGGAGGGGCGGCGACCGCACCGAAACCTGCCGTAGAGGCGCATCCTCTAGCACAGGTCGAACAAGCGCCAGACAGCAGCGAGGACGAGGAAGATACTCGCACCACCACTGTGGTCAATGACTTGGTCAATGACGATCCACGAAGCCCGGGCCCGATGATGAAGAGCCCACATCTACAGAATCTGAGCAGCCCAGAGCTTAGCAGCCAGTCTGGTAGCGACGACGAAGATGGAGACGGCGGAGTCTCGACTTCGGGAACTTCGGCAGTAGAGAAAGCATCGATCGCAACAGGGCAGACAAGTGTTGGCGAGGGAGACGCAGGCGGTGGGAATGCGTCAATGTCGTACATGGACAGTCTCACAAGTGGAGCGAAGGAGTCAAAGGAATCAAATGAATCACAGGGCGCATAGTGGGAGCTTGAACCAAGGGGGGGTCTGGGAGAGGAGGAAACGTGAATATCGAGAAAGATATGTCGTTTGGTCAGACTAATCCTGGACCGCGTCATGAAGGTCGGCGAAGGAGACATGGGCGGTGGAAACCGTCGGTGTCGTACATGAATAGACACGGGTGCAACTCGAAGAGCCCCAAAGACACACCCGCACATTTTGGCGCACAGGGAAACGGGGGCGCATAGTTTTAGCATTCAATACCCAAGATATCTCGTCTCTCACATCAGCCTCAAAGATAGCAGAGTGTGGTGTTTCATGTGCTCCTGCCAGACCCCGGTATGATCGACGCGATGACGTTTCGTGTGGCTTGACGCCGCGACATGCATGCGCGTTCCCGGCCCCAGTCCCTCATTGACTGATTGCCTCACTTGCGTAACCTTCCACATCCCCCCAAGACCCCCATGTGTCAACGTATCCATACCGCGCCGCGTAATCAATGGGTATCCGCACCTCGCCCATAACCAGGACAAACTGGCAATAGCCACCAGCCACACGTTAGCTGCCGAATAACAAGACCGCCTATCCGATGATCCCGACTCTGCAAGACGACTGCGATGAGTGCATGCCCGACTATGCGCTGCACCGCAGCCCGATGACGGTTGCCGTATCGGCGCTTCCCTTTATCGTCACCTTCCTCGTTGCCTCTGTGGCGGCGCAGAAGTTGTTCCCTATCTTATCAGGCAGTGCGGATCGCAAAGCGCACCATGACAGCGCGCGACTGCCTGGGGCACCACAGCGCGAACGCCCCTCCATACTGAGCAGTCTACGCCCGAATGCGCGATCGCTCGCCAGCATCCTCTTCTCGACCAACTTCGCCCTTTCCGCCGTACTCGCCGAGCTCATCCTCTGCGAAATCTCCAACACCGTCAACCGCGCCACGCGAACGTTAGCGCTCAAGATCACGCTACCTTCCCTGCTCTTCCTGCTTGTCGTCGCGACACCGGCGATTGAAATTCACTCGATCATATCGGGGACTGGGCTAAATATCGGTGGAGAACAGAAGAGTCGGCGACGGGCAGCATGGGTGTTGGAGCTGTGTGGGTTGGCGACATGGCTGGCGGGGTTTTGGTATCTTGGGCGGGGGCTGCTGGGCTCGTATCTGCATGAGGAATCCTATGAGCATGATCATACTTTCAGCGAAGGCTGTTTGGAGAGGATAGGTATCATCGGCATCAGCTTGATGGCTTCGCTAGCTGGGTTTGCTGCTATATCCGCACTTTGGCATACATTTGGTGTTAAGTATCGACCGGTAAGCTCATCGTCTCCAAGGGACATAAATGTTTTCCAGGTATACTAATCCTTCCTAGGTCACCGAATCAGACATCGGTCGCAAGCAGGCTGGAATACAAGCTACGAACGACATGCTCCTAACGAAAGAGAGCCGACTCCGAGCGGTCGAACGTAAACTTGCGGATAACCCTCAACAAGGCTTCATGGGCCGCGTAGTAGGATCGATTCGTGGCAATCCCGACATCCAGGAACGGAATACTCTGCAACTCGAAATACAAGGCCTCGAGACTATGCGCCACACACTCCAGAACTCCCTGACAGTTCTCCAAAACCGTCGGCAGAACCAGCTGCGATCGCATACCGCAAATGGGAGGCTGTTCAACATCGTCTCATACGTCTTCGCCGTATATTGCGCATACCGCATCATCGCCACCACAGTAACAACTCTCCGCCGCTTCTCGTCACCAAACGCCAGCTTCGCAAGCAGCGACCCCATTAACAATGTCCTCGCCCTACTAGCCAAACACTGGGACCCAACCATCGACCGCGTCGCCTGGAGCCGTACCATCTCCTTCCTCCTCTCCGGCGTCATGCTCCTCCTCTCCTTCAACAGCGTCCTGCAAACCTTCTACCTCTTCGCCCGCGTCGTCCCCGGTCTCCTCCACCACGCACGCACAAACTTCGCTCTCATCATATCGCAGATCGCAGCAACTTATGTTATAAGCTCTGCACTGCTTCTTCGGAGCAACTTGCCGCCTGAGATGAAAAGCAAGATTGGTGATGCGTTGGGTGCGCCGCTTGAGCCGGGGTTCACGGAGAGGTGGTTTGAGGGATGGTTTTTGGCGGCGAGTGCGGCGACGGTGTTGGGGCTTTGGGCGGGGAAGAGGTTGAAGGGCGGGGAGTGGGATGATGATTGTGAGGGGGGTGAGGGGGATGTTGAGATGGGGAAGAGGAGTACGTAGATGGATGGAGGGTTATGGAATGTATGCGTTGATCAAGCCACTATGAATCTATCGCGAGTCTGCGTCCCTGTGTATGATTCTTACACCATGTCGCCCCAATGTCGCACGTTGGCGTTACCAATCATGGCTTAAAGCGTCCTTGCAATCTGTCTTTTAGCAAAGTTCGCAGAGGCCGAGCTGCGAACAGCACTCGTTAATAGAGATTAGACATCTTTCGATCCCTACATCGTCTGTATAATGATCCGAAGGTTCGACATTAACAGATCTAGTTCCGTCAACTTTGACGAATTCTGGTACTTGGTTGTGTTCCTCCCCTAACAGGTTCAAGCTAAAGTATAGCTTAAAGAATGTAGGTACCTGACTCTATTTAGCTTCTTAGCTTCTCTAAATATACTTGATCTAATTATCACATGAAAGAGCCTACAGTACTGATCATAGGCGCTGATACCTTTGGCGCGTCTACTGCCTATCGTTGTGAGCTCTTCTTTTCGTGTGAAGACGAAAGTCGGGAAAAAGGTTTGCAACAAAAATAATACTTGATCTTCTACCACACACTACGACCCGTGACCGCAGAAAGCGAAAGGCCTGTAAAATCTCGGATTCTTCACGTTCAAAGCTGTGTATACACTGCTTCAAATATCGTCTCGTTCAATTAATCATACACTACAAGTCATAGATAAGAGAGTTACCGTAAACGAGAGCAATAATGTACTGGGCTGCTAGGAATGAAGCATTTCAGGCTTCTGTCGAGAATGTTGGTGTAGAGTTGTAAAGTCTACCTACCTCATGCTGATTTTCAGCTGCCGCGTTGACTCAAGAGCTTGCTTAAGCATCAACTACAGTCTCTCATCAGGAATAAAAGGACCGATAACAAATCCCATACGAAACCTGCATCCATAACCCACATCTTCGGCGCGTCCACCGATATTTGCGGACCACCTCGGCGAATACCATCACCACTCAGCATCACAAAGAGGTAGCGCCCAACGCGTCAAATGATAGATAGCCACCGGGTATCGCTGCATGAACGCCAAATGAACTCGTTGGCGTGAGCAAGCCGCCCGCCCACCCGCGCTTGCTAAGCATGCATCACACTCTGGACCCGCAATAACGCGCCATGCGCGACGAGCCGTTTGATTGAAAGTTGACGTCGATGTTGCCCGATGCAGGCGCGTTCGCGTTGTGACGTCAGGCCTGGTGGGGCAAGGTGGTTCGCCCATGAAAACACATAGAGGGGGCCTTTCTCGAGACATCTTCATACACACCACTTCTCACAAGCTCTATCCTACAGGTATGTTTGATGGGTGAGAGATGGTTTGATGGAGCGTTGGCTAATTGAGAGGCAGACTACTAAGAAACCTACAAACCTGTACGTTGTACCGTCGCTGGTGATGGCAGAGGGAGCTGGCGACGCGGGCTTCATGGCAGCGAGCGAGCACACACCCAGCCATCGCACTACCCACCCCATTGCCTCGTACACAGTCGACTTAATACTAACACATCCACCAGACTCCCAACCAACCCCTACAAACACAAACCCCCAAACCACAACCATGTCCGCCCCCAACGCCGGCCGCCAGTCCCCCGAGCCCGAGCGCCAATCCGGCGCGCAAGCCGGCCAGACCTCCGACAACGTCAACAGCCAAGGCGCAGGACCCAAGGAGGGCGCTGAGAAGGCGAGCGACAACACCAAGGACAGCTTGAGCAGCAACCCCCAGCACACTCTGGAGAAGCACGCTGAGGAGACTACGAGCAAGAAGGTTTAAGGGATGTTGGGATGATGAGATGATGGGATAGGAGAGTGATGGATGGATGGACGGATGAACGGATGTAAGACCTATGAGATACTGAGGCAGTCTGCGATGAAATGAAATGAAATGAAATGAAATGGATACATGAACGATCATTGTCACGACATGATGTGTTTGGACGTATCTGATTATGTCTTTACTCTGCTTGTGTAAGTGATGTCTGTTAATCAACACCTTGTAGCACAGATGTAGATTCGCTGCATTTCTCAAAGTCCGCCTGCTTCTCTGACGCGCTGTTCCCTGCTTCCAGGTTCGAACAGAATGCATTACCACAGAGTCTACGTCTACTCCATTTTGTTTGTACGATGACTCCATATCTGGAGTTGGTGACTCCACGTACTCTTCTAGAGAATACTTGCGATGATTATTGTGAGTGAAGCCGCCACGTTCCGCAGCCATTCGCTGCCAATTGCCCCGCCATACTAGCCTAACCAGCCGCTGTTCTCGTGATGCGACCCCGCCAACTAACCACAACATCTCCAATCCTAAGCATCGCGATATCCCGCCTCTCCCCGCTCCCATCGAGGTATCATCCAAGTACTAGTACCATAGATCCCAACATTTCGCCATTAAACACACAAACTCGGGCGCTTGGGTAAGCTTCACCGCACAACCACCTCCGCCTGTACAGTTAAACTAACAACCCTCAGTCTAGGGGTATGATTTGTAAGTTACCACCAAGAAAGATCACGATGATGGAATGTGAGACTAACATCGTTGAAGTCGCTTCGCATTATCAAATGTGCGTACTTGTGAAAGGTCGTGGGTTCAATTCCCACAGCGTCCAGTATCTTCTTTTTTGCTGATTTTTTAGTCTAGCAAGTTGGTGTACGCTGAAAAGATCGCGGCAATGTGCTTTTGACAAGCTTCCGGAGGCAATGCTTAGATTTTTGAATAGTGGAGTGTGTCTCGCTTTTCATTAATACATGTTGAAGACTAATGTAGAGACAGACCCGTAGTTCGTTCACATGTCAAAACGGGTCGTGGCGGAATTTCCAAATATGCCAACCGTTCTCAAATGTACACTCAAGACCATAGTCTACCAGGTTTGGTGTTTCCCTATCTTCTCGCAAATCCCAGTCCCCGAAAAGTATGTCCCACCCTTGAGTCACCCACTCCTCAAAGTAACACCAACAGACTCCCAACTGGAGATACTCAGTGTTTCCAATATAGGCCTGTAGCAAATGATCGACTTCCGATCCGGCCCCCGGGTACTTATTTGTTTCCAAAACTCTCTTCCCACCTGTTCCATCATTTTATGAATCCAGCATCTTAACCGGGGATCATGTTCCGACATTGAGGACCTATGCTTGTCCAGTGATGATACTGATCCATGAATCGATGCCAAATCCTTCTCATACTTAACGAGCTGCCAACTGAACGACTTCTTTTTGAACTTTCTGTATGTGTAAGGGAAAAAGGCTACAGCCTCTGTTATTGGGCATTGTTCCTTGGGGTGACCAAAAGGAGTATCGGCCTTCGGAGGCGTCGCTGGCGGTGTGAGTACTTGTATGTGACCAGGGAGGCCGTACTCGAAGTCTTAGACTAGTCAGTCGCGAGATTCCACATCAATGTTGATGTACAGCCACACCTGTGTGTCTAGGATAGCCGCTTCTCGCGAGCTCACGGCCAATCCTCTCACTCGGCTGTTTGATGCCACGGACGAGGACAACACTGTCCTTTCCCTGGCGATTTCTCTCCTTCACCGTGCGGGTGATGAGGCGCCATTCGTATCTTGTGCGGTTCTTCCGTATGCCCCATGCCTTCAGTTGGCGTTCGTATTGCGACTCACTTCAGATGCGTCAGCTTAGATCTGGGTGGTGGAGGAACCTAGAAACTGACCTTGCGTGAAGTCCATACGTGTTCATGATCTCGGCCACACTGCTCAGAGTCTTGTTCTGGTCTACGAACAGCTCTTTGATCGTACGTTGGTGTCGCTTCCACGTACTAGGCGATATCCGTGGCGCATAGGATTTGGTCTGCTTAGGCATGCCGACCGAATCTCAAGAAGGTCGAAGCGAATCTCGAAAAAAGAATGAAGAATCGGTTGACAGAAAGATCGAAGAGTCAAGGTCGGGGCAGCGAGCATATAAGGCTCCTGAGGCTCCTCTCAAACGACCTTCGGAGCCAATCAAACAAAACCCGGAATGCATCACGACGTAGGCGATACCGCTTTGAGAGTTTGCATATCATTCGCCAATCAGCAAAACCTGAAATTCGTAGTGGACTCACGAGATTATGCAGGGGTCAGCAGCACCCATCGCCGGTGAAGACTCGACGAGGCGGTGCAATGCTTCCCGCGGCACAACCACCAATCAGACAAAACCTGAATGTAGGCACAGTGGGTAGTCCCTGTCGTCCTGGGGACTGACCGTCACGAAGTGTACTGTGGTGTCAGCGTGCAGATCCAGTCTGTACATTGAGACTCGTGGACTGCATGCGCGCTCATAGCCAAGTGGAAATATGGAGTTATCGACGTAGAGGCTGAGAAGAGCTATCGGGCAGGGGTACCCGGATGTCTCTGCGCGATCACGTGTACTGACGAAAACCTTTGGAAGCCATTCTCTTTTAGACGCTTTTGTAACACGACTACGCGTGGCTACAACGCAGGTACATCTGGCAAGAATAACCGTCCACGTGATCAACATGCAAGTATGCGTTGTGACGGGGCAGGTAAACATGCAAGTATGCACGGTCACGTGTAGTTCTATCGCAAGGCTATACCACAGGCCAATCACAGAAGGCGACTGGTGAGCGGCGGCAGCTCGGGTGCTTAGAACAACCACTATAACGGAACATTGAGACGGAACATGTTGGCTCTTGGGGCCCGTGACGATTACCCATGGTTGTGGCTGAGTGGGGCACGTCAAACCACCAGCAGCCCTCTTTGGTTGCCCAGATAGGTGCTACATGTAGGGGTGGATTCTTGCGTGTAGGGGTGGATTCTTGCGTGTAGGGGTGGATTCTTGCGTGTAGGGGTGGATTCTTGCATGTAGGGGTGGGCTCTTGCATGTAGGAGCGGGAGCGAACCAATAGATCCGGGTGACGTTGATGCGACCAGCGCTCGGGGCAGCAATATGCCCAGGTGCTCTCTCGGTATTGGTTTCTGGGACGCCCCGAGTGCAACTGGCCAATGAGAAGCCGCTGCTCGTGAAGAGTTGCCCAACTCTCCCTGCATTCAGGGTGATCGGGGCATACGACTTCTACGATGAACATCGGTCAGCGTGGTTTATCTAGAGCGCCTTGCCAT
Organism: Alternaria infectoria; assembly: GCF_024043175.1. Classification (NCBI taxonomy): domain Eukaryota; kingdom Fungi; phylum Ascomycota; class Dothideomycetes; order Pleosporales; family Pleosporaceae; genus Alternaria; species Alternaria infectoria. Next base: position 1,541,544 of record NW_026250695.1, read on the forward strand.
CTTTCTCGAAGATTGCAACTTGAACATAACAGGGCTTTCACACAGGATTACAGTCCTCATTCAAAACGCTTGTCTCGATTATCTTGTCAAACGCAGACTACACGTACTGGTCAGTTCCTGTCACTCAGCCAATCAGAACCGCCATGTCTACCATATCCAACGAATCTATCATCGCTATCGTCAGTCTGGTCGCAACATGTCCGCCTTCTGTGGCCCTCATCTGGCATCTGTTTAGGCGAAAAGGTCGCGTCCAAAGAGACTTCAACGGTTCGCTGAGATGTGTCAAAGCTCACTGTTCGTCGCTGACAGCTTCCTAGATGACGAGTTCTTTCGTCTAGCCATCGATCGCAAGATCACGAAGCATATTGATGCCACTTTACCAAAACCCACTCCTACTTACGTTCCTCAACGATGACCATCGCTCGCCTTACCGACGTAGGCCCAAGAACAATCCCACAAGGCTCTTCCACAATGTAAAGGCAAAGTCGAATGCTCTTACGCAACGCACAAGAGATTTCCAAAGGCCTTAGAAGCAGTCGAGTCGAGCAGATGGAAGAGTTTAGGGCAGTCAGAGGGGCCTTGGCTTAGAGGGAGAGATGTTGTTGACGGTGAAATACAGGAAGAGCGACTTAGGATATAGAAACATAATAATGATGCCGCCAGGCCACTTACATCAAAGCCCTGTCTCCGCGAGCCCTTCAATCCAGAGTATGATGTTCATTGATCACGACCAGGCGATATCTGCGATATAGCCTAATAGATCACCATCTAGAGATCGCTTAGGGAAGTGAGATCGCGTCACGCTCGTCCGGGGGAGGCAGGGGACGTCGCCTCCTATATTTCGATCTGTGATCAAAGCACGAATCTTGACAGTGAGTCGATTACCATAAGGATGTTGCGATATGGAAGCCGTTCAGCGTTGTCGTGATGGTAGGGTCGGGAGGAAAAGCGGTTGGGATGTGGGCCTGGTGACGACTGGCGCTGCGCGGGCCGCTTCGGCCCCGGGGGCATCTCAGCCTCGGCTGCACTTACCTACCTGACACCTGCAGCGTCCGTCGCGAGTTCAAGCTGATAATCTACGAGCCCTCCTTTGCCTATCTGCCCAGGCCAATGATTTTCTATCCTACGATCATATGCACGATGAGGATCTCGCAAGGTAATGCATGGCAGCCCACGATCTGCATAAAAATAAAGGCTGTGCAATCATGGATTGATGCAGTTGTTTCATCCTACGCTCTCAATTATTCCACCTCAGTTACGAGCGCTCTCCTGAAAACGCAAATCGAATGGGTTGCGAAGCTCGAATGCTAAATTGAGAAGCACACCAGCTTGGATGAGATGCAGCCTATTGCGACTCACGCAAGCTGCGAACACATCGTGCCGCCCAGCGAGTTCGAGCAACTATTTCCGCTCTTCTGCCTCACCTTACTTGTTCAGATCATTGAGACGCCCTCTATCCCAAGGATACCAGAATCTTCGGCATTCTGTGATAGGTTTGCGATATGAAGGGCCGGCAATCGCTAACTCACATCGTGGTCGACCCGCATGTGCGAAGGCTGAATCACCTATCGAATAATGTATTCGCACCTTGCAAGACCGAACCAAGTTGGCGTCCCATCACAACGCTACATACAGGCAAAGATTGTGGAAGTTCTTCAGCCTCGATTGCTTTGGGCTGCATCGGAATACAATGAACGTGTAGGTAAGACATGGGTTGCACCGCCCTGCGTCATGGAAGAATCGCAAGACCAGAGGATTGGACGCGCCACTGCACCGCCCCGCCATCAAAAAGCACAATATGGTGAGGAAGCAATGCGCAATCATTGAGCCGACCACTGTACCGCCATGCGTCCTAATAGAACGCCGCCGGACGAGCACGGAAGAACGCCCAGCGGACTTCTGGCGGATGCGGGTTCGCGCGTTCGTCCCGTCATTCTTAGCACCAGCGCGAGCCTCCACGCAACCTACCCTCCACCAATCTAGTCCACAGTGCAGATCTCTGTGATGCGTCCCCGTCGACGCTGAGTGTTATAGGTGTATCAACGCCATGCAGATGCCCATGGTCGCTGGAACAAATATCGGGCTAAACCCGCTGCTTCTGAAACGTAGGTTCGAATGGAGAGTAGGGAACGGCTGGGAGGCCGCCGGTTCCTCATAGGCTCGCATCTTGCTAGCTTTCAAGGTTGAGATCATTTCTCGCTTCGCAAGAACGTAAACGACTACGGAGCTCAGCACGCATCCCAATACTTCACGCCAGATGGGTCGGGAGCTTATACACGCCTTAGACTGCTCAGCACACGTTTATAATATGCCAGCCCGCCATCTTCTGTGGGTTTCTCCAACCGGCAGGACGTATCTCAAGCAGACTATACAAAGGCATCGATCTCGTGCATTAATCGCGTTTATTCAAGTCTTCCTACTACAACTTGTATCCCATTCTCCACATCATCGCACGCATAAAAGAACATGTCGTCCCTGTCCAACGGGGACATAATCGCTATCGTTACCCTCATCACAACATGTCCCCCTTCGGTTGCACTGCTATACCATTGGATCAAACGATCTTGTCCTAACAATGGAGTCTGTCGGATTGGTATGTACATCTGACTGTAGCCCTGCAGTATATAATCCCGGCTGAACCACTCTAGATGCCGAGCTCGCCAATAGCCCAGCTCGGCTAAGCATCGCTGATCTCGTCGAGTACCGGGTCGACCTCCTTGTACCTCGACCTGATCTTGCTCATGTACCTAGGCGTCATTCGCCGCCCTCTGTTGGGGCAATACAAAGAAGTCTGACTTGGTAAGTGACCTTGCTATTTATGGTTTTGTCGATCTGATGTCCGTGAACAGAACGCAATACTACCCGAGAGAGTAACCCACAGTCGTAGGCTTTCCTTGATCGCAAGACAATAGCACAGATTATAAGTGATCTTTCCAAAACGTGTTTCTGGGAGCACCTCGAATTGTCATACGGCGTAGCATTGATCCTTTCTGCGCTATCGCTCTTGCGGATCTCAGAAGAAGAATTGGAGGAGAAATCTACGAGGCTGAGCCACGGTTCTCTACTTCAGTGATCACCTATCGAATCGTCATATGCTGTGGCAGTACTGAGGGGTTCGATGGAAGGGGAAGTCGGTCGGACAAGGCTGGACAAGGCTGAGCTACGGTTCTCCACTTCATTGGCTACATGCTCACCGGTGCCACATTTCAGGACCAGCAATTTCCTAATCGGTTACCTAGCCTTGCGCGAGCTTCTTTTCTTGCACGATTGGTGAGCTACTTGCTAGGCGACACTACTACACTTAAGTGCTCGAACTGTTCATCATGAGCTGTTATAAATCAAGGGTGTGTTTTCAATAGCATCAAAATCTATATACTTTCCTCCTCAAGTTAGCGAATGCCATTGCTTATTGCTACTTTTCTCAGACACCATGTCACCTCTATCCAATGAGTCCATCATTGCAATCGTCACGCTCGTGACAACGTGCCCTCCATCGATACTACTTATCAGACATGTTCTGAGACGCAAATACTATGAAGTCCAGCGCGAAGTACAGGGTATGTCTGAACAGATACGCCAATGATTGGGATCGCACTCTGACTTGATACTAGATGTTGAGCGCACCTCTCGCACTAAGATCAACCTCGAAGTCACCAAACATGTTAAGGATACGATACTCCAACCTGTCAACGCATACTTGACTACCCGGTAACCAAAGACTACTTCCCTGAAGTTCAACCAGCTACGCGAATGTTTGACGGCCCCACTGCCGACGGACACAACAATGTCTTGACTTCACGATACCCGCCATGAGCTCGCACCCATTTTCACGTGTGCATGGGCTATATCTCTTAATTTAATATACTACTATCCATACCACGCATGCCCAAATGCTAATTTCTTCAAACAATTCGCCGTCGCACATGCGCGTTTTCATGCTAATCAAGACGTTGCGCCCCAAATTATGAAACTGTCCTGCCAGTCCACATTCCAGCACTTCTTCTCCACGCTCTATCCTCATAACGAGCAGAGGCAAGGAAGGCGTGTGTAAGACTCAACGTGTAAAGCCTTCTTCACAGCCCCAATCCAATGCTCAAGTTTCAAAGAGTGAACTCTAGTCCTCATGAACAATAGCACGAACGCCAGTGCCTTCAAACTCATACGTAAAGTGGTCCAGACGTCGGGTGTCGGATTCCGTCATCGTCTCGTCAGGTTCGAAGCGAAACCTGTTGACCAGCATGGCGAGCGTGAGGGTGATCTCTGCATATGCAAGATTGATCCCAAGACATTGCCTTGCACCCTTGGAGAAGGCTACGAGATATCTCTCCAGCTCTTTTGCGTCTCCAGTCAGCCAACGAGCGGGGACAAAGCTTCTGGCGTCTTCGCCCCATATGCTTTCGTCAAAGTGAATGCTGTACGCAGACATGCCGACGGTGGTTCCAGCTGGAATGATCTTCTGGTCGACGACGAGAGGCGTTGCTGCATAAGGTACGACACGCGGGAGTCGACCTGGCACGGGCATAGCGTAGCGCAACGACTCTTTGACGCAGGCAGTCTGATAACGTTAGCTTCGTATCGCGATCAAATTGGGTTGCATACCAGATATGGAAGCTGCTCTAGTTTCAAGAGGCTGATATCTTGGTTCGCCGTAATACCGCTGTCGCGCAATTCTTTCCTTAGCTTTGCGAAGATTGAAGGATCCTCGCTCATCTGTTGGACAGCAGTAGCGAGTGTGAAGGCCGTGGTGTCGGAGCCTGCGACCAAAGTACTGATGGCTTCGGCTAAGACAAGGTCATCGTCCAGGTGTGCCAAAGAATCGAACACGAGTTCATGGTCGAAGGACTTTCCGGAAGTCTTGAGGCGTCGGAAATTGGCTACGGTATCCGCGGTGGCGGTGATGAGAGCCTGGAATTTTGCGGCTGATGTACTGAGTTTGGCGGCTATACTGGGTGGGCATTTGAAGGCGATAGTCCGGAGAGGAGGGAAGTATAGCATGGTCCACAGTGACTCGGCGGCTTGATCGAAGCACCTGTGGAAGGGAGCGTCGAAAGTATTGTCGTCAGATTTAGTAAGCAATTCGAATGACTCTCCGAAAGCCATTTGCGTAATGAGATCGACCGTCAGGCACCTGTGATGATTTTAGCGTCCATGTTGCATACGGTAGGATTGGGGAGCGCTACCTGAAAGCATAGTAAAAGTTAATCGCGCCGTTCTCTTTAGTCTCCGATATCCTATCACATAACAGGGTGGCTTTGGAAAGCAAGGTCTTCTCCATCGACCTTATGTGCGTCTTCGAGAAGAAGTTGCTGAGAAGCTTGCGTCGTACACGGTGCAGCTCTTTGTCGCCCTCGACGAACACAGAGTGATGTGCGGCGAAAGCATCATAGAAGTACTTTTGTTTGGGGAAGGCGTAGTTTTGTGAGTAAATTGTACGGTAGAGCACGGGATCAGTAATGTGAAGCTCATTTGGACCGATCCTGAGTGTTCGTGTGCATGTTGATATTGTCAGTGCCTGGGCGTGTGATTCGTCGTGAGACTTACCATATGCTTTGTGCAATTGCTCAAGTGTCTCTTCTTGCTGGCCAGTCTTGCTTAGCTTGTATTGCCACCAATTGGATAGTGCCGCCTGGTATGGACCCGGAAAGGATGCTAGTGGATGAAAGTGGAGTAGGTAGACTGCGCGTAGGAAGCCCAGAGCGAGAGCAAACAGAAATACGCTGGCCGCAAGCACGGAGTAGGAGCTCGTCTCCAAGAAAGACAGGTCCCAAGCCTCCTTGAGTTGAGCGAAAATACTTGCGGACATGATCTTGAGTTGTAGTAGCGTGATAGATGAAGACACTCAGCTACACTTATATGATTCATCATTTTGTACATCATCCTCGACATCGTTTCGTACATCGGGTAGTACGCGAAGATGTCCCTCATGTCTGTTCGCTCGATGTAGACTTGGCAACTCGAGTATAGCCGGTCCAGCGTCGGCAAGCCAAGCATTCGGACCTTTTATAAACACACTATTAGGTCCCCGACTGGGCAAGAACACGTTGAGCGTGTCCGCGGAATCCGAAAAGTTGGATATTTGGATGCATGCTGCGCTGAAGAGGTGCCAGGCTCAGGCGTTGCGCGGGGTTCGCGTCAACGTTCGGCCGACCGTCCGCTCGCGGCAAGATGAAAGCCGACGATAGCAGGACCATGTTGATCTCTAAATGGCCCTCTGCCGCTGAGATGATGAGCACCTGTTCTCTGCTGCGATGAGCGATTGTCATGGAAAAGACATGTTGCGCAAGTGAGCAGGAGGCATCCGACAAAATTCGATTAGGCCGTTCGCCAGCGCTGGGGCCAACTGCTGAGCATCTCCTACGTCATCACCCCCTTGTCTCCTTCCCTTCACACGGTAAGCTTCACTCCTTTACACCATCACCTCTTCGGAGAATTTTGCCGCAGACTCTGCTGTATAGCCTTCTGGCCATTGTCCCGTCATACCAAAAATTCCAGTGGCCCTGCTTCCGACTGCTTTCTCCATGGCGTGCTTACCCACTTTCTTTTCCCATTCTTCGAGGCTCATCTCCCCTCCCAGCACTTGCGGCAATGTAATCGCCGACAACCCTGCGATATCGCAGCTCGCGCCAAGGTGTGGGCGAAGCTGAATGAATGCCTCGCCTGCCAACAATAACTTGCCTCCGAAGAACGAAGCTTTTGTATTGTCAAACGCTAGATGGTTGCGTAAGTCAGCACAAATCATCAACCGAGTATCTACATGGACGGCACATACAGCGAACGGCTGTGAGAAGCGGCGGGTTCGACTCGTGGAAGATCTTCCTCCACATTGGAGACAACACGTTGTCCCTTCGCGTAAGCTGAGCCTCCCAAACATCTGGACGCAATAGGTTCCCGGGTACGGTGACGTTATGGCGGACACCATTGACGTCGGTCATGTAATCCGCGAACACTGGTGTCGAAGCGTCGCAAGCATCATACCAGCACCATTCGATGACACGGTTCCCAGGACGCATGTCTCCGATCGTGCTAGGCGACAGATAGCTACCATATGTCAGTCAATGGTCGGCAACGTTATACCTAACTTACACCACTATGTAGCTCCCGTCCAGCATGCAAAGAGGCATCTTCCCCTCTATGGCACAACGTAGCTCCTCAGGCGCATCCTTTTCTGGGAATTGTGATCTCCACGCCACATAGCCAACGTAGTCGGTCTTCACGTCAGGAAGGACAAGGCTTCGAAGACGGGAACGTGCGCCGTCGGCCGCCACGACCATGTCAGCCGTCATCTGTTCCTGGATGCCATCTTCGCCTTTGTATGACACCACGAGGTGGTCAGCTTGCTCAGTCAGCCCGCATACCTGGTATCCACAGCGCATGTTGACAGGCCCATGTCCCTCGACGTCTTTCTCGCAGGCCATCCACAGCAGACCGTGAAGACCAGCCCAGCACGAGGTGCGCACGTCTTCCGTGAACGGTACTTCTACCAAGACCTTACCATCCTTGTCAAGGATTGGAAATGCGGGGTTGCGGAAAACGATATCGTCGAGCTCAACATCAGGTAGGTATGTTGTGAACACTTTCTGTGCGTTTGACCATAGACTCAAGCCTGCAGCTCGGGCTTGTAGCTGCTGTTCAGTTCGCATCTCAAGAACCACAACGCTGTGGCCATGAGACTTGAGCGCCACAGCATGCATGAGCCCAGCTATCGAGCCACCAACCTATTGGAATGATCAGCCATATATTAGCCATCGCATATAAGGCGACTTACCACAACGACGCGTTTGTTCATTGGTTCTGCCATGGTTCTTAAGATGGTACGCACGAATGGAGAAAGACGGATGATGCTCCGACGACGCCTTCTGACGCGGAAACGGCCCTTTTATCGCGTTGCAGTACGAACATGGGTTCTGTCGACTACTCCGCTGCCACCAACGCAGTAAGAAACGTCGCCCGTTGCGCGATTATTGATCAAAGCACCACCATTGGGTAAACGGGCAGCGAGCAACGCCTGGCTCTACATGAGTGGTTGGCTCGCGTACCGGCATGCGGCGCAGTCGCATCGTGGCTTCGCCTATCTTCCTGTCCAGACCCGATCAACCAGTCAGACACATGTCTTGCGCAATCCTCCAGATCCTCTCCGATTTAGCGAACCTCATATTCGGGGTCATTGACTGAGATGAACTAGCGGCCCGTTCACGAGTCCCGGGCACGTCACGTGAGGCGGCCTGTATGTCCGATGCTCTTGCTCCCTTGTCGGTTTCTGTTACGCGAGATTCCCTTCAAGTCACCTCTCCACATTTATCACGGCATGATATTAAGATTCCGCGTACCCTGCTTTCCACTAGTCTCTTCACATATATGGTCGTCCGCGGAGACTCTCCTTGTCGGTGACGAGAACCCTGACGTTCGAACTTCACTGTGACTTCGGACCAGCCTCGTCGTTTTTTCAACACATACTATGGGTCTGTGTACCGCGACGGTAACAATACTATCTCCAGTATGCAAACTGATGAGTGTCTACGCATGTTTCACTAGCGATGGATCAGACTGGGGATGATGAACATGACTCAAGCAACCGGCATTAGCTGTCATCATGCTAAGGCGTCTGCTATCACCAGGTATTGTATGTACGGCAAAGAATGCCAAATATTGGGACCCACCCAGTCAGAATCCGCTGCGTACATCTGACAATGCCCACAGGTTCGTTTCCCGCCATGTAGAGCAGGCTTGCCGTACGGACTTTCCTCCTTCAATCTTCTCAGTCTTACGAACGGCGCCATGCTGTGACGCTTGTCGCCATCTTCATCGCGATCCTTCACATTTCTCCCTGCTCTCTGCATCAGCGCCTGTCGGCGCGAGGTCCGGTGGGAGGGTACAGGTCGGGGACGAAGCGATCGTTGGTAGATGACCTGTTCCGTACGTTTCGGCCACGATCGCGCTCCCGGCGAGCTCCTCGTTGATGGCCACCGCGCTCGTAGAATCCACCCGACGTCCTCCGATGCTCAGTGTATACCGCCTCGCTGTACCTCGATTCTCGGTCTCGATCTGAACCTTGGCGCGGAGGAGTGGCGTCAACGTTCGATATGGGGCGTTGCGTGGAGTCCCTCCTACCGTTTGCTCCATATCCATCGATACTCTCCGAAGCCCGACCCTGCTCTCTCTCAAACTCTAGGTCTTGAACGTGACACTGTAGGCTATGCGCTTCTGTCTCCAACGTAGTGACGCGATCTTGTAAATCCTTGTTCTCGACCTCGTATGCTTGGATCTGGGCCTCCATCTCTTGTATCTTGCTCGTCATATCGCTAATCTCGCGGGCGGACTTAGCGGTATCTTTCCTCATCAAAGTGTCGCGCTGTTCGATTGCGACGTTCTCGTTGAGCAAGGCGTCCTTCTCTTCCAGGCGCTTCGAATACGAGGCTGTCAGGTCGCCCAGGGACTTGGTTGCCTGCGTGAGACGGATGTGATAGTCGCTGGACATCTTTTTGGCAGCCGTCTTCTCTTGTTGAAGCCTTGCGTTGTCAGCTTCCTGGTCCGCGATGCGTACAAGAAGCTCGGAAACCCGCCTCATGGGTGCCAGACTGCCATCGATCGAAGGCGGCGCCGCACTGTGATGAATTTAGCAAGAGCTCTTTGGAAGATCATTTCAGGGTACTCACAGCTCTGTAGGCGGCTTTGAAACGGCCTGGCGATTTGGTGTTGGGACAGCAGACACTACATCAGGCATGTCGACATTGCTAGGCTGCCGACTGAGTCGAGGGTCACGGGCACTGTCGTAGGTGTTGTTGAAGGCCATCAGAAGATTTTGGAATAACTGATGGAGATCTACGAGAAGAAGAGAAGAACCGTGGTGTTCTGGGAGTACATATAAAATCGTGCGTTTGTCGATGTGGCCTTGGCTAGCGCGACTATATCGTAGGTGAGCAGGTATTTACTGCGACTGCGGCAACGCCGTCACCCAACCAATCTCCCGTTCCTACGCCGACACCTTACGCTGGGAGTCATATCTCGCTCCCGTCGGTATAGCCGCGGCGACCTGACCCCCGTCGACTTCGCCAGTTCAACCACAACCGCCACGATGACGCGAGGAAATCTTTTGCGACACATCTTCAGGCACGGTCCGAATTCCAAACTCAAGCGCGACGCAGTCCCATCCAAAGTCGACGAGAATGAAAGATCGCCTCTCATCGCAAAGTCACCCGCAAACGAGCCCAAGCCGCTATCGCAAGATCCGTCGCCGCCACGAACACCCGAGCCACATACCGTACACATCCTTCCCGAGATCACCGAAGAGGGATCTAGTTCTCCAGCCGCCGATTCTCCTTCCGCATCTTCAAGCACGGGAAGTACGGTATCCGATCTCGCATCCATAGTCACTGTTCTCGCCGCGCACGCGCCTCTCATCAACCCCACGACGCTCACGACGCGCGACCTCCTCTACGCTGCCATCGATGAAGCAATTTCAGCGACGAAGGACCATCTCGATACACTAGCAACTGCATGGGCGCTACTCGAGGCACTTGCTGGCTTTAGTGCGACGGTCGAGGTGCTGAAGCAGGAAATGGAGCTGAAGATCACGGCTTCCGAGTCCAAGCTTGTGGAGTTGGAAAGCTTTGAGGAGGCGGTTGAGGATATGACGTTCTCGGGTGAGCAGGACATAACCGGCGCGGATGGGGTTGATGGGGACGGTTCACCAGGTTGCTAGTTGGAGCATGATCATAAGATGGTCGCATAAGCCATCTGGAGGTCAACAATATGGCTCCGCGAGTCTGTCCGATCTGTAATAGCATCGCGGAATGAAAAGAGGAGCAACGATTAAGGAACAGTGTCAGACGTTATCCTATGACTGAGTAGCAGGATGACAAACTTGAGCGACGACATCACGAACTGATGAGAAGCATCCATGGATACCCGCAATGGAACTAGAGTACTGAACGTGCAAAAGGAACACTTGTGCGTGATGCCATTGGATCCGAAGCTCGGAAAGTCCGGACTAAACAGCGGACTACGAACCACACAAAAGTCGCGAATGCGCAACCAACCTCCTGATCTAGTCAGCCCGCCCAGTTACCATGTGCGACTGTTCCCGCACAAATATGTGTCGGCGTACTCCAAATTATGAGCGAATAGTACTGAAGATGAACGAAGCGACGTTGTACGGTACCGAACACTGGGCAGCCAGTGATGCGACGCGCATATGTTTCGTGCGCCCATCTATGGCATGCGCCGATATACTACCACGGGCGTCTTCAACGATTGAACTTGAAAATTCTTCATTTTCGTAGTCGACCAGTTCCGTGAAGAAAAGCCTACACTCCCTCTTAACATAAAGCCTCCATCTCTTCACCAGCTCAACATCATCTTTATCTACCTTCAAATAGCGAACCTTCTTCTTCTCTAGTCAAAGATGGCACCAGCTAGACAATACCACGAGAGCCTCATACTATGCGAAATCGAAGCAAACAAGGATAAGTACATACACTTTCTGCAAAGGCTTGTCCGAGCAGCAAGCCCCAATCCACCAGGCGACACCCGAGCCGCCGCAGATGTCGTCACGAAATTCCTTTCAGCCAACAACATCTATGCAGATATCGTTGCCCCGATGGCTCATATGCCCAACGTGGTTTCGGATTTCGAAGGCCGCTTGCAGGACGGTCCTCGCGTTGTCTTCAACGGCCACATGGACACTTTCCCGGTCAATAACCTTGAGGGTTGGCGTTACCCGCCATATTCTGGCCATAACGATGGCACTTCGATACATGGTCTCGGGTCTGTCGACATGAAAGCAGGCACTGCGGCTTCCATCATCGCGTTCACGTTGCTGAAGAAGCGAGCTTCGCATCTCATCGGCAGCGTCGCGTTGACCGTGGTCTCGGACGAAGAGACGGGAGGCGAATGGGGGACCAAGTATTTGCTCGATCACTGTGGTGACAATTCACCTTGGCTAGGCGATTGTGTTGTCAACGGGGAGCCTGGTGGTCTACAGTCGATCCGGTTCGGCGAGAAGGGTAAGTAACATCTACCCATGAACAGCTTTGAAGACCTATACTAACCTTGAATGGTAGGAACTCTGCGATTGACCTTCACAGTCAACACTCAAGGAGGTAACGGAGCGTACACACACAATGGCTGCGGAGCCATCGTACACGCTTGCTCCTTGATAACGACCCTGAAGCGCGTGGTCGAGTCGATACCCGTAAAGATCCCGTACCAACTCAGGGCGTATCTTCGCTCCAAACAAGCGCACGCCGTCACCGATGAGATCATGGGCGCTGGGGCAGCAGCGAATATGTTCTCACCCACTTTGAACATCGGTACCATCAACGGCGGCGTCAAAGTCAACGTCATCCCTTCAAAGTGCGTCTTTGAAGCCGACATCCGCCTGCCGATCGGGCTCCAGGCTGAAGCTGTACTCAATGAGATTGACAGCCTACTGCTATCGTCCCCTGGCGTATCATACTCCGTGCAAGAAGCAGCCAGCAACCCAGCGAGCTTATCGGAGTACAATCACCCGCTTTCTGGGTACATGGCTGATGTGGCGCGAGACGTTACTGGGAGGGAGCCGGTACAGATCGTCGGCCTGGGTGGTACGGATTGTAAGTTTTATCGCTATCGCGGTGTACCGGCGTTCGTGTTTGGGCCTTCTCCAAGCGGGATGGGTGCAGATGGTGAAGCTGTGCTCATTGAAGAGTTTATGACTGTCATCAAGACACATACACTGGGGGTCTTCCGGTATCTTTGGGACGATAAAAGGTGGGATCTCAGTAGGGGACTGGGAGAAAACACTCTCACGGGCGAGAGGAGGGCTCTCGAGATCAGAACTCGCAAGTAGAATATGGGTCAGGGGATTGGCCTTAACGTTTGCTTTAGTTATGTTAGAATCAATGCGCTTGAATGAGACACTTTCCCAAAGACTTTCCAAACATCGATATAGATGTGAAGCCTCGGTGGAGTCATGACGGCCACGAACTTGACCACGCACATGCGGGGTGAAGTAGTGACGGTCCGCGCCGATGCTTAAGCGCAAGGAAACAGAACGAGTACCTACGTGGACGCTACAGCGGGCCAAGAGCTGACGGACAACGCGCGATGCAATAGTTTGACTTCCAGAGAGGAGTTCGCTCACGGCGCTGTGACGCTTTAGTACTAGATGACAGCTGTTGCACAACTTTGTCAACCATGGCAGCGACGATCAACACAACATACCGAAAGACTCCGCGGACCTAAGGAAGTACATCTCACCACTTCCGCGTCCTTCCGTCTGATCAACACACCAAGCTCCGACAAACGACGTCCAACCCCCAAAGCAGCCATCGGCAGATGAAACTAGCGGTGTCTGGAGGCCTAACGTCATACCCGATGACGCTCACAGGCCATCCCAGTACAAACGAGATAACAGGCGCAAGTCCAAACACCACAACGGCATTAACATGTCGCAACTGAATCGGCGGCATCACCAAAAAAGGCAGCAGGTTGATAAGTTAAAGGAAAGGCTCGACAACTTCGCTTCGCAAGCTTCGTCAGTAGTCCAGACCCAGCTAGCGCACTTGTCTCCAGCGATCGGCCCTCGTGGTAACCGAGCGGGAAGTGGGGACCAATAAAATACAGGGGTGCAAACTGCCCATTAGCTGACACCGGCACACTACGGTCTGACGGGCCCAGCCTGCATACGGAAGCCATCCGTTCTCCTGTTTTCCCGGCCCTGAAATTTCGGTTTGGCGTTTCGTTCTTCCCGTCGTCATTAATATCCCCAAATCCCGAGAGGCGCTCTTTGTTTTGCTTCTTCCTGCGAATCCTTCACAAACCTTCGCGATCCTGCGATTACTGAACACTATTACATGCCAATCATCGGCCGCATATCTCTACACCGCCGACATAGCTCCGCCCCAGCCCGCCCCCATCGCATACCCTGAACAACCGGAGAATCCACAGAACCAAAATGCCGGGAACTACAATGACGAAAACGAGTGCTTACCCCTACATCCTCACCACAGTCGCAACCCGCAAAGAAGGCGTTTCACGCGCAGAATTCCACCAGCACAACGAGGAAAAATACGCACCGCTTCTCAAAAACATCGCGGGGAAAGTGCACCCGTTGTCGTGGACGCGGCACTACCATGTTGACGACGAGGAATGCCCGATCGGGATTCCGCGGGTGTTAATTGGGGTTGATGACGGGATGGACTGGGATTGCATGGGTACGATGGCGTTTGAGGATGAATTGCATTTGCAGCAGTTTATTGCGTTTATGCATAGCGATGCGGCGATTCCGGTGCTGGAGGAGGAGGAGAAGTTTGCGGAGCCGACGAAGACGAAGTTGTTGGTTATGAAGAAGGGTGTTAGTGTGAGGGAGGGTTAGATGCGTGGTGGATCTGGGGCGTTTGGGACGGGACGGAAAAGTGGAATTGGAAGCGAGGCTGGAACATGGTCTTTGAGAATGCAATTTGGTCGGAACAGGGTGTTTATGTTGGGTTATTAAGGATGTTTGACTTATGATATGGAGGGACGTAGTCATCAAAAACTGCATGCAAACGGCAGTGCAAACATCTATCCCCCTGTCACGACGTGCCTACGAAGGAAGCCATTCCCCATCCCACTCCTCCCTTCTCATCGCTGGCCCCCACGAATCTCCCACATCCGTGTCATTACCCCAATCGTCATAGCCATCCTGACATAACATCGGAACACTATCAATCACCCTCTCCAGAGAAACATCTCCTTCGACCTGTATGCTACCACCATCTCGGATCCATATATCGTGCGGAAAGTGCGGCATCTCCCCATGATGGTACATATGTCGAATGTGTCTGTGATTAATCTCGGCGAAACATTGGAACTCTTCTTCGTTCTTGTAAAGTGTGCGGGTGACGAACACGGTTACGACAGTGTTGTTCCACAGCCCGCCGGCTGCGTCGTGGAAACGGTCGTCACCGGGACGGTATCTAGCTCTAGCAGCTTGATGTAAGAAGCGAGCGATGTTGGATGCCTTGGCGGGATCGGTGGGTCGAAGTCCACTGGACTTGGGTAGTCTCTGGGAAATGGCTTGGATGTCGGACTTCTCGTCGTCTTCGACGGCTATGCGTTCGCGCGGGATTTGTGACATGAGAAAGTCGAGTACCTTCCTCTGTCTCATCTTTGTTCCAGCTTTGCCCAGCTCGATGAGCTTTGTTGGTGACTCTTCGACGAAATGTCGGACTAGCTTGTTTACGATGGCGTGGGCTTCGAGGTAGATTTGCTTGCTCGTACGTAGTAAGGCAGTCGGCAGATGTTTTGTGACCAGGACAGCCACTTCTCCGTCTATGGAGACCACGGTGTGTTTGATCTGGCGTGGCAGCCGCTCGTAGATCATTAGGCGTAGTTCGACGGGAAGATTCATGATAGGGAAAGGATTGTGTTGGTAGATCGACATGTCGGTGGCTGAGATGATGTTTGAGCTCTTCTTGGAAACAAGTGATCGAATGCAATGACTGATATTGGAAGAGATCAAGGTACTGACTGTACTCACTACGCCAGTGGCTGCAAGCTTCAGTGCCTTAGGATGGATGAAAACAATTGTGAATTAGCATCAAGATTATATATGTCGGTGTCAATGGAAGAGTGATAAGGCCTGGATAGGTATGGCGATAAGAGACACCCTATCGGAGTGTTCACAAATCATTACCGTGCCGTCACAAAGACCACGGGTAAGCCGGAACCCACGATGCCGGATAGTTTGTAAGAGGGCTGGCGAGATATGGATGAACAGACGGACAATTCACGTCGGATGGCCAGAAGCAGTTGTATAGCGAGATGCAGCTAGTCAGCCCAAGTTGCGAAGGTGGATACTAATGCCCGTCGAGGGGACGTGAACGACGAGATGATCACGTGACAATTACCACATTCATGTAACGATTGCGAGATACGTGAGAGCAGGATTCGGTTAACAGTATTGATCGGCCCTTTTGGACGGTACTTCGACTAGGATGTGAGCACCCTATCAAAGAAAAGAGCTAGACACCCTGCAGTCTACGTGGTTTCGCACACAAAAGATGACGAACTTTCAACGCAATGTAGACTCCTGGGTTTTTTACTTCCATCATCCTCTAAGGGCGGGCGTACGATGCCCTCCTTGGATGACATATGGGTACTCCTCACGAAGAAGGCACCCAATTGCCAATCCAATCATCCTGGCTCATACTAGTCTCCAGGGTCCAGGTCCCATCCGAATTGAACTTGTCTACGTTGAGTTTGACAGGGACGTTCTTTGCTGTGACTTTGTACTCTTCGTTGGGAGCGTATGCGAGGATACCCTTGAAGCTTGTATGAACGAGAACGCCGAGACCAGACTCATATTCCCGTCGAAAAAACTCTAATACGCTCGGAGGAGTTCTTTGGGGGCCAGGGGCGATGATCAAGGAATGCCGCGCACGCAGCCTGTCCATCACGTTCTCCTGCTTCTGGAAGTATACAGTAGCGATTTTGGCGACCCAGATCCCGGTGTCTGACGTTTTCGCCAGTGCAGTTTGACCGAAAAAGATTGCAATGTCGCGCGGTCGTCTGGTTTCCCATGGATGAGAGGCAAGGTACGGGTGTCGCTGAATGACGTCGCTCACATGGTAAGGCTGACCAGTCTACGGTTGCGTCAGATTCGAGCTTTGAAGAATGTTAATGTGAGATTCGACTCACCAAAAGCGCTTTACGCTCAGTCGCTATCAATGTGGCGAGTACAAGAAACGCATTCCCATTGTCCTCACGGCCTATGGCCCGCGGCTCCGACTCTGTCACAAAGCTTTTGATCAGAGCTGTGACGATACTGTGCGCCTCGGCATAGACCTGGCGGCTTGTCCTTAGGATAGCGACTGGGAGGTGACGTGTGATCAAGACGAATGTGGAATCGAGTTTCACTTTCGTGTCGGGCCACGAATAGCCCATATAGCGAACCTCAGTGTGCTTGATCTGACGGGGTAGGCGCTTGTAAACCATAAGGCGCAACTCCGACGGGAGGTCCATGAAGCGAAAGGGCTTGGAGTCATCCTGCGTCGACATCGTGATAACACTTTACACGGGTCAGACGCCGAACACCGTAGAGCCTGCGTTAATGTTAGTTCTCGTACTTTGCACACTTCAGCTCAATGTAGGCTGCAAACCCGTTTGGTGTTTTCCTTGCACAAGGTGATAGTGTGCTTCAGAGCTGTAGTGAGAGATTGTTGCGCTTTCGTGTGAGGTGCGCAATCTCGAGCGATGCAGCGATCGAGAGACTGTTAAGGTCGAAGTGAGGACGAGGACGAAAGTGAAGGCAGCTCAGGCAAGAGCAACGGACGCTAGCGCCGCTTGGCGTACGAAATAGGTAGTGGCAGTCGCGACTGGAAGCAACACGTGCGCGAAGACGCTGGTGAGAAGATTAAGAGTTAAACATACTAATCAGACAAGGCGGAGAAAGATCAAATGTACCATCTCCTTACCTGCCCAAGATATCGTTACGGCCAGCCATCCTTGCCGGCCACCAACACCCCACACGTCCCGTCTAAACCTTCATCCACAGCGCCAGCACACCCTTCGCATACTCAACGATCTCGTCACCACCAAGCTTGCTCTCGCCATACAACCTGTCAACGAAAGAGATAGGCACCTCGGCAACGGTGCACCCCATCGCCTTGGCCCTGACCATCATCTCCATCTGAAACGTATACCCCTTACTCTCCGTCTGCCTAATAACCTTCTGCAACACCTCCTTCTTATACAACCTAAAGCTACCCGTAAGATCACTCACACCCGGCCTGAGCACCGTATCCGCAAAGAGATTCGCCCCCCTCGACACAAACTTGCGCTTGAGATCCCAGCCAAACACGCCGCCGTCGCCCGCATACCGCGTCCCAGTAACGATATCGTAGTTCTTGGTCTTTTGCAAAGCGATCATGGGCGCGATGAACTTGGGGTGGTGCGAAAAGTCGGCGTCCATGATGATGACGAAGTTGCCCGTGGCGAATTGCAGGCCGTGGACGTAGGCGGTGCCGAGACCGAGTTTACCGGCGCGCGCGCGGATTTGGATGCGGGATGGGGTGTAGGCTTTTTGGAGCTGGGCGGCGATTTCTTGGGTGCCGTCGGGGGAGCCGTCGTCGATGATGATGAGTTCCCAGTCGAGTTTGCTGTTGAACAATTGTTAGTCGTGGCATTGCGTTATGAGGGGGTGGGTGTTGCGACGTACTTCTCCTCGAACGTCTTGGCCAGCAGCCATGTTATTATGGGCAGGTTGCGGCGCTCGTTGTAGGTGGGAAGGAGCACCGAGTACTTGTTGGTGTTCGCCATATTTGCAATTGCGTGTGTGAGTTGTGTGTGTCTGCGGAATTGGGTGAATGAGCGACTGCAGGTGAGGGTTGACGTTGGGGGAGTTGAGGATTCGCGGAGGTGATCGTGTCCGCAAGTAGCTCGGGGCTGTCGGCGGACCCTGGACTAGCCTCTTTGGTCCATCTCCTTCCGCAACCACATAGGCCGAGTCTGGGTGGCCTTACACGTCGATGTGATATGAAATCGACGTTTCCGCGCCAATTAGCAGGATATTGGATCGGTGCTATTGGATTTGTAGGGTAACGCCGGTCGATACGCCGGATACCCTCTCACCATGTCAACCATACCCCAGAAGAAAAACCTCTTCCTCTGTCTCGACGCCTTCGGCACCCTCTTCACACCCACGAAACCCATCCCAATAACTTACACCGAAGCCGCCCTCAAGCACGGCATCGCCATAGACACGCCCGAACCCGCCACCCAAGTATCCTCATCCTTCAAATCCGCATTCAAGCGCCTATCATCAGAGCACCCAAACTATGGCCGGGCTACAGGCATGGGTGCAGAAAAATGGTGGGCCAAAGTAATAAAGGAAACATTCACACCTTTCCTCGCTCCAAACCAAACCTTCCCCAAGCACCTCGTCCCAGAGCTCCTTCACACCTACTCGTCCCGGAAGGGGTATACACTGTACCCCGACGTCCTCCCCTTCTTCCGCATGATACAGCATATGAAATCACACCGGAGACGTCAGGGCGCTTCTCATGGACTCTGGCCCTGGGGCAAAACTATAGTAGGCGTCATAACGAATTCAGATGACCGCGTCCCGAGGATATTGTCGTCCCTCGGTGTCAATATGGGTCCCTGGCATTACCCTGTTATAAGAGCCTCCGGCCCCAAGGATAGAGAGTATGACATCGATTTCACGGTTCTGTCTTACGACGTCGGAGTCGAAAAACCTGATCGACGGATCTTTGCTGCGGCGGAGGAGATACTCGACCAGAAGCTAAAGGCCGCTTCCACAGCCAGTGACGAAGACATCAGAGCAGAGGAGTTTGAGAAGATCTACGTAGGTGACGACCTTCAGAAAGACGTGTTCGGCGCGCAAGACGCAGGCTGGTCCAGTGTACTCCTACAGAGAGATGCAAATCTGCATGGCGGCCAAGGCTACGGTTTGAAGATGAAGGAGAAGGGCGAGGAGATTGGAGAAGGGGGAGAGGTAATCAGTGAGAATAGGTTGGTGCCACTTGTGGGCTCCTTGCTGGATCTGTGTGCGTGGCCACGACAGGTATCTGAACGGCGTGAACTATCGCCCGTGCGATATGTCTATATAAAGGAGGAGGTCCCTGAACATGGATCGCCAGGGCAGAAGAAGGGTCGATCGCGGAGCCCGACGTAATTTGAATGGCGCTGCTTGGTAAATTTAGATATCCAACAGCCGATTACAAGTCCATCAATCCTTTACATCACCCAAACATCACTTTTCCTCACTCTGCATCCACACACCCATCACATCAGCAAATACCATCTATTGTATCGTACGTCTCATTGCAGTTCATTCCATGTCAGTCGACAATCCAAGCTCCAACCACCAACTCGCCAGAGACGAAAGACACTAAAGTCCGCATCTTTTCCACCAAACCGTCATACCCCATCCACATCCATACCACCGACCCATCTTGCCATTCGTGCCGAAGCCCCACCGCAAAAAGAAACATACGAAACATGATCATGTACAGAATCCACCAAACCAACCAGAGCCAAAACAGGCACTGAGCCAAGTTGTTATCCAAAGCCCCCTCCAAACCCTTGAGTTTTCGCAGGACTCCGTTTGCCAATTTTTGCGCCTGAAAAGGTTTATGCCCGATTGTGGTGTCCGCGTGGTATTAAGGGTTTTGGGTGACATCGTGGTATTGGAATTCGACTCGTCGTTGACCGTTATAATGCAAACAAAATGTGTGATTTGCTACACGATGAGAAACTGCCTCATTCGAATGCGCGTTGGAAACGGATGTTCTTGTGTCACAACTCCTCGTCCTCTTCCATCTTGGTTTCGATGGTGGGGATGTTTCCGTCAGAGTTGGCTCGGCCTTGGTTGTGGGCGTCCATGAGGGCTTGGCCCAGGCTCTTGCGCACGTTGTCGTCGAAGCCGGGTAATGAAGCGCGTTGCTTCTTGTAGGGTGAAGCGATCGAGTTTGTGCTGGGCTCTCCTGAGGTGTTTGCGGCGGCTGAGGATGATGCCTCTCCTGTCGACGCGTTTTCTGGCGCTGGCGTACCGGAAAGAGGAGATCCTGTGGAGTCGGAGTGGGAGGGTCCTGCGGGGCGGCCGAGAGGTTCTGCGGAATGTTGACGCTTCAGCTGTGATGTGTTAGTAGACGAATTTCGAGCGACAACAATACACATACCTTGATCTTGCGCACACCCTCTGCAAGTTCGCCTTGCCTGTGAGCATCCTCAGGCGACAGCAAGCCCTTGTCAAGAACTTCCTTGTCGTCGTCCGCATCCTCCACCTTGACATCGTCCTCGTCGTCGGCGTCGCTGTCCATGGCGTCTTCCGTCTTCTTCTTGGACTTAGGCGATGTCTCTCGGTAACCTCCAAAGTTCTTTGTGCCAGCGGCCGCATTCAGAGGCTTCAGACTGCCAAAGTCGAGTGCGCCGGATTTCCGCTTGGTCTGTGGCGAGGTGATCTTGGGCGTCTCCTTGGTGTTCAGAATACCCATCTTCCGCAGTTGACCTGCCATTGGTTAGCGAAAATCTTGTATCCCTTGCTGTAAACTTACGCTCTCCGCGGTACAAAAAGGTAAAGACGGCGTAGGGCTTGTCCGGGGGATCTATGCCAGTCACAGTCTGAGTGCTGATAGACTTGGGGTCCAGCGTCTTAGGCTTTGCGAAACTCGTTGTGTGGTCAACGTCCTCGCCCTCTCCACCTCCATTTTGCTCGTCGTCATCGTGTGCGTCGAACTGGGGTGAGTATTCGCCGCGCTTGATCTCTCCAGACGCCAGGACGCGGAACAGGGCGACCTTGATTTGTCCGGCTGCCTCGGGCATGGGGGGCTCGTCGTCCGAATCGGAGTCGGTGGTGAAGAACTCGTCGTTGCCGGAAAGCGTCTCGACAGGCGCGTCCTTGCTTTCGCTGTAGCGCAGTACACCGTTGCCGGAGGTTTTCTTGTCCTCGTCGCTGCTGTCCATGGCCTCTCTCCGCTTTGCCCGCTTCTTTTCCAGGCGCTGCTTTCTCCGCTCAATCTTGGCGGCCACGTCCTTGTCCTTGCCCTCGAGATCCAGACCGTTGAGCCATCTCTCGAGACCGACCTCGCGGAAGAGGAACTCGCGCTCTGCGAGACCCCCGCCTTCTGACTCTGGCACGCTGACCCACCGTGAGTTGACCCACGTCTCTTCGCCGCGTCGCAGCAGGGTCGCTACTTCCTCCTTTGCCCGGCCGTCAAAGTATATGTATGCAGCGATTGTCTCGTTCGGCGAGGTGGTCAAGGGCTTGTACGGGGCTATCGTGGGACCGTACTTGCCCCGCTCTCCGGTTTGACCTGGGAGGCCCCCGACAATCTTCGCTTTCGGGTTGGGGTCATCGTCAGTTGGCTTGGGCGTCGAGTAGGGCACGTGAAGACCTGGGGTGAGCAGAGTGATCGATATCGCGAAAGAAGACTGCTCAGGCTTGGTAGCGCCCGGCGGTATCTTTGCGGGAGGGACAGGGATGTACGAGGTGATACGGTGATGTTTAGATTGCTTCTGTATCGAATATTCTGGGAGCGGGTTGCTGTCGGCATGGATGCTGACGGCGAGGCCTAGAAAGGTCGGCATTTTGGATTAGGCGTGGTGAGGACGGCTGCGAAGCTGCGGAGATGGCAGCGGAAGAGCCCTAACACAGTAGTCTTGGCAGAGTTGG
Organism: Alternaria infectoria; assembly: GCF_024043175.1. Taxonomy (NCBI): domain Eukaryota; kingdom Fungi; phylum Ascomycota; class Dothideomycetes; order Pleosporales; family Pleosporaceae; genus Alternaria; species Alternaria infectoria. The sequence continues at coordinate 1,563,700 of NW_026250695.1, forward strand.
GAGGAAGAAAATATCCCTGCGAATAGAGCGGCCGCCGGAGGGGCAGCTGCGCGAGTAAGTAGGCGAAGATGGGCTAGGAGGCGGTGTGAGGTAGCGACTCTGAAGGTCTGTGTTGTTGGTTTAGGCGGAGAGCTTCCCAGGTGCCGTAGCGGGCGCTCCACGATGTTGGGGTCCACAAGTCGAGCACCCAAGTCACGAGCCAATCACGCGTGCACCTGATTGTTTCTGCGAACTTCAAAGAGCCGCCATCTTTCACGGATGTATCTGTCAATATCACGTCAAAGATATGCTGCGACCATGCGTTTGGGCAGGGGATCGAATCAAGGGGCGTGCCTGTCGTCGATCGAACGTGGGGTCATGACTAGCGGCATGGCACCAGCCTGTTCGTGCCTTCCCAGTTGAAGGGAGCCCTGGCAGATACACGCTGAGACTCCGTGTGTACGAACGACTCAACATTGTTCATCGCGCGTTGCCCATACATCCCGATGCCATGAGCCATCAGTATGTGGGGTCAACCGCTCGTACTATCTGAGATTTTCAAAGACAGCGGTCGGCACTCGAATTCCTCATCACCGCTCTTTACTCGCCGATGTCTCCACTTTCTGTCTATCTAGGGTATCATACATACTTTAGTTCCTTTCGACCAAGTTGAGGATGTCGTCTGCTCTAGACACAATGCAGGACAATCAGACTCCTAATCCTCCTCATCCAAAGCAAACATATCCTCAGCCTTCGGTCTTAACCGCCTCGCCCTCGCAACAGCCGTCTCTCCGGGTATCTCAACGACCTTTGGCGGATCTGCAGGCACCACAACCTCCGGGACGACGACTTCATCTTTGACCACAGCCTCAGTCTCCGCTTCAGCAATAGGTCGCTCAGGCTCTTGGCTCGCAGTAGGACTCGGACTCCTAACCTCCCCCTTCACATCCCGCCCATCCTCATCTGCATCAACATCCATCACCTCCCCATCCCCCTCCTCCTTCGCCTCAGGATGAGAAGCCTTCCTAACAACCACCCCCTTCCTCCTCCTCTTCTCCGCCGCCCTTCTCTGCACCTCCCCCTCCTCCCTCTCCCTCTCCCTCCTATTAAACGCATCATCCAATTCCTTCAACGTCTTCTCATCAAACAAATGATCCCCTGTCCACACCGCCAAAATCGCATTAACATCCTCCCTATACGTCCTTTCCGTCATCCGACCCATCTCCAATTTCTGCGGCAACTGCTCCAGGTGTTCAAAGACTTTGCGGTCTACAAGCTCTGTTCCGATGGCTAGCCGGTATTTGTAGGAGACGCCGGATTCTTTCGCGGTGACGAGCAGGACGTCGGAGACGATGCGGAGCGCGTTTAGGGTTACTTGGCGGAGGTCCGGGCGCCGGATGTCGTCTTTGACGGCTGCGTCGCCTGCGCGGTTTCGTGTGTTGGCGTCGGTGAGTTGGAAGGGGTTGATGATGTTGGAGACGAGGATGCTGGTTACTTCGTCCATGCCCTGGGCGGCGTGTTCGACGGCAAATGTGGAGATGGCGGCGAGGTCGTCGTATACGATGCTGCCGGGTGGGATTGCGTTGATCATCCACAGGAGCATCGCTCGTGATCTGGGGTTCATGATGCCGTGGCCATTGTCCACGCGGCCGGGATAGTTGTCGCCCACGGGTAGAGGCTTGAATATTGGCTTCTCCTTCTCCTCCTCGTCATCGCTGTCCAGACTCTCGTCGTCGGATTCGAAAGCGCCAACGTGGTCGACGAACTCGTGGCGGAGCGGATCGACGGGGCCTTTCCAGGCGCCCTGCCCTGCAAAGATTTCGGAATCGGTGCTGTTGGTGACGATTTGGTGGAGACGCCAACGGTAGTACCGGTTGACGGGGTGCTTCTGGTCGTATAGCCACGCGAAGCGTTCCTCTTCTTGTACCTGTGGCTCGTTCATCAAGGCCGCTTCGAACTCCACACCACCAAGAATGACGCCCTCGATAGTCTGATGTACCAATCTCAGTGTCGCGAGATCGGGAGGCTGGTTCGCAGTGATGATGAGATCTTCAGTGTTCTCGCGCGGCCCTCTACCGCCTCCCCCTCCACCAAGATCTGGCGGCGGCGCAAAGCCCTTGGGTAGCTCGGGTGCCTGCCACCGTGCGCCAAATGCCTTTGTCTGCTGTGTTGTGTCTGCTGTGCGACTGCCAAGATATCTGTCCAGATGTAGATAGTAGCCCTTGCCCAGATACTTCTTGTCGTTGAGTTTGTTCATCGCAGCGTCGAGGTCCCTCGCGTTGGCATCCTTGTCAAAGGTGATGTTCATCGTCGCTGAAGGCCTGCCTTCCACCCTCGAACCTTGTGGTATTCTGTCGACCCGCGCGATCTTGAGTGAGGGGAAATCGGCGAACAGCTCTTCGACGCGTCGCGAGTCTATTTCGGGCGGGAGGTTCGAAGCTTTCGCTACAACGGTGGTGTAGAAGTTCTCGGTCTGCTTCGGGCCATCGAGTGCCGCTGGGCCTGTAGGTACTGCTCCTCCGAATCGTGACTGTATCTGTGGCGCGAGACGCCCTGGAGGTGCGCCTGGTCTGTTATAGCCATCGAGAGGTTCGGTTTCGAGGGTGCCGGGGCCGCTCTTCATCGTGCGCTGTCTGCCTGTGAAATGTCTCTTGCTCCCCGTTGGAACAAAGACATCTTCCTCTTCCTGCTGCTCGACTTCGCCCAGTATACTCTTCTCGGCTCCATGCTCCGCCTCGAAATCGGCCATGACCTTGTCGAGCGCATTCTTCTCCTCGCGCGCCTTTGCTTCCTCTTCCTCCTTCGCTTTGGCGTTCAATTGCGCCTTGTTGGCTTTCGCGGCGCCAAGGGAGAATTTAAAAGCCATGGTGGCGTGTGATCAGTTAATCGGCTTGTTGGAAGATTTCATGAGGTGATTGCGGCATGAAGTGGTGGTGAGGTTGCGCGCAGTGCCAACCAGAAAGTTAAGCTTGCGCGTGAGGGTCCAGACTAGCGTCACGCCCAGGGCTTCCCCACGGCCCCGGGAATCTCGAACAACGTCATGCCACGGCCAAAGTACCACGGAAACCAGACAAATCACCATGACCTCGGCACAAGACGTTCAATCGCTCCTGCGCTTCCTATCGCAAGACGCCAAGGTCCCTCTGGCTCAAGCTCTATCCAAAATCAAAGACCTCCAAGCAGCGAACCTCATCACGTAAGCACGTGACAGCGTACCACCGCGTCACTTCCCTACTAACAACCATGCAGTCCATCCGATATATCCAAGTCCTCCCACGAAACCCTCAAAACCATCTTCGCCGACGAGAAAGTTGCGCGTTCGGTTCTCAATGCCGCTAAACGACAGTCTAAAAAGCGCACCGCAGATGCTGCCTCTGTGACACCTGCGTCTGCGTCAAAGAAAGCCAAGGCAACCTATGGCCAACCTCTGAACGGCGCGGATCTCGAGGCTTCGCTCGCGCTGCCGGAACCTGAGTTAGATGAAGACATACTCAGCTCATCTGTTGTCTATACGAATCGCGCACCACTCGTCCTCGCTTTCGCAGTGACGCTACTTAAGTTCACGATGCCAAGCCAACCCATCTCCAGTCGCCTGAGCCTAGCACAAGCCGTGACCTCTATGAACAGTAAGACCAAAGCCGTGAATATAGGGCTTGAGAAGGGTAAGCCAGCTGAAGAAGAAGGTTGGGGCGAGGGACAGCCGCTGGTACGGATCATGACGAGAGAGATCAGGGTGATGAAGAGGTGGGGTTACGAGTGGGAGGATGAGACGGTGCAGAAGACTGTGAAGTCTGAGGGCGGTGATGAAAATGGGGAGGAGGCGAGGGAACCTGCGCTATGGGGCGTGGATCTCGAAGCTTTGAAGAAGGCACAAAACGCGAAGGTTGGCTCAAGTAATCTTCCTATTTACACTGCGCAGAGCGCAAGGGCATACCTTTTGAGAGCGTTTGAGACACCCGCTGCGGAGTTAGTCAAGAAAGAGGATGGTGATGTTGACGTCAAGGTCGAGGGAGCGTCAGCACCGAAACCGAAGGGGAAGAGGACAGCTGCTACCATTGCAGCGGAGAAAGAGCGTAATCTAGGGCTTTTGCTGGGCGCACTGGAACTCCTGTACGGGTCATGGGCGAAAGTGCTGAGTAAAGAAGACCTGGATAAGCGGGCTTGGGGCTGGTATGTTCGCGTTCGACCAGAAGTAGCTCAAGGGGCTGCAGGTTGGGGTGGTAAAGGGAACGTCAGATTGTCCGACATTCTGGCCTTGAGGAGGCCTTCAAGCTCATAGGAGTCCGTACACACAAGCAGTTCATGATACCCCGATTCATTCAAAACTTCTTCCATCGTCTTGGATCTCTTATTTCTACAGCTTGAACTCGGCATTACTACGCTCCCAACCCACTCCACCCCCATCCCTCCGTCCTGCCAATCTCTCCGCCAGCCCAAGTTTCTTCTCCCTATTCCTCTCCGTACACAACTCATACACCGTGCTCAAGTTCAACACCAGCGAGTGGAAAGGCGAACTATCGTCGACCAGCTGACTGAGTATATCCCTAGCATCCGATATGCGACCTGTGTAAAGTAAACAAACAGCCAGATTCTGCGCCACCATCGCATCTTCAGGGAACTCTTCGTGGAGGGCCTGGAAAGATTCGGCAGCGGCGGCATAGTCGGAGTCGGCGAGCTGGATGAGCGCATTCAGTGTGCCGTCTACAAGGGCATCGGCTGAGGCGGAGGATGCGCGGGCGAGACAACGGCGTGCTGATGCCATGTCACCGACTCTCAGCCAGACGAGGGTCTCCATTAGCGAGATCTCCCTAGTCTGATCGCCGTCCGCAGCGAGGGTTGCTAGATGTCTCCCCGCGCCCTCGAAATCGCCCATCTCCACCAGTACATTCGCAACACGGATACCGCAGTCTCGTAGCCGCGATCGCCAAATCGCTTTATCCTCGTCTGAGCCTGCCTTGAGAATGCTCTCCCTGCATTCGCGTGCGAGTTCGTAGTACCCCATTATGCCCTTGCGCCATTCTCCGTATCCTAGTGCTGCTAATCTTACGACAAGGAGGCGAAGATCCCAGGGTACGAGATGGGCGTTTGTGAGGGGGTGGCGGTAGAAGGCGCTGTTGAGGTCACCCAGGACTTTGGATTCCTGGGCGGCGAGCGCGTGCTCTTGGAGTAGGCAGAGGCATGCTAGGCGTACGTGGATGAGGTGTAAAAGTGTGTCGTGATCGCCTGCAGCAGCGGAGATGAGATTGCGCGCTGCGGCGATGGCGGCGAGACGGTAGTGGCCTGATAGGAGGAGGGTGTCTATCGGCGAGGATATTGGCGGGGCATGCGGCGCATTGAGGAACGGAGGCGGGACATTGGTGACTGGTAGAACGTGATACGCCTGAGGGTCCTGGAGGAAGCTGAAGTCCTTATGGGGGATGTCGTCGATGCCGCGTGTTGGGCCCTCATACGACGGCTGCGGGGAAGGTTGAGGCCGTGCTGGCGACCGAACGCGCGCAGGCAGGGTTGCGGTACTCTCAGCGAGAGGGCTGCATCATCGTGTAAGCGCGTGTCTTGTATCCGTATTATCTGCCGGCTGAATAACTGGGCGCATACTCGTCTATAACGATGTCATCGGCGTCGAGTGGACCCTTTGTCGTACGGCGCGTCAGGGCGGCTGTTGTCTCGATTAGTCACCCTATATCGCACGTGAAGAGCAGTCAACGCACTTCGTCGTCGCTCGTCGCCCGAGGCTGCGCGGCCATGGCCTCGTCCAGGGGGAACTTGCATCGTGTCTATGGTGTTCCCACCGACTAAGACGGCTGTCACAGCGCTCCGATGTTCGGCAGCACTCTTTCGAATTGCGGGGATCGCCCAATCAAGACCCCTGCCACCGGGGCCAAACGACTCCACTAACTTTTCATATGCGCCACGAACCTGGGCCCGACGAAGACTCAAAGGCGAACGGCCAATTGACTCAAAACCGTCCGTCAGCTCCCACTTCCCTCCCACACTCTCTCCCACGTCGCCCTTGCTTTTGCTGAATCTCCCCTCTGTGCGTTATTAATACACCGTCCTGAGTGGACGTCATAATCGCCATGCAGCAGTCACGCACACGAGCTGTAAATGCTCTCAAGGGCAGCCGCAACTTTTCCACCTCCACACAGCGACTCGCCGTCTCACCTTTCCGCAGACCCGCGCAGGCCGTCTCGAGTAAAATCACCCAGGAAGATGCGAAGCGACCGCAGAGCACCCAGGCGGCGGCCCCACAAACACAACCGCGCTCAAGACCGTCACCCGCCTTCAACCGTGAGGACCACAAGGATGTCCAGCCGCTGAAGCCGTACCGCTCACCTGCAATGGACCACTCGTTTGTTGGCATGACCGGCGGAGAGATCTTCCACGAGATGATGCTCCGCCAGGGCGTCAAGCACATCTGTATGACACATCTTACATGCTTACATGAACTGCATGCACCAAACTTCAAGTACTGAGTACTAACACCTCCCAGTCGGCTACCCCGGTGGTGCGATTCTCCCCGTCTTCGATGCGATCTACCAGTCAAAACACTTCGACTTCATCCTGCCGCGCCATGAACAGGGCGCCGGCCACATGGCAGAGGGTTACGCCCGCGCAAGTGGAAAGCCCGGTGTTGTGCTCGTTACCTCTGGACCCGGTGCCACCAACGTCGTCACACCCATGCAGGATGCGCTGATGGACGGAACACCCCTAGTTGTCTTCTGCGGTCAGGTCGTTACCAGCGCAATTGGCTCCGATGCTTTCCAGGAAGCTGACATGGTCGGCATTACAAGGCCCTGCACAAAGTGGAATGTCCTCGTAAAGAACGTTGCGGAACTCCCGCGGAGAATCAACGAGGCTTTCGAGATTGCGACTAGCGGACGCCCAGGGCCCGTTCTCGTTGACTTGCCCAAGGATGTTACTGCCAGTGTTCTCCAAAGAGCTATTCCCATGAGCAGCACTCTCCCTACCACCGTCAGCGCTGCGACCATCGCCGCGCGCGAGCTCAGCAAGCAGCAGCTGGACCACTCTATCCGCCGCTCTGCCGACTTGATCAACATGGCGAAGAAGCCCGTCATCTACGCTGGACAGGGTATCCTCCAGACAGAGAACGGACCCCAGCTCTTGAAGGAGCTCTCCGACAAGGTCAACATTCCCGTAACCACCACTTTGCAAGGTCTGGGAGGATACGACGAGCTTGAGCCCAAGTCCCTCCACATGCTCGGTATGCACGGCTCGGCCTATGCCAACATGGCCATGCAGGAAGCCGATTTGATTCTCGCTCTTGGTGCTCGCTTCGATGACCGCATCACTGGTGCCATCTCCAAGTTCGCGCCCGCGGCAAAGGCAGCAGCGGCTGAGGGTCGTGGTGGTATTATCCACTTCGAGATCATGCCCAAGAACATCAACAAGGTCGTGCAGGCGACCGAGGCTGTCGAGGGTGATCTCGGCACGAACCTGAAGCAGCTCCTCCCTCTCGTCAACGAGGTCCCTGAGAGACCAGAATGGCTCGGACAGATTGCCGCCTGGAAGGAGCGTTTCCCATGGGCCTACGAGAAGGAGGGCGAGAACGGTCTCATCAAGCCGCAAACCGTTATGGAGAAGCTCTCCGATCTCACAGCCCACCGCAAGGAGGAGACCATTCTCACCACCGGTGTCGGCCAACATCAAATGTGGTGCGCCCAGCACTACCGCTGGAGATACCCCCGCACCATGATCACATCCGGCGGTCTAGGAACCATGGGCTACGGTCTCCCCGCCGCCATCGGCGCCAAGGTCGCCCGCCCAGAATGCACCGTCATCGACATTGACGGCGACTCCTCCTTCAGCATGACGCTCACCGAACTCTCCACCGCCGCCGAGTTCAACATTGGCGTCAAGATCATCATCCTCAACAACGAGGAGCAGGGCATGGTCACACAATGGCAAACCCTCTTCTACACCGACCGCTTCGCGCATACCCATCAGCGCAACGCTGATTTCGTCAAGCTCGGTGATGCCATGGGTGTTCAGGCTAAGCGCTGCATTAAGCCTGAGGAGCTCGAGGACAGCCTCAAGTGGCTGTTGGAGAGCGATGGCCCGGCTCTGCTGGAGGTTGTTACCGACCAGAAGGTGCCTGTACTGCCTATGGTGCCGGCTGGAAGTGCGCTGCACGAGTTTATGATTTACGACGAGAGTAAGTGATACCGGATTTCGTGGCGTGGTGACTGGTGCTAACGTAATCGCAGAAACTATCAAGGACCGCAGAAAGCAAACTAAGGAGCGATCAGGTCGTTAAGACTTTGTTCCCCTTTGTCAGAGTTGTTTGATTCCCGTGTAACTTCATTCGTTGTGTATATTCTTGGGTCGGGTCGGTACCGGCGTTTTTTTAACTTAGCATACTTTCCCCGCGCACTTGCTTGATTGCGCGCGCATGCGTGGAAAAGGTCTGGCAAATCAAAAGCGAGATATCAGTCGCGTTTTATGTTTCATGGTAAGAGGTGGATAGGAAGAAGAGTAGGATGTGAAAGTGGAATACTATTTTTTTGACTGCATCTTCGTGTTCATGGTCGGTGATCTGGGGTGTGGGTAGGGTGACCTGTGGTACGAGCTTAAAAAATCGAGCATTGCAAGGACGCTGACTTGATAGAACTGCCAGTATCTTCTTGTGTGGGTGATGTTTGGTTACGCCGTGAGTGGCCTTGGTGTTACTTTGTATCCACCCTCTTTCATCGCAGAACCATGGTATGCTTCAAACGATAACTTTTCATCAATCTCAGATTCATATAAAAGACGGCGGAAGAATGCATCGATTCACACCATCCATCCCAAAACACATCCACATCCAAATCTACATTCACACAAAAACCCTTTACTTCCAAACCCCTCCAGAACCCCTGGAGTACACAAAGCCACTACACCAAACATCCCACCACCACCCACTACAACGTAACCATGGGTTCAACAGCAACATCCCACTGCTGGCGCGGCCGCAGCACCTCCATCTACGCCAACCTACCTCATGTGGAGTCATCTGAAGATATGTTCGACTTTGTATTTGGCGACCAAAAATATCCGTCGAATATATCTTCACAGTCGAGTATGGCGGTGGTCTCTAGCTTGCCGCGTAAGAGGGTGTGCGGAGCGGAGAGGGGGGATGTTGTCTGCAACCCAGAATTCTCACGGCGGTCTTCACCCCCACCGTCGACTACATCAATATACTCCAGCCCACCTTATACAAAGCCATACGACGCCGAAACCAACAACGTAGTCAGCAAACCCCAAAACGACATATCCATCTTCGCAACGCCGCTTCCTGAGTTCGTCTTGGAACAACGGCAACGTCGGATCTCCAAACAGTCAGAAGCGAGTACAGGAAGTCGATCAGCGGCGCCGCAACCTCCCACATGCACGATCATAGAAGAAGGACGGGAGTGGTATGGCTACCGCGACGAAGGCATCCGTCAAGCAGCCGCCATGTTCGGTGTGACTGGGCCTTGGATTCGTCCGGGCAGCGGCACCGAAGACGTGGATGGCATCAACGGGACTGGAGAGGAAGGGAAAGGTGAAGGGAAGAAGGAGAAGCCGTTTTGGCATGGGAATGGTCGGAAGGTGGGGGTTGAGGACAGGATTGAGGAGAGGTGGATGTGTGTTGGAGGTGATGAGTTTGGTATTGTTGATGAGTTGGTTGTTGGGGATGAGGGTGTGGAGGGGGATGGTGAGGGGAGGGAGGGGAGTGTGGGTGGTGTGGGTAGTGACGGTAGCGTGTTGGGGAGGGATGGAGATGGTGAGGAGAGGAAGTGGTGGAGTGTTAGGTGGAAGAATGTTTTTAGGATGTTGGGGTGTGGTGTTTTGGCGTAGATGTACCAGAGCAGGGGTAGGAAGTAAATTCAACGTCTTCTACATAAGTCTATTTTACATTTGTGAGGGAGTGTAGCTGTGACGTGGATGGACGTAGGCGTGAGCCAGGAATGTCTTATGTTGCAAAATCTATGGAACGAATATGCATGTGAGTATTCATCTCAGATTAATCCTGTTGATCGAAGGTTATAAGACCAGAAGGCGCTTATCAGGTAGACCAGTATGTGGTAAGAGATCGGAGTACAGTGTTCTTCACATGCTGAATGACCTGGAGGGTGAAATTAGAGCGAGTAGTGAGATCGATGTCTATTCAGGCGTTAGTCGAATGATCAAGCTGTAAGGACAGGTAAAGCGGGGCTACCTTGCCCTCCGTGATGAAGGTCAATATTAGAGTGAGAAGCGAGCTCGATATCTTGCAGAGGGTCAGTGAGGCTTCTGTGGCATGAAAGCAATATGACGGATGTACCTTGATCTTCGGCATCATCATTGCGACTGGTACGGCGGCGACGCCAGATCAGATGACAGATGATGGCGATTGAGGGGGGACAGGCGATGACGAGGGTAACGATAGCAATGATGGCTTCATCCGAGGGTGCCGGCATTCTGGTTGATCTATCCAACGAGTAACCGTATATCAGACTTGTGTCTCGTAGCGGGTGTGAGGGGTAAGCGAGAGAGGCGGACAAGATGCTGCTATTTATCCACCTCGACGGGTGGCATTGCTATCGAGGCGGCACACGACAGCAATCCGCAGAAATGGATACCTGCTTTCGTTCTGGATTGACCAGTAGCCGTAATTGTCAAGATTCTGGTCGGAGAGAGCATTCTGACCCTTCCAAGGTTACTAAGCCTTCCTGCAGGTGAAGACAACAACAGACGTGTATCATTGACGACCAGTACATCGTTCCAGGCAGTGACATCTTTGTGACAAACCGACTTGAGGTGTACCAAAGTTGATGGCTGGACAAGGATGCTGCCCTGCATTCGCGAAGCATTCTCGATGCGGAGAGGGCGCATGTGCGGCTGTGGCTGCATGCCATGGTCGGCCCACGTTGTGATTGGGCAAGGACTCCAACACGCGCAGTTGAATGGTCAGATCTAACGACTCGGGCAGATAGTTTTCCAGACGTCGAGAAGTACCACTGAAGCGTGATGAGAACTGTCGCACGACAGCATCCATGCATCATGTTCCTCCGAGGCGCTGGTGGCTTGCAATGTACACCAATAGCCTCCGGCTGACGACTACTTGATGCGTCCCGCAAGCGAACTCGCTAGATATCCAATCGAATAATCAGCCATTTGACAGCACGTGAGTCGTTTGTTCGGTATTTCCCTCAATGATGACATTCGGGTACGGAGCCAGCAGGGAAGAATGTAAACCCGAGGATACTGCGCATCTGCTTTTCTGGTATCGCAGCTGACTTTACAGTCTTCCCATCTCCCGTTTCCTCCTTTCGTCGTAGGGGAGATGATCACCACTGTCTGATCATCGTGCGCATCAAACCAGCTCTAGTGAATCAGTATATCGGAGACGCGGTGACGAGATTCGAAAGTTTGTCAGGGCAGTGGATCGGACGTCCCAGGATCAGCCTAACGGTTCGGGTCAGCGCCACAACGCGATTGCGTACATTGCCAGCTCAGCCCTAGTGCTGTACCCATTCCATTCGCCCTCGAGACCCGAAAGGCTAGCGGCGGCAAAGGTCGGTACTGTGAGGACGAGCATCTCAGGCCACATCATGTCTCAACCATTGTCCAACTTTTACTTCTGGTCGCTGGTTCTTATCGCAAGTTAGAAAACTGCATAGCCACCTTTATCACGTACTGCGCGGACACGCCAGTATCTTGTGTAAGCATTAGCTTTTGCAAGCTTATGCGGGAAGGAGTAATGGAATTAAGAGATGGTAATACAGACAAATGCTTGCAACTCCGTGGTTCAGTTGCACGTTCATACCTCAATGCTATTGCTAATTACATTCATATATCTTGTTCGGAGCGACCTCTTCCGTTCAGCGTATAAATCGTTGATACTAGAAGGTATGTGGACAGGTTTAAGCGGTTCGGGAGGAAAGGACGTCGAGAGCGTGGTAATAGCATCCAGCGCCTGATGCTATGTACAAACGTATCCATCCCCCATATCAATCTCCTGGTCAACTATGATCATGACTTGATTCCCCCTGATATCTTCGAAGTATACTCGAATGGTGAAGGGGAGTCGTGTAGGGTGACTACACCCGCTGGTGGTTGCTCAATGCATCGATTTCCTACATTGATATATCGTCGACTGGTCTCGATGTCGAGCGGTGTTGAACTGACGAACCAGGCTGTCTGGACGGGGGCTAATTCCACGTAACTCCTACGAGTACCTGATCGCACTGACGTCGTCTGTCTGCTGCCCTGTCTGGCTGACTATGACCCGACGCCCGCGGTCACTTTTCTCGAAGTTCAAAAATAGTGAAAGAGCGCTCTATCAAGAATCATGACGCGGCGAAAGGGCGCGCTCGCTAACGCAGGCCTTTCCGCACGGTGCGAAAGCTTTCGACTCTCCACGATAGCGCGCCTGTGTCCTCCCGCCGCCAGTCTTTCGCGCAACTTCCACACGCTGCACGGCGCCTTCCTTGCGACTCAATCATTGAACAGTCTACACAACCCGCCACCAGGATGTCGTTCCATCTGTTGAGCCAGGCGATGCATGCGAAAAAGCCGCCCGCCGCACGATCTGCGACCGGATACGGCTCATACGAAAAGTACAATTGTAAGTGACACAGCAGTATTTAGCAAGTCGTACCTAGCTGACAACGTTTGATAGATCGGTTGCCTAACGCCGACGAGTTGGCGAGCTCGAACATCGTCATGGAGATCAACCGCGACGGATCTGGACGAGTGGAGAAGTCGCGCATCCAGCCTGTCGCGGTCTTGTCTCGATCGATCCAGGACTACCTACCCCTGGCCGGTCCTTACTACGACATGATGCAGCTCGAAAAGGTGTTCGGCAAGAATCTCATGAACAAATCGAACAAATGCATGTCCTGCTGGAAACAGAAGCACGTCAACAGCCTCCGCGATTGCCGTCAGGAGTGCGCGCTATGTCGGACTGGTGATCATGTTGGAAGTGGATGTCATGCTCCGTACATGCCGATGACACTTTGGGAGTTACTTGGACACATGCCTCCGCATGGCTATCAACTCCGTCCCGAGGCTGCTGAGCAGGCTTATCTCGTTCTCGCCGGCATCATCTATCTCCAGGAGAACAAGGCCTGGCCCATTCGTCCGAACATGGATCATCCGCTGGTGCGAGAGTTCTACGAGGGTCGAGATGATCCGGAACCACTCTTCAGGAAGGCCACCATTCCGGCGAGGGCAGACAAGACGAGTAAGACCCAAGCGAAGCTGATTACAACAAGCACAGAGACCGTCAACGAGACGGAAGCAGCGCCGGTTCTGGCGACTGCTTTACCGACTACAGGTACTGCATCCGTCGATTCCTCACTTCCGAACATCGCGAAGCCGAATACAGGGGCCGAAGTCAGCATCGAACAGGAGCAGGAAGAGCTACCCAGGGCTATACAAGAGGTTGTGGAAGAGGAGATTGTGGCGGAAGGACAGGCGTTGCCGCCGACGATGGTTGAGCAGCTGTGTGGAGTGATCGCGGAGAGGGATGCGAAGGTGGCAGAGCTAGAACAAAGGCTAGCAGATCAGGGCAAAGACCTCGAAGAGGCGAAGAACCGGATTCGTGAATTGGAGAAGGTGGTAGAGAACGTGGAGTCCAGTATTGCGAACGAATCGAACAAGCGGGCGAGGCGTTGATGCATACGTCAAGAACTGCGAGTACGAGATTGAGGTCTAATGGACGTTTGAGGTATACAGTAGTAGAACCCGGAGTTGGCCTTGATAGTACTAGAGATATGTAGTAGGAAAGACATCGTATAACGTCGCGAGATGCATCCTCTACGCAGACGTATAGCTCCAGGCATACGCGAAAAAGTGACTAAGATCAGTAAAAATACATTGAAGTATAGCTCGCTGTCATTGGCACAAGGGGAATGAAGGAGCAAAAAGAGGAAGGAAGGGCAAAAAAGAGCAGAAAAGGGCAAAAATCGAAGTACTCACAATTGAGCGTTCGCTAATGGTCACCCACCCAGCTAATAGCCCACGAGGTCGCTGCTGCGATGCCGTTCTACGGGCTTCCCGGCAGCGCCTCTTCTTGTTTTCTCGATGACATCGAGTAGAATCAATACCGTTATAAACGCACCGCCACCGTTGCCCCACCTAGAAGAAAGCGTACCACGGATACGCAACTCACCACAACAATTCAGTAAGCGCGCTGATGGATGGTTTGGCTGCGCCCAAATGCGGCGGTGAAAGGTGACGATGCGCAAGATTTGAGGAGGGAGAAGGGTGATGAAGACGTGTCGTCGGAACATCGGGAAGATGGCAACCTTGATCTGAGTGCGCCTAGTCCCATCCAGGGCATGGCGTCGGCACTTCCGACCCCGAAACTTCGATGACACGCAGATTTGAGATCGTCCCTCAGGCAAGCTGGAACGACTACTTCCTATCAAGATCATTAACATCAGCCGAATGCGACACTGCGCAGTGGCTCAGTTGATCCCCAACACTACTTTGCGTGTAGGAAGAGTCCCGGAACGACGTGCACGATCAGACCTCTCCACGACAGCACTTCCATCACCGGAATCTTTAGTCAAAACCGGAAGAGCTTCGAGACATCAACGTGCGTCGCTTGAATGTCAATACCATTCATCCAGACCGAACTGAACACGCGGTATGCAGCCAGCGGGAAGAGATGGGGAAAGATGCAAACGCATATCGTTTTCCAATCCAATCGCGCCCGCGAAATGCGTAGAGTACAAAGTCGGTGGTTCACGGTGAGTCTCATGTACTGACTATGTTGACAACACGTACTTCACAGCTGTCTGTGAACAATGTCGCTCATCACAGCGTCCACTTGGTATACAATCGCTCCAGTATGCCAGTTCTACTCACTACACCCGAGCGCCACCTCAGTTTCATCCCGACATGTTTCACAGACTCCTTCAAAAGATGACGTCAAATCCTCAAACCCGTCCGGTGGAAGACTTGAGCCCAGCTCCAGCCGCACATCCAAACTTATCACCGTTTGAGGAGCTTGCGGTGTCGCTAAAAGTAGACACGGGTAGCTCGAACGATGCGAAGCAAGTTGATTGGTGGCGCGTCAGCCAAAAGTTCGAGAAGCTCGTTGTCAAAGGCGCCCAGCTATCTAAACTGATGATCGCAGAACCATCAGAATCGACTGAAAGTGTATTTACAGCTGTGCAAGATCTCCAAAAATGGGGGTACGAAGAGGACGAATTTACGTACCCAGATACCGCAAAGGAATGGTTCTGCGACATTCTGTGGCTCATTGGACTAAATGGGGAGTTTGATGAGAACGAAGGACCCAATTTTTGCGTCGGCCACCAACGCGAGGACCCGAAAGCGGTGGGTGGTCAAGGCTGTGCAGCAACGGAAGCGTTGTTTTGCCAAGTCATCAACCCCTCGGATGGAATTATAGTGGCGTATGACAACTACACAGCCCGAGCCATGGTTGAAGAGTGTGCACGATGCTACTCAGTTATCCCGAAATTGAAACACTGGTCGGATGTAGCGTATCTCCAATGGCTGTCGAAAGCCAACGAGAAGTCAAACCTACGTTACGTACTTCGACACAACGTCCTCAATGATGTCACGCGCTTTGCCACTACCTTTCTAATGTTACAGGGCAGACTTGTTGTAAAAGAATGGCCGGGGACAACATACAGCGCAGGCTCAGTGGAGTTCAATGCATTATTAGGCTCACCGAATGGTTCCGGGCTCGCTTACCTCCTCATACAGCATAGGAAGGGACTAGGTCACAAGACTGTCGATAGGGTTACTATCTTCAAGGAGAAGTGGGATATCATGTTGCTGTTCCACATCACAGATGTTGGCGGTGACGATGCCGAACGCGTGTGACGATCGGAATGGTATAATTGTGTGGCGCTGGCCGGCATCGTGTACGACTCACGGGATAGATAGCACGATGCGAAAAACATACAGAGAGAAGATATACAATGCACGAGGTGTGGTATTGCTACTAGTGTATTTTAAATGCTGTGATGATCTTCGCATACGCCGCACGGCGATGATTTTGTGACCTTGCTAGTCGTACACCCTCGCCTCTTTCCCCCACCAACTAATGCGTCTACGATCAAGCTATGCGAGCACAACAGATCGACTCGACACAAAAGTAGAGCGCTAGGCCGATTGGCATCAGGCAACAGCTTCGTCCGCAAGTGACAAAGAGCAAGACCGATGTGTACCAGGCAGTGGCTATATAGTGGGTGCATCGCATGATCACGGCAACTATCAGATCTCAAAAGCGACCAAGACAGCACCAGATCACACGATGACTACTTTCACACACCCAAAGATCATAGCGATATGCAGAGATCTAACGGGTATGGAGTGAGCTAACTCCGTTGCGGAACTCAGACTTCAGAGCAGCGAGTGCGCAAGAAGCGGATAACATGGCGGGCGCTGAAAGCGGCTACCACAGGCGGTCAGGATGGATAAGCTTTTGCGCATGATCAGAAGGGCGTTGAGGTCCGGCTCCTCGTCGCGAGGAGGGTCGATGTCTTGTGTTGGCGATTGCGGCCTGCAGCAAGCAAACGATGCTCAGGTGCGCTGCTCTCCAGCTGGGCGTTATGTATTGTGAGAGATAGAGTATGTTGTGACTCATGCTCCAACTCGCTATCCGTCACTCAGCCTCTCGAAGAGAGCATGAGAATCGGAGACGGGGAATAGATGCGGATATGTGTATTTGATCTCAGCTGGCGCCTCAAGATACTGTAGACGATCGATGATGGTGTTCATGCGGCACCAAACGTCAACGTCATCAGCCGGCGTAGTAGACGATTCCCAGTTGGCGAGCATGGTACGAGCTCGGCGGAGATTGAGGCGACCGCTAGTGATAAGGAAGCTCAGCTCGTCCCAGAGTATCTCGTGCTTCCACCAACAGGCCCGACCAAGCGGACAAGCAGAAGGTAGAGGTTCTTAAAGATGCGATACTTCTCTCTTTATAGAGTATCTCCTTGCGTATAAGTTATATAAAATATAAAAAGTATAGTTAGCTTATTATCTTTAAGTTACCTCTAAGTTATTATAGTACTATAAGATAGTAATACTAAACTATAGGCTTTAAATTTTATATATATAGTAATAAGTTAAAGAAAAGAGTATATAAAGCGTACTATAGTATCTTTATTACTTTTATAATATATATATAATTATACTACTTATACTTTTTTTTTTTATAATAGTAATTATTTTTATAATTATTTACTTTAATATTTATACTTATTTAGTTTACTTACTAACTTTATATTTTACTAGTAAACTTATTATAAAGATACTTAGTATTTATTAGTAACTTTACTTATTACTTTTAGCTTAAAAAATATAAAATATAAAGTTATACTTATTTTTTTTAAGTACTTAAATAAGTATATATAATACTTATTTATTAAATATACTACTTACTTATATAAAGATAACTTTAGTAGCTAGAGCTTTTTTTTTAGCTAAAAAATTAGCTATATAAAGCTTACTTCTTTACTTTTAATAATATATTTATATACTTACTTTAGTAAAAGCTACTTTTATAAACTAAATTAGCTTTTATAGTAATATTAAATAATATATAAAAACTAATATTATTTTTATACTTTATAGTTTATAAGTTTTAATATAGTATAAAGTTTAAGCTACTTAGGCTATCTTAAAATAGTAAAAACTAGTATATAAAAGGTAATATTACTTAGTATAGAAACTAAAATTAAGTAATAAATTATATTTTAGAATAAATTTAACGTATTTAATTGTATAGGGCTAAAGCCAAGCAGAAGGTAGGCAGAAGGTGATGTCGCATAAGCCTAGGTCACATGTGTGATCGCAAAGGTAGAGCCAAGGCGACAGCCTGCCGTGAAGTGATACACCTTCTTTTGTGACACCGTAGTCATGCTCAGGCTTCCGTGGGGGAAGGCTTGTGCGCCATGGAGGCTGCTCTAGCTTTATAATTCTACTAGTGCCCTTTGCTCGTTCCTTTCCCTCCATGTATGACACCGAATGCTGAGCCTCAAGCATCTTGATATCGATCTCCGGCTTCGCGTTTGCTGTGGTCTCGGTGGAGAGGGGATGCTGGACGTCGACGGGTATCGATGGGATGTCGCTTTCCGCTACAGTGGGGCCCTTCATGATGACAGCGCGATTGTAGCACTTGCCGTCGTGTGCGTACAAGCGGATGTGCTTGTTTTTGGCACATTTGTTGTCCATGCAACCATTTTCGAATGGGTCGTGGTCGGGATTATATGCGGTGTCCATTAAAGGTTCTGAAATTGGTCAACTCTCAGTGTTCTTTACAAGGCGGCTTTTGGGTGAGTCTCATACCTGGATTTCCAAAATGATTCGGATGTCGTTTTTGGTTGTTGCTATTCGATGAGCGGCCGCACTCCGCGTCTCTGATGCTGCTTCGTTGTTTGCGGTTCTTTCGTTTGAGAAACTTCTCGTATTTAGTTTTGTTTGCCATTGTGTCTTATTTTCTTGTGTGTGTGAAAAGGATAAGAGGAAGCCTCACGTGTGTTTACTGACTTTGCGAGAGCCGTGCGCTTAGCGTGGCGCGTCACTATACCTATTTGGACCATCCTATGTTGGCCAGCCAGATATGTAACGACTGCAAGAGTCGAGACTGCATTAGTTGACACCTTACCGAATATCACAGGTGCTGAAATCGTGGTATCTGCTCGATGGCTTTGAGTAGCTTCGAGGAATGGAGCATTCACCGATCAGTATACTATTATGTTCAACGATGCGAATGAACTAACGCCCGCGTCTTAGGATACAGAAGGACCCTGACACAGAATGTATGAAGTCTTATTAACGGTTGGAGGATGAATAGAGCAGGAACAAGCACAATAAAAGCTAGTGTAATCGTGATTGAACTGCTGAGTGACTGCAGTGTAGTGAACGCTATCGCGAACGCGCGTCCACTGCAGGAACCTTTACAACTTCGCGAATGGTAAGCTTGGCTCTTTAAAACAGCAACGTACCGACCACGACGAGCCTTTTGCGAAGAAGTCGATAACAAAATGGCGAAGATGTCGTATGCTAATGGGATGCGAAACCAACCTATCCGCGACCACATAGGAAGCGTATCAAAGAGTCAAACGACACCACACCTTGAGATGTGAACGAGAGCGGAAAACGGGAAATATTGAGTGGTACCATACTCAAGGTACAGCCTAAGCGGAAAGATATCAGGCAGCATTGCTTTACGGGGTTCGAAGATATACGTAATAGCAAAGAGCCTAACAAGGAAACATGAGTACTTGGACAATGAAGGAGAAGATCAAATACCACAGTGCAAGCGGTACGGCCATGACTAAATACAAGACGTGTAAAAGGACGCAAACAGGAACAAAAAGAAAACATGCTATCGGGCAACTACATGACAGAATGTTGCGACACGACAAATTTGAATTAGCGGATCAAAAAGATAAGGAGGTCATCCCACGACAGCAGGCGCTGAGTAGATATCTTCCCATGACCATGCGTTTGGGCCACGACGGCTGAGTAGGACCTTGGGTTGAAGGCGCTCACCAAGACCTATGATGATAGCTTCCATGTTGTCTATGGCCTTTGGGTGTTGATCCGGATCTTGATCCGACTTCAAGTTTGCCATCATTTGGCGAGCGAGCTCGACAGACACTCGTCCGCTGGTGATGAGAAAACGAAGCTTTCTCCACGGTAGATAGTGTTCCCATCTACAAGCTGCACCAAGTGGACACCTGTCTGGGGTACCGAATGTATACCAACAGAGTCCAAACTGGTTCGACTTCCTGCAAAGGTAGAGTTCTGCCCAAAGCATCCCGTAATTCCGCGATCCGTCTTCGTTATTAGGATAGATGTGATGGCGCCGTAGTTTCCGATGACAAGTCTTCCAGGGCATAGGGTCGAAGAATTTGTCGCAGGGAGGTGGTATCGTGGCGATCTCCCCTTCCGGTACGATGATTTTGTCTGCAACTTTCTTCGCGCGAGTTAGAGCCGCCATCCAGGACTCCCAGTGTAGGACTGCTAATGACGTACCTTCAGTATCGAGAAGGCTTCCAAAAGAGACAGTCGAAAGATCCGGTGAAGCAATGTCAGTTGGTGAGACAATGTCAGTCTCCGTCGGCAAGTAGTGGTCAAAGCCTCTCTCTGGTGAAGATGATCTAGATAAATCGCTGCTCGATTGATAATCTTCGTCGAAGCAATAATGCCGGGAAGAACCGCGGGTTGAGGCTTCTGACGGACTCCGAGTCATCTGTCTTTGGGGAGATACAGGCGCGCACTGTGCAGGCGCTACTGTTGTGGCGTCATACTGTGGTAGAGGCTGAGAAGGTACGTAACCTGGCGCGCTCTGCGAAGGAAAGTGATGTGTCTGCGGCTGCGGAGGATGAGCTGGCTGAGGCAGTGGGCCGTATTGTTGCTGCGATGGAAAGCAAGTTCGCTGCGGTTCATAGTACTGTTGGGGCGGTGCAAAGGTTTGCGGCTGTGGGTGATACCACTGAGGCGGATACCACTGAGGTGGATGCCATGGAGGCGGATGCGCAGCGTAGTGCACTGATTGTGCCGGATATGGTTGTACTTGCGGAGTATACTGTGGAGGCGGAGCAAAAGGCTGTTGCGGTGGGAAGTACTGGGGCTGTTGATATGGGTACTGCGGTGGAGGCGGCGGTTGCTGTTGACTCGGTACAACTGTGTAGTTTACAGGTGGATATTGAGGTGGTGGCCCATTGGGATACGGGTACCAATGCTGAGGATTGGGATTTGTGTATGGGTACATCTGCGATATATTAGTAGAGATTCACATGAATTCCAATCTTGCACTCACTTCTTGATCACTGGAGAAGACGCCGAGTAGAACTGACATCGCGGAGCAGCAAGGTAGGAAGGCGCGGACTGTGCGCTTAGCGTCCCACGTAATCACGTGATCATTGTGTTCATGGCAACGGATGGGAAAACTTGAATAGCTCTGTTTGCGCGCCAAGAGCGCTAGTCGATGTTACATTTTTGGATGAGAACAATGAAATCTTGCTCAACGCCACCATCAAGCCCTCGCTCTGCGTCAGACATGATGGCTTTCGCGCGATCTCCTCTCAAGGAGCAAAGCTTGGCATTCAATGACTTCGTGTCCGGGTTGGATGCGCTATACGGTCCTCTCGAAGCTGCACTTGATGCGTCGGATGCCGAGCTTTTGCCTTTCATCAAGGCGGAGACCAAAGATACTGACATCGAAGCCGCACTTGATGTTTCAAATGCCGACCTCATGCCCTTCATCAAGGCGGAGCCCGCAGACACTGACATGAAAGCGACCATTGCTTCCAAAGCCGACCAGGCTCACTAATACGAGTACAGTGACGACTACCCCGACTCTCACGAACGAAGCCCTCCAACGCATCAAACTCGAGACAAAGCACTCCTTGCGCGCTTCGAACATTTCCTCCCAATAGCCATGTCCAAAGCCGCAGAAGCTACAGGCATCGACTACACCGGATGGGACGAGCACAAGGCCCTTGCGGCGATTGCCAAAGCCGTTGCGGTCTGGCCACGCCATGACTTAAGCTTCGTCGAGACTGATTACGAGCACGCCAAGCGCAGTTGGAAAAACAGGACTGACAAGGGGTACGATAGGAGGGTCCTGGCGGCATTTGACGACGATGACATCGCGGCTTTGGCTATCTACAATCGGATGAAACCGAGATACAGAAGACGTGTACTTACCAGGATTCGCCAAGGGGAGCGCCGCGGGAAGGTGTCGACTGGTGGTGATCATTATGAGCCGGGCATGTGAAGGGGGAAGACAAGAGAGCAAGGTCTTTGTCAAAGCGTTGGTTTGAAACGAGACCTGCTCTTTGCCTGCTGAGTGGAGTTTGAAGGAAGGAAGTTATGGGACTGTGGATACATAGCGTCAAGCTGAAGCAAGCATGTAGCTCCTGGGATGACAGGAAGTTGGAGGAACAGGACGGATCTGACATGTGGTATTGGCGGCCATTGAGTTTGACTACTTGGTGTGGAGCATGTATGCTAGCTCCTTTCTTGCTATTCTTGCACATGAAGTCGTTCCGGCAGCGCATCCTTTTTCTCAGCGTGATATCGCATCTCATGTCCTCCAACGTGTACCTCTCGCTAAGCCATCTAGTCATGCCAAATCCCAAACGTAGCTCCAGCGCTTAGTCATGCGTGTCGTTCAGATAGCCAGACGGCGATCCAATGCGCGCTAGCAAGTTCAGGCAAGAGTAAACATCTCGCCCGTCCAGCCATACTCTCTCTCGAGCCTCCTGCCATATCGCCTCGCCCAAGTCAAAGGTAGTTTGCTGAGCGCGCCGTGCGGAGCATGGAACTGGATCGCGCGCTCTGCAGCAAGGGTCGTCGGTGTGAACCGCCATGATGAACCGTGGAGCTTCTCAGCTTCAAAGCCGCGCTGCACCATAGCATGAACGAAGTCCTTCCAGGGTACTTCCGCCGGTACGTCTCGTGCTAAAGGTGAGAAGAACAGAGCCTTGAAGACCAGATAAGACCGCTTGTTGACCGTCACTTGCAGCTGTGGAAGGTTCAAGAGCTCATAAGGTTCAGGCTGATGTAGTGCAGAAAGGCTTACTGGGTCGGCGACACCACGAGTCTTTGTCTTCTCTTTGATCGTAGGTAGAAGTGGCTTGTAGACATATTGGGGGAGAATCTCATCATCATACTGGGTCGTCGGCTCAATCCACGGTGCGGTGCGACGAAGAGAGCGTCCGCGGGTGATGTCGTGCGCTAACAGATCAGGGTAGGTAGCTCCAGTCTGCTTCTTGCAAAATGCATCTGCAGCTTCCCAAAAGATATCGAGGTTCTCTTCCGCGAGACGCAGAGCGTTCGTAGTATCGCGGCAATGCTTCTCGGTGACTGGGTAATGAAACTTCCCGTCTGATGGATCTGCTAGGCGCGCTAACGTGACACTCTTGAAGCGTTTCATCGGCGCAACAGCTGCCCACCTCATTCCCAAACTCAGGAACTCCCCCGAGACCTCGTGATTAAGTAGACCATAGTCGTTCTCGATCCGCGTAGCCCAGGGTTGATAGGATCGGATTTGCTGGATACATTCTGAAGAGATCGCGATCTGTGAAAAGTCTGACCAGACAAAGGAAGACAAGAGACCCTTGGCCTCAGGCTCTTTTACGACCATTCTCTCCAGATCATCCAGCTCAGCAACAAATCCTGATTTTGGTGGCACCGACACACTCCAGATACGTGATAATACCTGCAAGAAGCGGGTCGTAGTTGAATCGCCCTTTGCTTGCGTTTCATCAATCTTGATCCAGCTAGCACCGCTATTGGGATCCGCCATGAGCTTAACAAAGTACGGTTGCATACCGGGGGCTCTCGGAACTCGCTGTCGGAAGCATTCGTGAAGGTCTGTATGTATAGCTTGGAGAATCGTCCACAGCCTCAGAAAGTTTCTGTGCTGCGTTTCAGGCAAATTCTGACTAGCAGAGAATTTGGTGTCAGATTCCCGAGCGGTGAACTGGAGAAGTTCCACCAGGCGCAAACACTCATGCCAATAGAACAGAGCTAGATATGGGTCGGTGATGAGATGGCGTAGAATAAGACCGGTCATTTCGTGAGGCGGCTCCTTCAGGATAGAGTTTACATTGCCGTCAGCGGACTTCATGTACTCGCCACGATGTGACTTGTAGTCATGGAAGACCTCAGAAAAGTAGCCAGGGTCTTCTCTAAGTGCCCAGATATGATCTTCCAGTTCACCGACCTTGGAGCTGACCAAGCTACGTAAGCGATCGAAGTTCAACTGTCTGGGAACGCCGTACGGAGTCAACAGCGAAAGCTCTGCGCGGTTCGTGTAGTTCGCAGTGTTTTCGATTACACAGGCCATCGGTGAGGTGATGGGATACTTCTCCGATTGTCCTTTCTCGTCGGCTAAGAGATCGCCTACTAGGAGGTGACAGCATCGCTTTAGGAATGTGTAGATAATCTCCTGTATGCAAAGTATCTGGAGACCATGGCCTGGGTGGACTCCATGGCCGTTATGGATAGTCTGCCGAGCATCTTGCGGGTCTGTCCAGCGCTTCATCCGACCATAGGAGTTCTGCTTGTTACATCCGGCGAAGGTCATCGTGAATCTGTGCAGACGCGGACGGAGGACTTGGTCTGAGCACCTGGCGATCGGACAGTTGAGGAGTTCTGTCTGGCTAAAAGATTCGACTGGGGTATGGCCACGGGAGTTGAGGAACGTAAGAAAGGTACCCTGCTGAAGAAGGTCCTCAAGGTTCAAGAAGGGCACCAGACAAGCTTCGCTGTTTCTCGCCGTACAGACGGGGACCGTACGTGGCTGATGTCCAAGGGTATTGATAAAGGTCGTACTCGCTGCCAGATCTACTGCGAGGTCAGGGCGATGCTCGCTTGCCATGCCCGGTTGCGCCGTAAGGAGCAGCTTCTTCTTCTTCGCTGTACTTTTCTTGCACCATCTCTTACGAATCGTGTCTTCGTGTCGCTCAAGGATGTCGTGCACGTTCTCATATGCATCGAAGATCTCGTTGACCTTGTGTTGAGCGAGGCGCTCTACCTCCTGGCGGGAGGGGAAGTAGTCGATCGCAGGGTAGGACCGAAAGAAGTGGTATAGCTTAGTACCACCAAGAGGGCGATCCGCAAATTTGTCGAGAAAGATCTCGTCGTCCGATCGTTCTGGGGTGAGGACTGCCGCTGGCGCGTCTAGCCGGTTGCGCGGCGCCATATCCAACGTCCAAAAGTCGGCTTGACGCGTTGATGAGAATGGCTTAGGCGACGAGATAGAAAGTGAAGGCAGCGGTTGAAGGGTCCAGGTAGAAACCGCGCACTCGGTCTAGCCCGATTTCGATAGCGTTAGCGCGTCATTTGCAAGTGACTTGGGATCCGTACTGAGAGCGGGGATTAAGCCAATACGCATTATGGATGCGGACATCGGCTGGAACAATGCTGAGAGAGATATTGTGCTGTCCAGACTCTTGCTGAGCGTAGCACATTAGCCACGTCTCGAGAAAAGCGTTTGTGTCCACAAGATGTCGGGGCCATGATTGGAAGTCTGTATGATGGTGACCGGCGAGCTGTCATTATGCGCGTCCTCGTTGTCGCAATACCGAGAACCATTCGAAGGATCACTCGTCGGTATTGCTGTATCCACCGATAGTGATCACAAAGCTGTTCGATATAGATTGTTGCAATGACTTGCACAACCTCATTTTAATGTGGCTGCCAGGCCACCCGTCGCAATATGATTTCCTTGATGTGGCCTTTGTCAGGCTTTCGTCGCGACCCAATCTTGGTGACGGAAGTGCGGCTGCTTCGTTCGAGCGCTCGACCAGTATCCTGACCTGCATCGTCTCAAATTTGACCAGATAGTGAAAGAGACACCGCGAAAGTTTCTGCGCGTGACGCTAAGTCGTGATATGAAAATATCGCGCCATAGTCGCACATTGCCCAACACCTCCCACCCATCCTCCACCGCACCGTTCGCGTCGAACACCGCCCACACTTCGTCTTCCCACGCTCAAGCCGCGACCTCTTTCGTCCAGTATCGACGCGATGTCGGAACAGCGCAACATCACTTCCGTGTATGGCCGCCGCGATAGCGATCCTGACCCGCGACGGAACGCGCCCGCGGAGACAACAAGGTGGACAGATGGTGGAGTTGAGTGTGAGTATAGGTCTACATCGTACTTTCGTGTGACCGACGTCGACATCATAAACAAGCGCGATACCCTTCAAGCATCCTGTGGTGGCTGCATGACGGTGCGCGACGACCTCGTATGCGCCAGGGTCACACGCCTTCTTTCTCTTGACCAGCTTAGCTGACATTGTATTCCTAGACGACCTTCCAACCCAACGCGAACTACAGTTGTTCAGCGTGCGAATAGAGATGAAGCCCGGTGTCTTGATGCCAATTGGCCCGGTGAAGGGTCTGAAGTGCCCGATAGCGAATTGCCTGCCGCCATCCGGACCGTACTACGACGAGTTCATTCTCGAAAGTACCTTCGGCGAAGCCATGTTCAACGTGTACGCCAACGGCGAGATCCGCGTGTGTATTATCTGCTGGGGGCCCAAGCATGAAGACAGCCACAAGAGGTGCAAGAGGAAGTGTCGAGTTTGCGGAACTTGTGACCATCCGGGGCAGACATGTGGTCAGATATATGCGAGGATGTCGTGGTGGAAGGCTCGCGGCCACAAGGTGGTCAAGACACAGCATATCCGCCCCGGTGTTGGCGAATTCGTCTACCTAGTCAAAGCCGGACTCGTGCACAACTTCCGAAAGTTTACGGACGTTGTCAACGTAAACGAAGACCATCCGCTCGTACGCGAGCTCTTCCGCACGACCTCGATGCCACTATATACACCAGGAAGGACTGTCTGGCCCAAGTCAGGGAAGGGTCAAAAGCAGTCAAGGCCAAGCGTTGAAGGGCTTTCAAATCCTGAGGGCATTGTTTCGCATGTGCCGGAAGATGTGCAGGAAGCGCAAAAGCCGGTATACAGCTCCAAGCCCAGCAACAGGGGCCCCAACCACAGCGTGGATTCCAGTCGTGATCCTAGGCTTATGACTCGACGCGTGGTAGATGAAGAGGATGGGGTACTTGGTGGTGAAATTGCACCGATTGTCGATCAGCCAGTGACACATAACTCTGGCGGTGGCGATATTGCAGCGAGCGCCTCTGAACAAGACACATCGCACCAGTCTGAGCGGAACCGCTTCCTGGAGGCAGAGAACAGGCGCCTAGTTGAAGAACTTCGGCAAGCTCGCATTGAGTTGGTTGCAAAAGACGCTCGCATTGCTGAGTTGACGGGTGACGGCGTTCCAACGGGCACAAAGCGTCCCAGGACCTGAGGCGATATGCTCCCGCTTTCGCAAGTAGGATAGCTGCAGATGGACTTTCGTAATGATACCTTTAGAGCAGAATTGAACATCTCCTGTACCACTACCAGAAATTGACGATACATGCACCGTGATTGAGGTGGACAAGCATAATACCTCTGCTCGAACTTCTACACTTTAGAACGACTATCTGCATATTACAGCAATCGACACAGCAAAGAAGGAACTGACTAGTAGGACTTGATGAAGATGCAAGACTGCTCGGCAGCGTCGATAGATGTCAAAAAGGTGTAATCGCACGCGCGTGAAGCCGGCGTGCAGACGTCTGCAATGGAAACGACGCCGGCAAAAAGAAGCAAAAAAGAAAGGGCAAAAAGAAGAAATCGTGCGCTGATAGATGCTCGCCCACGTGAGCGACCTCGTTAATGGTCACTCACCCGGCTACGAATCCGTTGGAGCAAGCTGGTAAAGCCCCGAGGGGCCAGTCCCAGAAGGGTGTACATGTCCTGTGTCACACGATGGGAAACTCTAGAAATGTAAGCAATATAATGTGGGTGTACCGCAGATTGCGGGGATTGTGGGCCTTTGGGAGTTTAGGCGACGATCGAAATCTGCGCGCAACTTGAGGCTGCCTGCGCACAATCCGTGATTGGGACAATCGAAACGGGCTACCGGCCACCTGCACATTCGTAGTTCATGTAATCATTCTCGTCGATGTAAAGTCTGGTGCTGCGACGGTATGGTGGAATGTCATTGACGTGCGTGGTTGTGATGGAGCGTGGCTGCTGCGATGCATTGCGATGTACGGCTGGACGAGCGTGTGGAAAGAGTGATGAAGACGCGTCGTCGGAAGATCGGGGATGGAAGTTTGCCGCTAGATTAGTCATCCCACCTCCACTTTCGCAATTCGCCGCACCGGCGCGCCTCACGACATCACGTCCCATGTCCATAAATGTCATCCAGAAGTCTACATCGCTTTAGAATGTTACAAACTCTCATTTTGATACTCATGTAGTCTCAAATGACTGGGCACATTTGCCTTCCTATACATACACGCACACCTTTCCACGATCATCGCCGACCCAGCCGCACACAGTAGCCTGCGAACAAGGCTACCCGCTAATGGTCTAGTATGCGCCACCAGTGTTAGCAGCTTGAGCGCGCAGTTGCTCGAGCTCCGCCCTCAGCTTCCGAATCTCACGATCCTTCACAACTGCCTGCATTCTCAAGTTCAGATTCTCGACCTCCTGGTCCTGAAGCTTCTTTTCGATGTCTTCTGGATCAGTCGGGGTTTCGCTGCTGTTGCTGGCGGTATCGGGCTGCGGAAGCGCCAGTTGGCCGGGCGCGCCATAGGAGGTGCGACCCTGGAGACGCGGGTCGAGGCTGTTGTCCACAGATCTTATCGGTATGGTGTATGGGCTCATCAGCGGCGGAAGCGGTTGCTGTGCAGGGGCATTTGCCACAAGCGTTGGCCCACTGCGCGATGGAATGGACGTCGAGCGATGCCTTGGGTCCGCCTCGAATATCTTCCGCATCAATGCCTTCGACCTTGGCTTGTCTTTGTAGAAGCCCTGAACGATCGGATGCTTTGGGTTTACAAGAATAGTGTTGTTTGGACCGCGTGCATTATACATGACACCGATACGAGAGAGGACAGCGAGCTCTTGTTTGTCGGGACGAATTTGTCGATCTCGAACGGTTTCTGGACCGCATGGAATCTCCTGCTGGCGATACCAGTCTCTGTTACAATAGAACAGGGAACAGCTCTAGCACCTATGTCAGCAGTGCTACTGCGCATTTGCGGTAGGTCTTACCTCGTCTGGGTGGCGGCGGGTTCCGCAGACCTTGCATACCTTCCCGCAAGACGTGGTCGAATAGCCTGCGACGGGGTGGCAGGTCCAACAGATCATACAAGGTTTGTATTTGAAGAATACCGGTCCAAAGACGGGAAGGAGAGCGTTCTGGTCGTAATATGGTCCCGCAGGTGGTAGGTATCGCTCGATTGGGTACGTAAGGCCAGCAGGAAGCGTCATCGACGAGGGCGGAGAAGGCGTAACAGCAATGTTGCCAGGAAGAGACGGGAGCGATTCCAAAAATCTGTCCGCAGCGTCGGAGCTCGGAAACTCGCTCTTGATGCCGACTGGCTGAACATTGGCACCAGTCGGTTTCCAGCGCGCAGTGGCCTCTGATTCGGGTTCAGGTGGTTCTGCTATGGGTCAATAGGGTTGAAAACAGTTTTTTGGGGTTCTTACCTTCGACTTCCATCATGCTGAGGCGCTCGGGCATGACAGACTGCCTTTGTCGTCCCTGCATGCCGTCGTCGTCGAGCGCGGAAACACCAGGACTAGGCGTGGGCGGAGGCGGCTTCGGGGCGTACAAGGCCTGCATCAAGTAGAGATTGGCCATCGTGATGTGTCGTGGTGGGTGATATCTGAGGGCATGGGTAAGTCGAGTGTTTGGCTGTTTGTTGACAACGACGCGTCTCAGCTTGGCGTGTTGCTCTCACCTACGTACCCAGATAGGTAGGCACGACTGTGACCTAGCAGCACGTGACTATGACATCAACTGGCGCGATCTTCTAGTCACCACGACTTCTGGCCTAGGTATGTGTCTAGTATGTATGAAACTAGAGAACAGAATCACTGGAAGCAGAAGATGTGCAGTACTGAACTGTATGCAGAATTATCTAGTATCGTAGAAGTGCTTTGGACTACGTCAACCATGAAAAGACTGAACAGGCCTGCAGCCTACATTAGCATGAGAGCATACAAAATAGGCGACCTGGCGTCGATGTAGGCTCCAGACTCATTGTCCTTGTTCCCAGGAATACCAAGTCATCAGCTCGTTCCCATTGCGCTGTCATACGCCACCTGGTACATCATCAAGTGTCGTGTCGCCCAATGCACGACCCATTTACCGACATCTAGTCCAAAGGCCATCCAAGCTGGGTCTTGAGCGTCCTGATCATCCTGTCCTTGTCCTTACTCTCGGCGATGTGTTGAAGCTCTCGCTCGTCGCGCTCGTGGAGCAGCTTCTCGTAGTATAGTTGTAGGTTTGCTATCGGAGACATAACGTGCTCTTGCGTGACGTGCGGTGCGGATCCGGATGCGGGGATGACAATGGTATTGGCAGGAGGAATGATCTGAAGCTGCATGTTGTTGTCTGGTGGAGCTTGTGGCTGGAGCCAGAGACCTGGGATCGCCATTGGCGGATGGGAAGAAGGCTCCTCGGTGACTTGGCGGATTGCTCTCGCGAGTTGGGGATCGATGAAGGGTAGATCGTGAACCTGGGAGTTTGTCATACGGTGGTCGGCAGCGGAGGAGACTTTGCTAGAAGCTGCTGCAGCTTGACCGGAGTTGAACTTGATAGAAGCAGCTGCGCTCTTCTTTCCGCTTTCGTTGATCCAGACTATGGGCGTAAGGACTCGAATGCGATGGCTGTGCTGTACCGTATGACCAGCATAGTACTCCTTGACATCAGAATTCTCCATGTTCGGCAAGACGTCCATAGAGACATGAGACATAGCCTGTACGATCCCAAGGCTCTGAAGATCTGCGACCTGGTTCATACCGGGACGGAGCGCGACCATCTCATTGGGCTGAGGCATACATCCGTGCTCTTTGCGCCACTTCAATGAGCAGTAAGCCATAGAGCATAGCTATGTTAAGTCAGTCACGAGATATTGATGGTGGCAAGTACATCTTACCCTCTTCGCGTGCTGGTCTTTACAGCCGCACAGACCACACGCGTTCGTGCACCCGGTGGGATCTCCGACGCATCTGCATCCAGGCTGTAGACAGTGACTACAAAGACCCTTCCTAGGTACGTCTGGGCCGAAGAGTTCAATGATGTCGAATTGATCGTAGTAGGCACCAGCGGGGGGTAGAAACTGGGTGGGCGGACGACCTCCGAGACCGTTGGGCGACATGACAGCGAGAACACTAGAAGATACCATTAGTACACGAACTTCATAACATGAGCACGGCGGGGAAACACAACGTACCAATCAGAGGATGTTGATTGAAGATGGACGACTTGGAGTACAACACGGGCCGGCAAGCTGGTCGTTACTACGCTGCGTGACTGCGCTCATGGCCCGTGCGTCAATACACGGTCACGTAGACTTGTTACTCCCACCTGACAGAAGCTCCACATCATCCACAATAAACCCAGCTTGATACCTCTGAATACATCTTGGCTAACCTGACGTGACCATCTACACTGACAAGCGCAGATATGTCCCGGCAACCCAACATGCGAGACCACCGGCCAGCACAACCCGGTCCGTACGGTCCCGACAACGCTCCACCGCCTCCGTCCGAGCCCCCACCGAGGGGACCCAGAGAACGCGAAGACCGTGGTAGATGTGTTGAGGATGTTGATGGCGAGAGGATGCAAGGTCGACGCCGTCCGCAGCTCGCCGTACGGAAACGAGATTACGCACGGGCCGAAGAAGAACTGCGAGTGAGACAGCTAGATCGAGATCGTAGTCGTTCGCCTGCCCGGCGTCAAGATCCGCGAGATGAGCAAGATTGGCGTAGTGAGCGAGCCCGGTATCGAGAGCGGTCACCGCTGCGTCGGGAGCCCGTGGACGTGGAGCCGCAGCGAGAGGATCGGAAGCCGGAGAAGGCGGAGTACCAGCGGTGCTTTGCTTGTAACAAGAAAGGTTGGTTGTATACTTGCAGATTCCCAACTCTTCCTTGCTAAGACTATTAAGGGCATAGGGTAGCTGATTGTCCAGCTGCCTTCACTGATAAGAAGGGTTGCTTTCGATGTGGAGAGCAGGGACACATTGCTCGTGCTTGCAAGGTCCGAGTTGGCCAGATCAAGACCGATGCTGAGGTGGCTGCGGATGAGGCGAAGGCTATGGCCGGCCGATACGGTGACCGCGACGACGATAGGCACTGGTCGCCCAGGCAGGATGCTGCCTTCCGAATCAGTCGCACGCGAGATACCAGCCGACTGGAAGCTCACATCCAGCAAGCGTACGGCCAAAGTCAAGATGCGCAGCAACATCATCAGGAGCACTCCAGTGAGGCGCATTCGCGTCCAGAGTACTTCGTCGAGGATGAAGTGGACTGGGACGACGACGCTTTAGAGACGGCCCACGTTGCTCCCGCGGTGAGAATGAGTACCGGTCGGAAGATGCCACAGCCTGAGTATCCGAGGCATGAGGAGCCGTACCGCCATTACGAAGGTCCAGAAGCGCACACTCCGACCGTCCAGCATGCGCCAATTCAGTCGGTGCACCGCAGATCCAGCCAAACGCCCAGTACAGCAAAGTCAGCCCAAGAGCCCAAGTTGGGCCTGCCGCACCTCCAAAACGCCAATACAGCAGAGTTTCCACCGACCGTGCACGACCTCCGCGGCTACGATTATCGTATCTTCACCATGTACGCGAGCAAGCCCAAGGCTCAGCGCTTTATCAACGGTGCCAACGGAAAGATCGCACCGGGCATGTACGGCTCCGAGCAGCGCCACGACCTGGGGCTTTGCTTCACCACATACCTTACGAAGAAACGCTGTGAGATGGGTGTCAAGTGTCCCTGGCGCCATCATCCGCTTTCGAACGCTGAGAAGGCTTGGATCATCAAGTATGGCAAACAGAAGGGAGAGGAGTTCATTGAAAACGTGGATCGGTGGTGGAACTTCCCCGAGGTAAGTCGTTGTATATTGTGCTTTTCTTGGGCTTCGCTGACTGTCAAAAGACACCGGTGCCGGGTACTTCTATGGAGGGCCTGGGTGACGACAAGAACTAGGTAGCTTTGCTCATTTGGAGTTGTCAGATACCGGGAGCTTGGCTTGTACGGGCCGATGGTTGATGTTGGACGACAGTGAGGTCAGTCAATTTCGGCGCGCTGGCATTGGCGGGAAGAGGCTATGTGAGAGCCCCACCTCGTGTATGATACCAGCCTCGTATGTCATCGATGCCTTGAAGACCAATGAGCATCATGTTAGCAAACGTATCAAGGTCATCCGGCTGCGCACCCCTCAAGACATCCGTGAAGTCAAGTTCCTTGATGACAAAGTGATTCTTGCTATTCCATGCCATAGCAAAGTCGAATGCGCTCGTTGCCTTCCACAAGTGCGCAGAAAGCGTGACGCGGTTCTTCAAAGAAAGCTCTTTCGCGCAAGACCTCATCTGACCGCTCAGCAGGGTGTATATGACGGTTATGTGGAAAGCTACCAAGGCCGTGCGTCTGGCTGACTCGCGGAAGATGTACGACTGCCAGGCTGAGCGAGCGGCTGTACTGGGATAAAGTGGAAGTGTAGCTGGAAGCTCGGGATCCTCTGCTGCAATGGGTAGAAGGACAACACCCACATCTTCCAGATGCGGTATCAGGGCGTCGGCTCGGGCGTAAAGTCGCATGTCGCCGCCAAAGATGAGCATGATCTCATACAACATCAGGGCCTGTGTACGAGCTAGAATCTCGATCGGGGTAGTTGGTATAGCAGTGGATATGAGCTCTTTTGCGCGACTTGTAATGAATCGTGCGACATGCTCAGCATTGTTGTCGTTCATGGTAACATAAAGGGCACATGCCGCGTGTACATCTTGTAAGGATCGTGGCATATGGTCTTCGTATAGCAAAGAGTGAGCCCATGGTGTGCAACATTGCTCTACCATCATCTTTGGCGCGAGTTTGACGAGCTCGATCGAGTACTCCACTCTGG
Source organism: Alternaria infectoria (assembly GCF_024043175.1). NCBI lineage: Eukaryota > Fungi > Ascomycota > Dothideomycetes > Pleosporales > Pleosporaceae > Alternaria > Alternaria infectoria. Next base: position 1,597,136 of record NW_026250695.1, read on the forward strand.
ACTTTGCGAAGGGCGACAGGTGTCTCGCTGAGAAGGGCTGGCTCACTGGGGCATAAGACTTTCGTAAAGTCATTTGATCTTCCTGGTGAGCTGGTGTGTTGAGCATGTCCGTGAGCGCGTCCAGAGAGTCTGTTGCGGTGCAGAAGTCGAAATCTAAGATGTCTGCGGTGGGGTTGGCTGGCATGTCAGGTAGGTCGAAGTCGAAAGCAAGACCGCCATCATCAATCTCTGGCATCTCCATTGGCGCATTGGATGAGTCCAAGTCAGTAGGTGTTGCAGATGTGTCGTTCTGCGGTATCGCGGGCTGCGACCGAGGCTGTAGAGGGTAGACGCATGATAAGTGCTGCCTGGCGCATCGTGCGCAATGAGGCTGCTCGAGACCGCATTTGCGTTTTGCCTTTGCGCACTCTGAGCATGACTTCTGCCTACCTTGTGAGTTGGTGGTGCGTGAACGATCTGGTGGCATGATGGACGCGCCTGTTGCTGGCGAGGAAGGGGGTGAGGCTTGCCGCGCCGCCGCCGATCTTGGCCTGCATCATCGTTAGTCAGCGCTAGTGGGTCGCTCCATGTCAGCTCGGACGACTCCTGAACTCCTCACAATCGCCATCACATACTGGGCGAACCTTTCAGCACATCTTTCTCGTGACTCTGTGCCGCTCAGGCTTCGTTTCCATCGTTTCGCGCTCATGGAAAGACCGCACCAGCGATTCCGTTCACGAACGGGGTACAGACTCGCGATTGTGTACGCGCAAGCATCAGGGATGAAGAGTTACTATGTTCTCGGAAAGCGTAAACTGCGTTGACCTGGACATCGGGATGTGTATACAGGTCAGAAAGCGGGTTAACGTGTCCTTTTGCGAGCTTCGACCGTAGTTGTTGCAGCACCAGGTATCTCCTACGTAACGAGGCTTTTGAGAACCTAATCGTTTCCAGCATTGACGCAGAATTATCCTTGACCAGGCTATTATCGAATCTCATGTTCTAGTTTACGCTTTCTACTCCACAGTCACTGGATACATGTTTTCGGTCTTTCACGCCCTCAGCCCTGCTTCTCTATCAAACGCTTGTTCACCACGACATCCTGCAACCTCTGGTGTCTGGCAAATGCAAAATGCCACGAAGAGTGGTTCAAGACCTTGCGAAGTCATTCGTTCACCTCTTCAGTCCCCTCTCCATGTCCACGGTACCAGCTCTTAAACCTATATACCACGTAGGCTGCGGCCACCATGCCCCAGAAGACGGCATCGGACGCGGCTTGCTTCGCGATCTCGGATGCAGACTTTGGTGTAGGTTTATTTCGTGGTACCAGAGCGCGTTCATGGCGACTCTCCCGATGTTTTTGCACAGCCGCAAACAAGATTACCGACACAGTCGACATGGCCCAGACACCTCCGAATATGATTACTGCGCCGTATCCGCCCATCATCGCACTGGTGCACGTCGCGAAAACCGAGCCCGCGACAACGCTGCCAATACCCGCATGCATCGCCGCGGCTGCGCTCCCTAGAAGACGTCAGTATTCAATGTCCACGATATATCCTCCGAGATGACGTACCTGCGACGATTCCAGCTGGGCCAAAGCCCGTGGCCGAGAGCGCTATCGCTGTGATTGCAAGCGCAACGAGAGGCACCACGATCAACGCCGTCTTCCATGGATTCATCCTCATCCAATGGACGATTGCCTTTGCTGTGCCAATAAATCCAAGCTCCTTCATCTTCTTGACAGCATCGAGTGCAGCGTCTCTAGCTTGTGCGGCCAGGATGGTGACCTTGTCGGCGGCGCATTTCCAGAGGTGGTTGATGCTGGCAGTCCACGTCGCCCGGAGGTCGCGGTCTTCGGAGGGAGTTCGTAGCGTATCGGCGTCGTCTCCAGCATCTTCCGCGGCTGGCACAGGCTCGTCATCCTCGTCATCCTCGTCTTCGGAATCTTCGTGCGCTTGTGTCGTCGCGTCTTCCTCTTCATCTTCGTTGGATGCCTCGTACTCAGTCTCTGGCTGATATTGCGGGACAGGTCTCGCTCCTGCAGCGATTCGTGTAGCTAGCAGCGTCGCGAACAACATTCTCTTCAAGGAAAATTCCGCCATGTCGTATATGTGGCCAATGGTAATTGACTTGAGGAGATGTGTAGTGATAGGTCGCCAGTACTGTCTTTTTTACGACGGCGCGGCGGTGATAGCTCATGTCATCCCACCGTGAGTCCAAATTGGGAAGCAGCGAACAAGTTTTCACCTCACTCCTCGTGTCAACGGAGCGAAACAAGTCGGTGAGCCACAGCCTACATGCCGTCATCGCATATATTTGGGACAGGAACGATCTATGGAAGGCCATCTGGCATATGCACGTCGATAACATAACTCATAGGTACTTCGCGGATTCCAACCACAGTACACCAACTTTGAGCACAGTCCATCCCCTTACTGATCCATAGTCAGACGGCCTGTCTCTTCGGCGATAAGCTTGTCGACCTCATCCTGGATGAAAGCACGATGTATCGCTCTGGCCTCCTCCAACTCGCGCATCAACCTTTCTCGCTCCCACAAAGTCCAAGCCGCCAGATCGGAGCACGTCTTTTCCGCCTTCGCACGAGCCTCCTTCACCAACTTCGGCTCCTGCCTCAATCTCGCATTTTGCTCCAAAACAAGCTCAAACGCCTCCTTGGTGATGCGTTCGCAACCAGGTGCGGGAGTTGAAGAATCTGGTTGGAACATGGAGGGTGTAGCGGGGCATTGTGGAACGGGGAAAGACTCGACTGTTAAGTATGGATCGTTGCTGGCGCTGCTGATCGAATTCAACCAGTCGTTCACCTGATTCACGCCATCCTCGTGATATACGGGACGAAATGCGAGACTGATGGTGCGCTGGGGATCCTGGAGGCTCTCATGACCAGAGAAGGTGGGTTGGATGTGTTGCTGCTATGTTTTGGTCAGTGTTGTTGTTGTTGTGGTACGACGAGGTGTCGGTGCAAGACTTACATGGACAGCAGTTTCTTCCCCATCGTCCTCCATCCTATCGGTATCAACACGATCTGGCTCCATGCCTACGCATTGGTGTCCTCCAAGATGGTTGCGGTGTTCCTAGGGGCTTGAATATCGCGACTACGTCAGGAAAGGCGCGGTGAAGGCGGAGACGCGTCGGTGACTGAGGACTACACTCACGTGCCTGCTGAGTGAGCGCCTGCGCTAGCGTCTACTAGCGCATCCCTCTGTATATTCCAGCCCCGCGTCCCTCTCCCACCTTTCCTCTCGCTACCTGTGTTGACTTGATTTGACTCTACGCGCAAAGCATCAGCTTACCGCACGAGCGGACGAGGGCTGCACGGCCACGGTTCAAGGCAGATTCGAAACCAAGCCCTTAACGATCGGGAACCTAGACGTCGCAAGCCTCCACCCGGTGAGCTGTGACTATAGGTATCTCCTCTGCAAGTGCGAGGGCATCCCGCCACGAACCAAGAAAGCAGGCCTTTGCACGCAGCGTAATAGTGAGGGTCTTTTGTTATGTTGTGACGTCAGGCTCATTACATTATGGTTTTTGTATCACGTATAAGCTATGCTTTAATACCGCTAGAGCCAACTGGTGTGGATATGTACTGCGAAGCGCTGGAAGGGGTGACACGACCGACCTTTTCGCATCAGGCAGGTACATGCATTGCAGGACCTAAGCTTCACCCAAGCTATGGCTAGAAACATACTAGAGAGTTAGAGAGACACTGAACCTCATTCTGCAATCTACACTGGCATTTCAGTCGTTTTCTGCTTTCTTAACAAACGAACGGGAGTCTACGTTGTATACAGTCTTTAATTATTAGTAATCGTTGCTTACCGCAGCACCTTCTCGGTCACTGGTCACGCCTTTGATAATAGCTGGTAATCATTATGAGGGAATCTGCAGAGTAGATAGCGTTGTCTTTAGGAATTACTCCATGTTAAGTCGGATTCTAGTGTGATGTATATCGAATGGGGTATACATCGAAACAGTTGCGATGGAAGGAGTGTAGAGTGAAAGTCAACACAAGGAGTTTAGCGGGTATTAAGCACAAACTCAGATTCTAGATCATACTAAGGGTATCTGTAAGTCTGTGTGGACGCCAGGAGGAGGATGTGAGAGCGTTATGGATACAGATTTTTATGGATCATGTTGGCATTAATTGTGGTAATATCCACATGACACCACGCACTGTCTGTCGATGATGAACTTTGTTGAAATATTATTTCACCTCTCAATCACGGGATTGTACACCTCAAACAAATCACCATCCCAATCCCAACGCAAGTATCGTAAAGTATCAAAACTGGCGAGGAGATGGCGGATGTGCTCAGCACCGACCTATATCTGGGTGCGTTCTGGCGATTGGCGCATGGTCAAGAAGTGATACCCTAGATATCGAGACGCTACACAGCACTGAACAGTTGATCCTTGGTGACAAGTTCGTAGACATAGAAATAATATGATTGCATTACTCAACGGAAGGGGATATCTGAAAAGCATTTCGCAAAAATTCGTAAATCGTGACAAGAGGTAGACAAACAGCCGCCCTGCATTACGGACACCAAACTCTCAAAAACATTACTGTGCGTGTACGTCCAAGAAACACCAAAGTGTGACATATTCATCAATTACCGTGGCCCATAAACTGGGTAGGGCGGGTTGGCATACTGCTGTTGCCCGGGCGCCCGCGCATAGTCCTGCGGATTATACGCATACGCCTGTTGGCCCTGTTGGCCCTGCTGGCCACTTGGCCGCCTCTGATGGCTGTTGTGCTCCTCCTTTGTCTCTTCCATCGTTGGCAGCTCGGCCGCGAATGCCTTTTGTTCTAGCCCTGGCGATTTCATGCCCTCTGATGGCGCATACGAGCTAGGGCGTGAACTCGCGGTGCTATGCGATGCTGTCGACCAGCGCGCATCTTGCGGGTTTGGCGAGTATTGTGATGGCTCGGAAGCAGACGACGCGCGGTTATCGTGAGGGGAGAGGTGGGACGGGGACGGGGACGGCTGAGGATGGTAGAAGTCGCCTGGCAACTCCATAACAACGTCGTTCGTGCCTAGGAGCTGCTTTGGTGGGACAGGAGGGCCGGGCTGCTGTGCGGGCTGCGCCCATTGTTGGCTTTGCCGGTGCGGGGACATGGGCATCTGGTAGGGTTGGGTCGGCGATGGCTGCGGTGGTGTGTGGCCATACGTTGAGCGATCAGCGGGGTTGACTGTCTTCATGCGCCCATTCTCCATCATCGCCTGGATTGCGCCCGAGTCGAGCAGCTCCGCCTTCTTGACCAATCGCTCGATCATGATCGTGCAAGCTGCCTTCATTTCCTTCTTGACAAAGTTCATCATGGCGACGTTGCATTTGATCTCTACATCCTGGCGAATGTAGAGTCCCTCGGGTGGCGCAGCGGAGCCCAGCTCTTTCGGCTCAGGTGGCTCGCCAATCTGGTTGCCGCCAATATGCCACTTCTGGCGCAGGTCGACGTTCGCAGGCGCGTAGGTGTGTGTCTGAAGCCCGAACGGCAGGTCGTGGAAGACACCGCGGAACTTGATTGCGCCGCTCCCCATCTTGCCAATGCCGGGTATGTACTGTATGCGCTGCGATATTTCGTACCATGTTGAGTAGTATTCGTCTGCGGGAGCGTCGCGCGGTGCTTTGATGGGCTCGTGGCCGGTGACAAGGGGGTTCAGCTCGATGATCTCGCCGTGGCTGTGGAGGAAGTCGATTGCGAGCTGGCGCGGTATGAAAGACGGTATTGGTGTGATTTGCACATACTGCGTCTTCTTGCGCATCATATTCATGGCGGGCGATCAGTGTCGAGTAGGGCCGATGTAAGTGTGAGGTTTCTGCGTCAATTGCTCGAGGATGCGATTTGAGAGAAGAGGCTGCGCCACGACGGCAAAGGTGGGTAGTAATAAGGACGTTGCTGACGGTACCCCTGCTTGTGTAAGTAGGTTTGCAGGCGCTGAGCCGTGGCCGGGTCGTCAGCCCAAGATCGCCATGACGAAACGCGTCATGCACGTGCATGTGATGTCAGAAACACCCAAGATGCACGAGTAATCTTCTTTTTCTGCTACCCTGCCGCTGTTGATGCGATCAATGACTTGCGCGGTTTGCTTGACAATGCGGTCTGCTTTCGATCGCTTTCATCATTGCGGCCCTGTAGGGCGGTTGGCGCCCGCTGTGGATCAGCCTAATTATAGGCTTGCAGCTTGGTCGCCGGCAACTGTCAGCTCCATGCAGGTGCTGGCGGGGGTGGAATATCAGAACTTCATCAGCTTCTCACCGTCGCAAGTCGCACATGGCTTCGAATCACCAAGCCAGAGCTCGACACATGCCGCGACGCCAGTGCTGGTGTCCTTGGTGCCTTTCTTTGCTTTTGCCTAACGCCGGAATCGTGGCCATCCGAAGGCGTAGCGTGACTGCGCCAAGTTGTGCTCCTGGGCGGACGCGACGACTGGCATTCAAGTGGCTGAGCCTAGGACAAATGATCCTATTGTCGTTCCTCTAGTTCGATGCCACGTTCGCGGCGGCGATGGACCCTTCGAAGTTGCGATGGCTTAGATTGAGATCCTCGACGTGACGGCATAATCATGTTTCGGAAACAACAAGACCTGAGGCATCAAATCTCCTCGACCCCGCGGAGCCCCTGGATGCCGGCAAGTATGGGGAGTGTAGCCAAGGGTTCAACAGTCGCGGGTTGTCGTTCTCGTGAAAGCGCAGGTGCTCGCATTGATAAAGAGTCAAGAGTGTACTTCCTTTTGACGATCGTGGTAGCCTGTTCGGTCGTACTTGTAGCAGCTAAGAAAAGATTCCTTATTGACATGCGACCGAAGGTCGATGAAAGCAGGACGGTGCATGAATGCGACTGGTACCATTCTGCCAGTAAACCAAGGGAGCGTGTTCTAGTGCCATTCGAGACGTTCTGAGGTGTCCACTCGAACGATCTGGCTACAAAAAAGAAGATGGAAACAATGCGAGTGGGTGAGAACGAAGAAGGTGAGCGTGGGAGATGAAACATCTCGGAGCGAGTTGCAGAGTTTTGTTCCTGCCTTTGTCGAGACCCTGATGACCCTGACGCTTGTTTGGCTCGAAGGCAGGAGCTACCGCAACCTCGACCGTGGTTCATGCCATGCGCCTCAAGCACGACAACACAACAACACAACCTTGGAACGCTTCATCGAAGCCATGCTCGCCTATGCGCAAAGACGGTCACGCTGCACTTATCTCACCGGACACGGCTCTCTGTGGACGAGACGCAGCAGTCGCACCAGCTTTCGCCCAGGGATTGGTATCACGTGGCTCATAATTCGTCTACAACCCATCGTGAACCATAGAATGGCTACCCAACTCCAATATAACGGGTACACCCACACGACGTCTGTATGAGTCAAAGGCGAGTATAAATTCCACCATCCACGCACCTTCACAATTCAACCACACACACATACACACACACACACACACACACACACACACAAACATGAACACAACACGCCCCAACCCCCGAGGCCCCTTCCGCGAAATAGGCCGAGGATGCTGCGGCAGCATCTGGATCCGCGGAGTCGACCCCTGGGTCATCAAACGCGAACACATGCATACAAACCGCTCCGTCTTGAACGACCACAACATGCATCGACGAGTCATCGCAGCTGACACCACAAATACGCTTCCTGTGCGCATACCGCGGTCTTACGAGGTCTTAGAGGCTGATAGCTTCTGGTGGGATAACAATTTCACTTGTTTTCCTGCGGGTGAAGAGGTGAGTAGGAGCTACACGCATGAGAGGATACCTGCTGTAGGACTGCCTATTCGCGAGATGCTTATCGACAGATATTGTCGCGAGACGCTGAAGGAGGCTACGAGGACGAGCAAGAAGAATGAAGATTGCCTTATTCGAGTGTACACAGGCAAACGGAGACCAGAAGGACGCCAGCCTGGAATGTTTTTCAACCTGCGCAACTATGGTCTTTGCGTCGATCAAATGGAAGAGCTAGGTTTGGATCCGCTTGTCATTGCGAAGACACTGGCTGAGGCGCTCGCACATTGCTATTGGAAAGCTGAAGTCGATGCGAACGATGTTGAGTTTGTGCTCGCGCCAGCTACCCCCCAAGAAGAGTACAGACGAAACTCGTCAATACCTATCTTCACACTTCTAGATCAAGAGCTCGTCATTTGGATGTTGGACTACGACTGCGTACGTCATATGAGTCAAGACGCAAACGGCATCGCGCAAGCAGTTCACGCATTCTGGCGCAACGACCCGTACTTCCCTCGACCTTTTGCCTACGGCCATACACATGCTGATACCGAATTATGGCAAACGTTCAAGGCCCACTTCCTCGACTTTAGCAGGCGCATGTTGACACACAAAGAGGGAAGCGTAGATGAGGACATATTGGACCTCCCGCAGCAATGGGTGACGCAAGTAGAAGCCGAAGGAAGCAGGCGTGAAGCAAGGCAAGAAGAGCGACGTGAGTGAAGGGGAATGGGGCGAGTTGCGTGAGCAGTATTCACGGAAACAGTATCTCATGGATATTATACGAGGTATCATGCAACGCACAATAAGGGACAGGATCTATTGCGCGCTTTCATGTCATCATTCGCCATCTATAGACCATACACATCTCCTCTCAATCACAAAAACATCACCTTAAACAACAACAACATCCAACACCCCCTTCCCACCCCCCTCCCTCACCCTCCTAACCTCAACCCACCCACCCTTCTCCAATCTTACAATCTTCCCATCAACACATATCCTCCTCCACCTCCCCCCGTCCTCCTCCTTGCCCTCAAACTCAATCCTCAACCCATCAATACACGCATACCTCACATCCCCATCACCAACATGCTTACCCCCATCATACGCTTTATTCATAATACCCATGACCTCATCGCCACTCCTTGGGGTAAAATGCACAAGGTGCATGCTCCCGTCTAGCGGTTTAGTAGCAGGGGAGATGCAGAATGGTTTTTCGAGATGCGAGACCATGGTTGCGAGGATGTACATGTGTTCTTCTTCTGGTAGGGTGGTCCAACGATCTTTTTCTTGGAGGATAGAGACTTTGCCTTTGTACGGATGTGGTGGTGAGCCATCAGCGGGGTACAAAGCTTCTTTCGCAGCCATCTTGAAGCGCTCGACGCCGTGCTTACGGTACTCGGTTGTGTCACTGTCGCCGACGAGGGAGGCGTGCATGCCCCAGGATGCTACGACGGCGCCGTGGAGAATGCCGTTGCCCTGGGCGTCTTTCGGTAGTTCCTGCTCTTGTCGGCCTTCGTCGATGAGGAGGCGGGCGCCGGGGGAGAAGGTCGCTGTGAATGTGGGAAGGGGCTTTGTTTTCCATGATGTCAGGGCGGGGAGACCCCATGCGTCGTATCCTCCGGCGTTGATGGAGTGGTAGAGCGCGTTTGCTGTGCCGAGAGGCAGAATGACGACTTGTGGGGGGATGTAGATTTGTGGGTTTGGTGTCTTGGATGAGAGGCCGTTTACGAGGTCTACGATGCCGCCGTCGCCTGAGAGGAGGATGATGCGGATGGGTCTTCCTTCATTGGCGGCTGGAAACAGGACGGCGTCGGTGAGTTCCAAGATGCTGGTTGGCGATTCCGTGGTGTGCACTTTCAACTCTTCGACGCCTTTGTTTCCATATATGCTTTCGAGGATCGGGCGAACAGCGCTGGAGAAGAACTCATCTGCGAGTCCATGACCGGAGCCACTCGAGATGATAACATGGGTCTCGCGCTTTTCTGGTGGGGAGAATGGCGGCTGTTGATCGCGAGGTCTTGTTGACACATTAATCAAGAGAGGTGGCCTCGTGGGATCTTTGTGCTCTTGTAATGTAACAACAGCCTCTGACTCGCCACCGACGCTTTGAGTCGTGAACACGATCTTGCGATGCTGATCGTCCCCGCCAGATCTGTTCATGATGGCAGCCTAGTGTAAACAATGACTCGGCCGGACTTTTACTGTAGTGCGATCGCAAATGAGTAAGATGATGATCAGTTCACAGACGGCCAGAAGTCGAACCGAGCGATGAACGTCCGGTTCCTGCCACATGCAATGTCACCCACCTCATCGCGTGGAGATAGGCGTGATAGGCTGGCTGCCCAATCGCGCAATCCCACCTGCCCCATTTTTCGTTGCGGTAGGCGCTAGTCCGCGTGCGTCATGTTCAATAACGGCCTCGTCGTGAGACGAAAAGCACGCATCAATCTGAAACTTTTCAGTCGGAACAGATTTTAATAATAGGGGTTCGACACTACTTCCTGTCATTGTTAACATCGCAAGGGATTTCTCCGTCTAATTACCAGTTGTTAGATTCGGGCAGCGGCGTCAGCAAGGGTTACGTCATCACTTGGCGATACTACGCAGCCGCCTGGGCTGGAGGAACTCAGCCGCGCCTGCCAGCTACACCAACAAATTGACATTGCGGCGCAGCCAGCCGACGTCGCATTCCACGCCTGTCGGGACACCATCAGGTCCTTCACCTCCTGCCTACGGAGACACGACCGTCCGCATCAGCGACAGCAAACCCATCGGATCCGCGCAATCGCGCCCACCACACGCAAACCGCACATGCGACCCTAAGCCCTCCCCACAACAACCCACACGACCACCGCCACCATGAACGGCTGGCTCGTCTTCATCATCATCCTGCTGCTCCTGCTCTCCTTCTCCTACTTCGGCTGGTACTTCTACGCCCGATGGAACGCCTCCCGCAATGGCCTCCCTCCACCCTCCATGAACCCAATGGTAGCCTTCAGCCGCTCCTCTGACGCCGGCGCAACCTCAAACTACCCGGGTCCCGCCCCCACCGGCATCAAGGGCTGGTTCGACACCCAAGTGCGCAAGTTCAAAAACAGAAATAACCGGTACACAACGGGTAGCGGCTACGAAGACGCCGGCTACAGCGGCGGGCGCGGCGTCGGCGGGGGCCGCGGCGCGGGAAGTCGTCTTGATCCCGATGAGGCGTGGAGTTCGCGCGTGGGCGACGAGGCATACTATGAAGAGCAGGAACTTGGGCTTCATGAACCGGCGTCTACCCATGGCGGGCAGACTGCGAATCCTTATGCCAACCCCACGCCGTATAACAATGTCGAGCCAAGTCGTGGTCGCAGCCGCACACGCGATTCCTACGACGAACATCTCGATGCGCAGAGTGGGAGGAATCCGTTCGGCGACGATAATGCGGCGAGTCTGCGGGGCGTGAGTCCCAGGCCGGTGCTCGATGCGGATACGAGTTATCGGGGTGGTGCTACGGCTACCATGCCGAGCGTGAGCAAGCACAGGAAGGCGGGTAGTGTGGATAGTGTGGAGAACAGCCCGACGGAGAGTCGGAGGAGTGTGTTCAGGGAGGGGTTGTAAGGTGATGAAGAGTTTGGACGAGGATTTTCTGATACTATACCTATGTTGGGATTGGACTGGTGTTTTTTGAACTGGTGGGGTCTTACCCGACGGATTGGACCTGAATGATATTTTGTTGTATTTCCGCCATCAGCCAGCATGTTGTGATGTCGGATTGACTAACAGCACATAGGAGGCAAGCATCTTGACCAAAGATCGACAGCAAAGACTAGACCAATATTACCTCCCTACGTTATTTAACATGGGCAACTGTCCATCTCGCCCTGCAAAAAACAAGACCCCATCCAAACTCCTATCCCTTTCGCGCGAAATACGAGACAGCATATACAACGAGACTCCTCGCCACCTCACCCCCAGCCCTCCCTGAGGCCCAAGCAGCACGACCAGACTCATCCGATGGTCTTTCCTCAACATGCCGAACATACAAAGTTTCCGCCTCGCACTCTGCAAGTTCAGCGAAATAGAACATGCACGACAGAGTCATCAAGATCCCCAACGGAGGTCGAAGTACACAATTGCTGAGCCTGAGCCAGCTCCTCGATCCTTGTTTTTTCATGGAATTGTCTACGGTACCGCTGGTGGAGGAGCCACAGGTGGAGGAGCCCCTGGTGGAGGAGTCGCTGGCGGAGGAGTCGCTGGCATCGGTTGAGCACCTTCTTCACGCTCTTGCTCCAACTCCTCCAGGGCTGCATTATCGAGTGCAGCCGCGGTAGCTTCCTCTGCTCCTCTTTCCGCTATGATTGTCAGCATACGATATCGCTGGTAGAGGAATGAGATTGGTCTACATTTGCTTCTCCAAGGTAGCCTTGTCTTGAGAAAACCAAAGTACGACGATGTTGTCGAATGAGAATCATGAGTTTCGATGATTCCGTAACCATGTTTTATCAACCAAGGCTCTCCGATTATGAGATCGAAATTATTGGCGTTCGGAGCTACCAAAAAGTCTGCAGTATATGACTTCTCCTGGTTGTTCAGTACCCAGCTTAGCGAGATCTTCTTGTTGAAGGTGAACGTAGTGCCGAACACCTCCAGGGTAGCCGGAACTTCGGCCCTGGCCACGAAGGGCTCCAGTCCAGCTCTTTCGATTACGTCCTCGGAGACAAAGTCGGTATTCGATCCATTATCGAACTTACCTCTAACAGGAAACCATATCCCCATTCGGCTTCGTCCACACTCGCAGGGAATCCCAGAAGCATTCCTCTGCGACTGTGGTACCGAAGAGACGTCCTTGTCCACGATGATACTTATCGTGGCATTGAAGAGACTTGATCTCTCCGCTGGGCTACCTAAGATCGCGTCCGTGGTCATGTCGGTGCCTCTTGACGTCACCTCAATCGCGAGAGCACTGATATGTTAGCGGAATTTAGTCTCTTTCTACAGCGGTACTAACTTGGTAAAGTCTGTGACTGCGCTTTTCAGTGCCTTGAGTGTTTCTCTTAGTTTCGGTGCCTTCATGATGAGGAGAAGTTTCTTGTGACTGTCTGGTCGATGTCTTGTCTGATCCATTTGCTTTACTAATTTTGCGATCGCTTCGTGACATCGCGTAAGAGCTGGGATGACGTATGTGGGCGGATAGAGAAGCTGGTCCATGATCGTCTTCGACTGAATCAACATAACCAGAACAGCCGAAAGCTCTTCAGACATTCCCTTCGGGTAGGCGTCTTTGAGGTACGCATTGTCTGATGTGTCAGATAAGCGTTTGATAATTTTGTTCAGGTTTTCGATCAGCCCTAGGGTGCCTATCGTGACAGTTATAGAATCCATGTATATGTTCAAGCTTATGCGGGTGGACAACACTTCCAAATTTTACAAATGAAGAGGAGTTTAAAGGCTTATCAACAGCAACCTACGCTGACGCGGGGGAGATTACACGAATGTGATGCATGCCTGAAGCTGCATGCAAGGAAGCCATTGGGCACAGATTCTTGAGCTGTGTTGTCGAAACGCATGCCAAGCAAAGCGCTCAGTGGCTACAGAGTCAAAGCTGAGATTGAAACACGAAGCTGAAAATCTTGGCTGCCGCCACCACATGCAGCTCCAATGCAACACTGCCTAGGTAGAGCAAATGAGCGCGAAGCCGACCAAAGTCCGATGCTGACCATCAGTCTTAAACGCCTATATCGTTAATCATCTTCAAAAGCGGGGTTAATTCTCCTTTACAATTCCTCACAGCACAAAAGAGCATTTGCGTTAACTAAAGGCCTAGTTCTCGCCTTGTGTCTCTATGAGATTGCCTTCGTTCCTCCTTCCTGCTGACAAGTCGATCCGTCCACACAATGGCAAATCCTGCAGTTGTTGTGCCCCGCCTTAAGGGTTATCCCAAGCTAGCGATCTTGATAGGGGAGAACCCAGATGTCGCCATATTTCGGCGTTTTGGAACCATGAGCGCGCTGAATTTGATGCGTCTACAAGCTGAGCTGATCGATATTGAAGAGAAGCTGCGAGCTCAACAACTGAAAGACGATAAAGCTGGCCTACCAAATGGGGAGTATTCTACATATTTTCTGAAATTGAACCTGGAAAAAGCGACCAAGGAAGGCGAGCAGGGTCACCCAAACCAGATGGCGTTGCTGGAATTGGCACAAACAAAATTGATATTATATCGTCTGTAGCCCATCAACTTCTTGTTCTTCTCAAAACCTAATGATGTGGCATAGACGATCTACTTCTCACAACGGCAAAGATTACGCAGTTACGAAAGCCTAGCGACAGCAGAACTAGGTTTCTGCGGAGATGGCTGGGCATGGAAACAGGTGGAGCGCACTTCCAGAGAGGCAAAGAGCGTTTGCGAACATGGCACGAAGACGTCAAGCGCGACTTAGTGGTCTTGACGCGTGAGGACCTTGAAGAGGACAATCCGATATCAGCATGGTTTACACCAAAGCTTGTCAGCGCATATCACTACGTCTTCCAATCAGTACGTGTCCCAAGCCTACAGGCAGTGTTGAAACTGACAATTTGCAGCTACGTTCGCCGGTCATCACCGAAGCCGGAGACCTGTACGATTACGAGGACTCGAAAGCTGTCAAGACCGTAACGTGGTTGATCGCCCTTCTAGCAACTATCGCCGTCTCGCTGCTTCCGAGTCTCATCATGTTCTGGCTGTTTCATGTGAAGAGAACGATCACTAGGATCTGGGTCACGATAGGGTCTACCGTTTGCATCGGGGTTCTTCTTAGAATCTTCACCACCGCAACGATGAAGGAGATTTTCGGTGGCACAGCGGCGTATGTCTTCCCCCACATCTGTTGAGTGTCTTGAGCCTTACATTCGGGACAGATTTGCGGCTGTCGAGGTTGTCTTCATAGGCAGTGCCAACGGCACCTATGCTGGATCGTGATCAATGTTACTGCTCACACACGTTGGATTCGCAGTTCCAGGTTGTAGTGTAGTATGTCTCCAATCAGATCCAAGCGTAGATGGTCAAAGGGCTTTGACGACTGTTGCGCTATCTTCTAAGCCAGGCGTTGGCGTTCGATGCGAACAAGGAAATGGATTGTATTTCTGGAAACCGTTATGTGCTTGTGCATACTCTACAACGCATTCAATTCGCTCCTTGTACGACCTACGAAGACCTAGGGTGCGTCTCATCAAATGACGCATCTTCCCCCACCACTACTCGATACACCACTCGCGCATACTTGTCCGCCTGTTGCGATTTCTCGGACAGCCCCAACTGCTCAAACGCTGATCGCGCATGCAGAAAGACGTCTACTAGACGATCTTCCACGTGACCCCATCCTATGATCATCAAAGGCGAAGACTTGCGGTCAAGCCCGGTGAAAGTGAAGCCCAGAGCCTGGAGGAATTTGCCCATGGTCTCCAATGCTTTGCCGTAAATGGAGCGTTTCATGTAAATCCGTGTCAGCAGGAGGTACGGACTCCACAGCAGGAGCCTAGGCACTGCCTCCGCCGGACGGGTGTACGTCTCGTTCAGCGCCTCGGCCAAGCGTTCGATCTTGTTCGTAAACTGGATTCCTGC
Source organism: Alternaria infectoria (assembly GCF_024043175.1). Lineage (NCBI taxonomy): Eukaryota > Fungi > Ascomycota > Dothideomycetes > Pleosporales > Pleosporaceae > Alternaria > Alternaria infectoria. The sequence continues at coordinate 1,612,459 of NW_026250695.1, forward strand.
CGCCGGAGATTTGCAGAGTTTGACTACTTGGTTCAGCAAGTTCTGCCTCTTCGTGAGGTCCGAAGCTTTGGTGGCTTTGATATCTTCGCAGAGCGGGCAGTTGCAAATGAAGCCCCACGTCTTCAGCTCGTCGTCCATGTTCTCATCGTATTTCCCGTTCGGATAAACATACGGAAATGTGAGTTCTGTGCCCACATCCAGATCCTTGGTAGCGCGGATGATCATCATGTCTCCAATGAAGGTTCTACAGACGTTGCCAAGACAGCTGTGGTTGATGTATGAGGCCTTAATCCAGACGCCACAGTCATGGAGGTCTTCTTTGGGCGTCGTTCTCCCTGCTATTCGATCTTTGTATATGTTCAGACTCGTGAGGGGACAGGAGAAGTTGTTGAAAGCTTCGATTCGTTCGATGAGGAAGCTGGAGAAGAGTCGTATTAGTCTGCCAGGTCAATCGACTTGAGTAGTAGGGCGCTACTTACGTGTCGACTACCGGCTGTTCATCTACGCGCTGTGTGGCGACCGCTTGGTAATTTCCATGATACAGTGTAGTGAAATCCGGAGCCAGGGAGGGGTTCTTTGATAGCTTCTGCGCGATCAGTCGGATAAGGTCAGCCCTGACGCCTGTGGCGTCCAAACCCGACTCGACATTGACCAAGCGGGTGATGCTTGAGTTGCCTTTCTGTCCATCGTCAAGATGAGCGTGGCTGAAGGCCTTCTCACACAGCACCAAATCGCCGACCTTGAGGGGCTTGGTTGTGAAGAGACCGCGACCCTTGCCTTGCACTGGGCGATCCTCTACAGGCCCAATGTAGGACCCGTGATCTAGATGAGGTGGTCGAAATCTTGTTGCTTCGCTTCGGAGGTGTTTGAAGTCGAATCGTCCACTATCACACTCATCGCAACGACGCTGAGCACGAGCAAGCGCATTGACTGCGTCTTGATTGGTCGGACATAGTTCGCAGAGGTCTTTCAGCAGATCGCAGCACTCGTCGTAATGGCTGAGGTGGTACAGTGCCTGTGCTGCACGAAGCATTGCGCTCTCTGATCCTTCTTCACCGAAGCTTGGGTAACCAGTATCCCGGAGCGCGGCCTCATACTGCTTGGTACTGAGGTAAGCCAATGATCGATTCAGCTTGATCACTTTGATCTCGTCGGGAGTAGGCGATTGCAGCAAGGCGGCTGAATACCTATTCTACATGTTAGCGCACTCACTCGCTCGTTACATGCAATACTTACTTGTCGATCGCTTGCCAGTACTTTTTGCCGTTTATGAGAGCATTCCCCTCTAGTTTCAAAGTTTCTGCTGTTTTCACCTCAGCGTGTCGCGGTCGTTGGAACAGATCAGGTACTATCGTATCATTGTCTGAGAGAAACACGACATCAGAAAGGTGGTCCACTCGCAGACTGTAGTCTCCAGCTGCCGTAAACTTGAAGAACGGCTCCTTGATGAGAACAACCGAATGCTTATCGATGATATCTGTGGCTGGGCGGGTTGCTTCATCGTCCTGCTGGTACAACCGCAATGGTATGACATCCCCGTGCTCGTCTTCCGCCATAACCTCAATCGCTGCCATGCGTTTTGGAGACGTGATGGACCGCAGTACAATATAGCGACCGCTATGGTGTCGTTCAAGCCGAAGGTCTTTGATCGCGATAGGCTGCAAGTTCTTGAGAGGGACGACGGAAGGCGGATATGCCCGTGGTAAGAACGATGTGTTGATCAGAAGCCTCTCCTCGCTATCAGAACTCGCTGTTCCAAGCCCCTGCGCCGGTAGGAAGGCTGCTAGCAATGCATTCTTGTTCTTGCGGTCTCCGGGAATCTTTCTTTTCATCTGTCTAGCCTCTTGTAGCATGGCTTGATACTGTTCCATGGCTTGCTCGGGCTTCTTGAAGTCTGCGCACACATCCATTGTTCCGTAATCTCTGATGGCGAAAGATGTGAAAGTAGAGAGATGCCTTTCGTGGCTAGTCAAGGGCTTTTCACCCCAGACGGCTGATTGTCAAAAGCGCTCGCCTTGTGTGTTAAGCAATCATTTTCAGAGGGAAGCACATGTGTTTGTGCCATACCTCGTGTGCACATGAGCAAGCCAGGCTGGATGTGGCATCTGCTGGGAGTATACACCCACTATCGTTGATACACGCTTGGCCCGGTGCTTTTGACATGTTTTCCACAGAAGCACGCGATCATGCTGCCACATGCGCATATGTCGCAAAAGAACAAGCCTGTCGCGGAGGTATGTAGAGATACCGATACTACCGCGGTCCCTAGTTGTCGTCCGGCCAATTAACGAACAAGCTATCATCCAACTCTTCGAGCAGCCTTCGTCTCAGTTCTTCATCCGAGGACACAAGCTCATCATCGGGATCATCTACAGTCTCGACCGGCACTGGCTGCGGCGCTGGCTTCGGTCGCGACTTCGATATGCGAACCAAATTACCTCTCTTTCCGTACTTGAACCCCTCTGGCGGCGGTGGTGTCGCAGGTCGTGGCAGTGGCTCAGGGCTCTCTATCTCTCGTGGCGGACATGTGCGATTAATGCCATAAAACGTAAGATGTCTTCTCCATTCCTTCTTCCCGGCAATGTAAATGCCCGGTATCCTTATCTTCAAGTAGCCGTTACCTAGGAAGGATATGCCGAGCCGGACCTCTGGGTTCCCAGCACCCTCATAATTTTGGCGGATGCCTTGGAGGGGTTGTAGCTCCACAGATGCGAGTTTGGGGAGGTTGAGAGGGAAGTGCCACTCGTTCATGAGGCTGTAGAGGGAAAGCTTTGCAGTGGCTTCCATCGAAGAGAGTGCGGTGTCCCTGCCATGCTCTCCAATGATGAGTTTCCCCGTCTTCCACTGATGGAAGTTGAACCGTCCAGTGTATATCAGCGCTCGGTTGTCGACTTCGTGGAGGTCAAGATAGTTGGGAGAGTAGAGATCCCATTCACCTCGGACATCACCAACCTGCACTTCCTCTTCTCGATGGAGTCTTATCGCTAGATGTCTATGCGCTCTCTCGACGCGCTTTTCGTGCTCTTCTTCCACTTTCATGGCCGCATCATAGCCATCGCCGTCAACCTCGAAATCGGCGAGATCCGAGTCACCGGAATCTGATTCGTCAGAGTCCGGTTGGCCGGTATCAGATAGAAGAGAGGATTCAAGCGCATTCTTTATTCCTTTCCTGGCCGCGATTGGCCACTCTCTTGGAGTACCGAAGTTCGCGTTCTCCTGCGCGACTCTCTTGGCGGTGTGGGCACTGCGACTGACTGTCGCATCATCGGTAGCCTTGCGTTTGGGAGCTGGTCACGTCAATCCAGCCCGTCTCAAGGCTGCTGATGGTATACGCACCTCTCTTGGGCGGCATCACGATCTGTGAGCATCCTGACGCGTGTTGGAAGCGTGGGGTCGCGTCCAGCTGCGCGCGTGTGATCGGCGGTGATTACGTCATCTCATTTCGTCTTATCCCTTTTCGGGTGGGCAATACCAAAACGCCTCTTCTCCTGCAATCTTTACGCTCATCGCAGTACACGACATGTTCATCTAACACCAGTCACCTTTTACTTCACGTCGTTTTCACTTTCCACATGGGTCGTGACTGCGATAACGAAACGATTGCATCCGCCAACTCTACGCACTACCAAAAGACAGACGATATGTAGACAAAAAGACTCCCGTTAATGCACAAGAAACGATCGCGTGACATCCCTGTACTCCATTCCGAGATCCCGACAAATTTGTTCCTGGCTGTAGTCCGGATAATTAATCGGAATTAGCTTCTCTAAGAACTCGTTACACTCCTTGTCCCTGGCCCTCTGCTCCGATGTCAAAAGCGCCGTAGTAGAGACATGGTAGTCATACGCCCCCTTCCCAGCGACGATATCCCACTTGTTCTGCCAGTCTTCAGGGACCTCGGGCGAGTTCGGGCCACCAAAGACAGCAGCAGTAGGAAGAAACTGGCCTTCGTATGCGGGGTTGCGGGGCTGAAGGTTCACAGTACCGCGATGGGCCTCTGCGCGCAGGTAACACATGTTGCCGACGCGACTGATGATGTGATCGAGGACGTCCCATATCTCCGGCTTCTTGTTTGCCGAGGACAACATTGCAGATGCCATTGCGATATCTCGGATACATTTCAGACTGACTTTGGATCCAGGAACCGAGCTAGCTTTCAAGTCCCCAAAGTCTCGCAACCAGGCTTTGATCACATGGATCATTTTGTTGGCGATGAGATCCAGCGTCATGATGTCGAAATTGAGAAGGAACTCGTCCTCCTTCATGGCGTCCCGGTAAGTCTCAAGTGTCTGGAGAGGACTGAGTTCTTGTTTACGACGTTTGCCATGCTTCGACGTCTTCGATTCCTTATCCAGCCGATGTCGGACTACGCGCTCCAGAAGCCATATCGGCTCGTTCTTATTCTTGCCATTCTCGTCCGTCTTCAGCATCACCCGCTTTAGGCCGTCAAAAGCGGAAGCCTGTCTAACGAAAGCGGAGAAGATTTCCAGTTTGCGGCCGCCTAAACTTTTCTTCGTGTCCATCGTCTCGAACAACTCATACATTGGCCTGCCGGCGCGCTTGTGCTTGGCAAGCACACTGGGACTGAAGCCTCGCATCAAAAGTAGCCGCTTATCGCACTCTTCGTAACCGACCGGACGAGTTCCTAGGAAGAGGTGCGTCTCGGTTTGCTTGGCGATGAGATATTCCATGTCAGGCCACCGTCGCAACAGCCCGTTCTTGAGTCCGGCATTGTAGATGTGGCAGGCGAACAGGAGTTGCTCGGAATGTCTTGCAGCCTCAACACCGAACAGGTGCACACCTTCCTTATGACGCTCTAGTGTGCATCCAGCATAGGTTGGTTGGTTCTCGAGGTAGAACGGGCCATCCACCAATGTTCCTCCCCCGAGCCACGAATTGTGCATCTTGAACGTGTCGCTGACATGGTCAACCCTTTCAAGAGTCTCAAGAAGGCGATGCCATGAGTCGGCTAGTTGTGTGTACAAATATCGGCCCCATTCGCCGTCGTGATTTTCTGCAAAGTCGACGTATCGTCTCAATGCGCCACTCATTCTTGCGTTACCATCCAGGAGGTCCCTATGCGCACGAGGCACTTCCGCACCAAGCTCACGGTGCATGTCGACGAACATTTGGAGTGCGAATATGATCCAAGTGCTTGCTTTTTGCTCCTCATCAATTGTGTGAATTGCGCGAGCTAGGATATCATGGTCTCGTGTGAATGCGCCCACATCGGCTGACCTAGAGAGGCTCAAGAAGACGCTAAGGCACCTTCTCATGTGAGTCTGCTCGGTTCTGGCAGTTTTCCTGCCAGAGTGATAATCTACCATCACTTCCTTCTTGCCGTCGTGATCGAAGAGATGGTCTCGGAAATATACGTTATAAGTGTCTTTGCAGACAAAGGTTTGCGGTGACAGTTTGAAGTCATCGAGATCGTACCAGCCCATCTCGTCTTTCCGGGTTACGCCGTTGGTGCCTTGTTCTTCGAAGCTCTCAAGGAACTTGATCACTTTGTGGTGGCTTTCAAACTCTGGAAAGTCTTTGAGGAAGGCCTCGTTCACCCGTCGCAAGATGTCAACTGCGACATTGGCGGTCGTCGCTGCTGTGGTGAGCGCCAGGCTACGTTCCTTGTATCCGCGCCAGGTTTTGTGGACGAATAAACGAATTGCTGTCATATCTTTGAGGAAACAGAAAAGCGCAAAGGCCTTTTCACTCTTTCGGTTGGCGGACTCCTTGATACGGTAGCTTCGGCTCTGCGTGTCTGTCGACACCGAAGGCACGTAGCCCGATGGCTCAGCATGCTCTTGAACCAGACTGAGGTGTTCGAAGAAGTTGGATGTGCGACTATTCGTAGATGCTCCTTTCTCGCGTTGTTCCTTGGTCTTGCCTGCTGTCGGCGCTTTAAGCGTGTGGTAATAGTAATCGAGGATGTCGATGAAGAACTGATGGCCTTCATCATCAATGTCATCACCAGCTTCTCGCTCTGGCTTCGCTCGGTAGAAGCCTGCACATTCTTTACGAGCGGTGATTACACTCCACAGGATAGCTTCAACATCGGTCGGCAAAGTGATCTTAGCCTTCGCAAGGATATCGACCAAGGTCTTGAACGCGTGCAAAGGCACTTCGCTCACTCCATTCTGTCGGGCTGTAGCGCGAGCTTGTCCCTTAAGACGTCCGTTCTTGATCAATAAGTGGTCGATGGACTGGATTTTGGCGGCTGATGTAGCCAGCCAGGTAGCAACGATTTGCGTACCACTTTTGTAGCTGAGGTGGAAGGTAGTGGTTAGCTAACCTGGGTAGACGATCTAGATAGCGAATTCATACCGTTTGTAGGTATCCACCAGAAGAGATGGTAGATGATCCATGATAAGCGCCGGCGCCCAAACGTGCGTCCTTTCTCGAAATCGGAAGAGATAGTACACGCAAGTATTAGACGAAATGACAGAGTACGGAGAAAAGAGAGCTACCGACGCGGAGTCTGTGCGCGCTTAGCCTATTCGATACCCTGAAACAGATACAGTCTCAACGACTATTTCCACAAGATGTCTTCTTTTGATCCGCGGAGTCTCAGTTCGACGTGCGCAAATGGCCCATCGATAAAAGACTTGGAACGAAAGGAACTTGTACGTATTGCGATTGCGCTGGCAGTGGTAGACTTTCGCTGTAGCTTCCCATTCAAAAGAAGTGACAAAGACGTATTCGCTTAGCCTGTGAGACAACGTGAATACAATACTGAAGCATCTACTTCAAGGTCTTGCACGAGACAAACAGCATGGGGCACGCTCCGGTAGTTCTCTCTGCAAGCTCGACAGATCGTCGTTGCCTTCGAGGTCTGCTCGGTCCACCGGAACCAGGAAACGAATGTCGCGCGTCAAGATGGAGCCTGCGATTCTGCCACTAATCATCGAAGCAATGAGAGGAAGCCAGCCACTCAGTCCAAGAAGGGGACGATACAATGTACCCCAGCAAACGATTTGGCAAGGAATGATGGACACATCGAGCTCGACTCGGCCGATAAGTGATGATAATGACAGACGCTGCAGCGTAAGGGCACACGGGAGGCGGCAATGGTTCAATGATCGTTCCGTGATGAGGAGAAGGGGTGAAGGGATTGCCTTAGATGAAGTTTGAGGCTCGTGCGCTAATCCGATTAGCGCATTACCCCGCCACAACGTTCTGCCCCAGCATTTATCGCACAGCCGAGCATACCTAGGTACGTGAATTCCAGTCACACTCAAAGTCACATTATCTAATATGATAAAGAGTTTTGAGTCATACATTCCATTCAGATATCCAGTATAATCATTCCAAATGTATATCCAGTCCTTATCCCTCTAAAGTCCCGGTTTCTCAGAGAGATTCTTCCGTATATCCCATGCAGAGCCATGCCCAGGTCATCAGATCCTTAGCCAAGGAGACCCGGTAATCCCCTCTCGAGTCAAGAAGTAGAGAGGTAGTGCAAGCAGCCGCTTAACACTGAAGATTGCAAGCCTTGCACCTGCCATCATACGCATTGCAGACATCGTTGTGGCACTTGGCGTAGCAGTTCTTGTCGCAGTTGCCCTATGAAAGCACGATTATCAGTCAAGTCCTTCTTCCAAAGAGCTCGAAATCTGGATCAGACTCACCGCACGGCAGTTATTATACTGATCATGACACATCTTACACACATCCCCGCTAGCCATACAAGTAGGACCGGGCTTCATGACACACTGCTGGCCCTTGGGGCACGACCACTTCTTCTGCCAGCAGTGGTCCTTGCATTCGAGGAGGTCGCCGTTGCCGCGGTTGCAGTACTCGGCGCCGTTGTTGGAGCACTTGTCGCATTTGTCGACGGCGAGGGTGGGGAGGACGAGGAGCAGGATGCTGAGGAGGAGGAAGATGAGGTGGAGGGGTGACTTCATTTTGGTGTTGAGGGTGGGTAGTGGTTGGTTGGTATGTGAGTTGATGTTTTGAGGGGTTGGGTTTGGAGATGGGTGTTTGAGTGGTGGAGAAGAAGGAAGGAGATGAGGAGAGCTGCAGGGAGGGGACTATATATGCTAGGTACCGGAGGCTTGAAAAGGTAAGAGACGCAGTTTACATGTCGGTGTGGCTACGGAGACGTCAGGAGACGGGGAGAAGCGGTGGATGACCCGGCATATTCTGCCTTCGCCTTTACTTGGGCGTTTGAAGCCAGATTTATCTTGTAGAAAGCTAGCAAGAGCGGTGGAGAAGGCGGCATCCTTCACCTTGACCCCCGATATCAGAGTTAGTGCGCTAGACCTCTGAGTACATTGACCTTTCATATCTTTCCGTTGTCACTGGAAGCCCATTGAGTCGTAAAAAGAGTACGTTTACTCCCAGTATCCTCTACAAGTCCCCTCCTCCTGAATCTCTTGCCCAAGACTATCCAAAAATCCACCACCCATACCCTCCCGCCCCAAACCCCTTGACCATCCCCGCCCTTCTAAACGTCGCATCAGTCAGCCCACTCGAGGTACCCCCTTTCCCTCCCCACAAAGCCATCCTCCAGACGCGCACTCAGCACTTCAATCCCCGCCACCACACGCTCCCGGCCAGTTCGGATTCATCTCGGGAGGATAGATGCATTCCCCATCTTTACACTTGCCGCAAGGACACACAATGTATGATTCCCAAAAACCTGCAGAGGTAGAGGTACGAAGTCAGTATATGCCTCACATGCACTTCGTACAGTCAGAACGTACCTTCGTTGGTGCAGTGTGAGAGGGTGTAGTCGTCTTCTCTGCTGCAGCGGTCTGGTGCGCCGGGAGTACACTTGGGACCACGTGCGTCGTTGGCGAGGACGGGCAGTATGATCGTGAAGAAGGTGAGGAGGCTGGGAATGAGGGATGTGGATGACTTCATGTTATTGGTGGTTTTGGTGAGGAGTTATTGTTGTTGATGTTGGCGGTGGGTTGGGATTTGTTGTGTAGTGATGGAGATGTTGTGGTGATAGATAGCGAAGGAAAGGTGGACATGAGCAAGAGGGCCGTTATATAGGCTTTGGGCATGTTGAATTAATGCTGCTGTACGTGAATGACAGATTATGGAAATATGGATATGTTTGTCAATTACTACAGCGAACGCATCCGTTGACTTTGTGAGCATGGTTTATTCCATCAGGGAAACGGATACTAGCTCGTTCATAGGATCCCTGTGAACATAACAGATCCTCCATGACAATGGGTGCTGGATGATATTACCGACTCCACAGATGTCACTTTCGACCGTCTTCTCTACTAAAGAAGCTCCGCCGTATCAGCCGCCACCATGCCACAACATGCTCAGACTATTGTCTTCTGGTCAGCGAATGCCTCAACCGTGAATTCTCGATGCTTACCCCATCTCTGCCAGCAGCCATCTATCGTCCAATACAATGTGCTGACGCTGTCTCGCACCACTGAGGGTAAGGGCACCTGTAGTTCCTCTGCCAGACACCGTTGACGCAGATCTGGACGGCATGGCCACCGGGGGAGCACCGGGTTGCAGCGCGGTGAGGGCATCCGTCTGACTTTGATCCCGAGGTGGCGAGAACGGGTGCGGTGATCGTGAGGAGGGCCAGGACGGCGAAGGTGAAGTATGCTGAGAACTTCATGGTGCCGGCTGCCTTGATGCCGGAGTTTTTGAGGTAGGTGCGACTGAAGTCTCGATTGTGAGCGGTGGGAAGTGCAGTCGCAGATGTGGTGATGAAGAAAGACAGGGCTGAAGGATGATGTAGAACCTGCGCGACAATAAGTACTGTTTATACAGGCATAAAGCTACGAGAAGCTGCAGGTGATGGTGAGTTGTGTGTTGTCAGTGGCATGACGACGCGGTGCACGTTTACTCGGCTGTTGTAGGTGAGGCAGGTGCGTTCGACCCGACCAACATTCTCATACCTAGGCGAGCCTGCTGGGAAACACACGTATTTAATGATACTGAGAAGCTGATTCGACGCAGAATAGTGAGGTAGAAAATGACTGCTTCAAGGCCTTCTTCATTCGCGATGATGTGACCAGTTGAAGTTGTGGAGGCGGACCTAGGGTGCCCTCGAAGTGGGAGCAGATGTCGTATTTCCAATGCTAGAAACATCTGAATTGATTCTCAAGACGATACATTCGGTGCTGGTCTCTGTAAAGACTTCCATTTACTGGCATCGTTCATATTTCGTCGAGCCTCTGGTGTATTGTGGAAGGTAAGGATGCATGTGCAGCAATTGTCATTAGTGACATTGACATGCATGTCACAACGATCTTGTGGTTCGGAGCTGAAACCTCGATGTCCTAGTTCGCTGTGTACATGGCCGGGCTCGTCGCGACATCGTTGTTGTTGTTGCGCAGCAATGTCCACCATGAGCTCGAGTTGTCCCTCCCCAGCCCACTAGCTCCTCTTGGCGAACAAGGGTCTCTCCGCGCATCGCGAATTTCCAGTCCGACCATCACCACCAACACTAACAACCCACCTCCGCCTCGCCCCCGCCATTGCGCCTCACACACCACCCACAATGAACCTCTCCGCATTCCGACCGGTCTTCCGGCCCTACAAACCCACCCAAATCACGCAAGCGACAAACATCTGGCAAAGAACCGCACAACAGACATGTCCGCAACGGCAGCAAAAGTCGCAACGAGCAGCCTTCTCATCGACACCGAATTTGCAGAAGAGGAGTAAAAAGGGACCGGGGAATGATCCTAGGATAAGTACGTCTCTCCCCCTCCGCACCTATCAAACCTTCCCTATCCCATCCCATCCCATCCCATCCAATCCACCCTCCCACCACCACAAAACGCCCAACTAACACCCGCCCTAGCAAACATCCGCTACCACCTCTCCCACCCCCTAACCCCGCGCCCCCTCCACTTCTCCCGCAACCGCTCCCTCCGCCACTGGACCATCCACCGCGCCTGGCTCCTCTTCCTGCGCAAACGTCGCTGGGCCGAAGAACGCACTTTAGAACGACAATACATGGCCATGCGATCTGCATGCGAACACCTGCGCCTCATGGACAACAACGGCAATCTTGTGAAGGAAGAGGAGGCTGGAGGCCGCGGCGCGGATCCGTCTAGGTTGGGAACGAAGGGACGGGAGGTGGGAAGGTTGTATCGTAGTGCGATGCTTAAGAGGGGCATTTGGGGGAGTGTGCCCGTGGAGTATGGGAGGGTGCAGACGGATTTTCCGGCGAGGGAGGGGTGGAATCATGGGTGGACGAGGGATTAGAGATCCGCGAGAATGCGTTGGGTTGGACGGACGTGGATGCAATGATGGGATTGTACAATATGTATATAGCAAGAAGGGGGTCGATGTCGTTGTTGGCATCGCGTATACATTCATTGCCGTCAATGTTTCTCAGAAGATGAACAAAGGATGCGTGTAATATCTCATTGGTAGATTACTGTCTTCTAGTTTACTGAGCGTGCCCATCATTTCCTTCAAGAATATACAACTGAATTGCCAAAAGGAGCAAAAATGAGTGGATGATGATGGCGCCTTCTCGTCAATCATTAAGCCAACATCTTCGAGTAGACTAACGTATGTTTCAGCCTCGGCTTCCAACGCAGCATCAGAACAGCCAGTCTTTTTCTCTTTCCAGCTCAATCAATCAGAAACAAAAACAGAAAAGGTGTTGTGTAATGCAAGTTATAAGCGCTCAAACAGTAAATCGCCCATAAAGAAGAAAAAAGGAAGAAGATTGGAAAATTGAAGGCCCCAAATATATCGTACCAACTCCAGTTTGTCGTGACTCCGCCCAATGCAGTGTGTGTGATATGAAGATAAGAAGAAGATATAAGATGCAAGAGAAGACGGTTTCTCAAAGTCTCACAGGACAACGCATCCGCACCCGGGATTCTCCTTCTTATCCACACTCAGCAGCGCCGCCCTGGTCGCCGCTTCAAAAACATCGTCTACGCCATCCCCTGTCAGGGAACTACATTCTAGGTATTTCCTCGCGCCAATCATGTCCTTCATATCGGCGCCTTGTTTCGGTGTAGTAAACCGCAGACTCTTCTTGCGCATTTCTTCCTGTGCGAGGGGGTCGTCGCGGAGATCTTTTTTCAGGCCGACGAGGATGATGGGGACGGTGGGACAGCGTTCGCGGGCCTCCTCAGCCCACTTGTGCTTAACGTTATCGAGAGAGTCGGGGGAGTCGACGCTGAAACCGATGAGGATGACGTGCGCTTTGCTGTAGGCGAGGGGACGGAGGCGCTCGTAGTCTTCTTGGCCGGCTGTATCCCATAGGGCGAGTTGCACGGACTTGCCGTCTACTCTACAGTCGGTGACGTAGTTTTCAAAGACGGTTGGGACATAGCGCTAATGACGGGTTAGGATATTGGAAAGACGGCTTATCGGTCGATGTATTGGACGTACTGTTGGAAAATATCCGAGAGTGAAGACGCTCAGAAGACTAGTCTTGCCGCAAGCACCGTCGCCAATAATGACCAACTTCCTAAAGGCACAAGATCAGCATGTTGTGTGGGTGAAGGGTGCATGGTGTGACAGCGTCGGCGTGACCGAGAGTGGATGTCGGCGCAAACAAGAGGATGAAGTGCAGTGCATGACCAAAAAGAGGAAGAATTGAGCGCGAGTCGATAAAAAGTGGACATGGGGGACATGTAGGGTGGCCTATTTTTAGTTGGTCGTGTCGTCGGACCGGGTGCGCCAATGCAAGCTATGGCGCAAACCGGGGTGTCTCAGCTCCAACGATGCATCGTACCATTGCGGAGGGAGAGGTAAAGCAGAATTTGACGGAGGAATTGCCGACGAAATAAACATTTGGTGTCGTCAAAAGAGAGTCGGACGGAAGGAAATAACGTTGGGAAAAGCAATTGCGCGCGTAGGAAAACGGTCGTGAGAGATCGACATGAGATAAGTTTTGACCAGGGTCCAGAAAGTGAAGATCAAACGTACCTGCGCATTACAGGCTCGCCATTCTGCTGCTGCTGGGCCATTGTGGGGGTGTGTTTGGGGAAATGCCGCACTCAGCGGGAGTCTTGTCCGGAGATGCTGGGTCGTGTTATTGGCTGGAGCGCGTTCGCAGTTGCGGTTGTCGAAGTCGAGGGGAGTGGTGCGCGGGTGGAAGGATACAGTGAAGTAGCCCTGTTTGCGCGAGAGTGTTCTCGAGGGTGTTGTCGGGGTAATGCGAGTGTAATGGCGCGAGCGAGGTGATCTCGGGCCCAACAATGGGGATTGGCGATGTTATGGCTCGCGACGAGCGAGTGTCAATGGCGCGCCGGGGGGAGAGAAGCGACAGACTACAGCGGACTAGCAGCGGAGGGGTGGTGAGTGTCGATGGGTGGGTGTCGAGGTGAAGGCGAAAGTAATGCGTGAGTCCAGTGACAGCAACGGGAGCAATGGGAGCAAAAAGCGGTGGTGCAGTAATGAAGTGGACGGGCCGGTGTTTAAGAATGAAGCTTGGGGACGATCACAGCGGAGACAGGCACGAGCTAGAGCTACAGACGGCTGGGCTGGGGTCGGGGGACGCTGGCACTGGTCTGGTCAGGGTGCGGTGTGCGAGAGCGAGTGTGTTGAGATACGAATGAATGGCCGTCGCGGAGCACTTGCACTGCACAGCCTCTCGCCCAGTTCCTTCCGTTCCAGAAGACGCCAAGACGTGGCACCTGCGGCAGGTGCGAATCGCAACGCGGTACCACAATGGGCCGACGACCATCAACAAGAGGCTACGACAGCGCGGCATGTGCTAGCAGCCCGAGCCCGAGCACACGACCGTCATACCCCAAAGCCTGAACGCCAGTCTGCCGCGACACAGCACGAAGCCCCCCATCTGCCCTGGTGTGCGTGACGCCCCTCCAATTCCTCTCCTCCACCTCCACCTCGCACTTTTGCTCCCCGGTGGCCGTACGCTAGCCCTCCCGCGCCATCGCCCGAGCTGTCACCCATTCGACTCCCCAGACCCGCGCTCTAACAGCCGTGCAGCAGGACACCGCGACACACACACACTCCCCCCATGGCCCAGGGAACACGCGGGCCCGCCCCGGCTCAGATGCCGCCCAACGGCACTGCGACGCACGCCCACGATGCCACCCCGACCGCCGTCAACCGCAAGAAGCAGAAGCGACGCGAGAAGGAGGCCGCCAAGCGAGCCGCACAGGAGCCGCCTGCGCCTGCGCCCGCGCGGAATGGCGTGTCGCCTGCCCGAGGGCCGCCCGGCCAGCAGCAGTACGCCGACGCGGAGCTGGACGAGGCGGCGTACGACGAGGGGGAGTACTACTCGGACGAGGAGTACGAGCACGCGTACGGCACAAACGGCGACTACCCGCAGGGCTACGGCCACGCCCCAATGCGCAGCCAAGCGGGCAAGAAGACGCGGCGGAAGAAGAAGGCGCCCTCCGCACCCCCTCCGCTGGCCTACACCCAGCACGTCGCATCACGCCTCAGCCCCGCACCCGCCCACCAAATGTCGCCCGCCCACTCGGTCGCGCGCTCCGGCGCCCGCGGCGACCGCATATGGAACACGACCATGCAGGACGAGCGGGACCGCATCCGCGAGTTCTGGCTGTCCCTCGGCGAGGACGAGCGCAAGTCGCTCGTCAAGATCGAAAAGGAGGCGGTCCTGCGCAAGATGAAGGAGCAGCAGAAGCACTCGTGCAGCTGCACCGTCTGCGGGCGGAAGCGCACCGCCATCGAGGAGGAGCTGGAGGTTCTCTATGATGCATATTACGAAGAACTCGAGCAGTACGCGCACCACCAGCAAGACGTCGGTAGTTTCATTCCCGAGGCTAATTATGGTTATGCGTCCAGTGCTCCTCACCACCCGCGCCCCATGCTGAACCCCCACCCCCCGCCCGGCCCCTACGACGACGACGAAGAAGAGTACGACTCGGGCGAGGAAGAGGAGGAAGACTCCGAGTACGACAGCGAGATCTCGTCAGAAGGCGGCTACAGCTCAGGCGAGCGCAGTCTGCCGCCGCCCGAGCCCTCAGACTTCCTCCAGTTTGGCAGCAGTCTGCAGGTCAAAGGTATGCCCGCCCCCGACCCGTGCTGGGAGCATGCTGATTCATCCTTTTAGGTGGCATACTTACGGTTGCTGACGATTTGCTCAAGAACGATGGGAAGAAGTTCATCGAGATGATGGAGCAGCTCGCTGAGCGTAGGATGCAACGGGAAGAAGATGCTCAAGTCCAGGCTCACCCCGGCGCCCAGCACCGATCCTACAGCGGCCACAGCCACAGCGCGCCTCCGCCCGACGAAGACGACTACGACGAAGAGGGCGAAGACGAGGAAGAGTACGACGACGACGACTACGAGGAGGACGAGGAGGATGAGGAAGTGCGTATTCAAGGCTGGACTATCTATCTGCAACTAACCCCGCCCAGGGCGCCATGACCGAGGAGCAACGGATGGAGGAAGGCCGGCGAATGTTCCAGATCTTCGCAGCGCGAATGTTCGAGCAGAGAGTGCTCCAGGCGTATCGAGAAAAGGTGGCCGCGGAACGACAACAAAAGCTACTCGAAGAACTGGCAGAGGAGGATGTGCGGAAAGATGCGAAAGAGGCAAAGAAAGCAAAGGAAGCCCAGAAGCGCAAGGAGAAGAAGGACAAGCAACGGCAGCTGAAGGCGGAACAGGAGGCTCGCAAGGAAGCCGAACGAGCAGCCAAGGAAGCCGAGGCCAAGGCTGCGGAAGAGAAGCGACTAGAGGAACAGCGGAAGAAGCGAGAAGAGCAGCGCAAGAAGAAAGAGGCTGAACGCAAAGCCCAGGAGGAGGAGAAGCAGCGCAAGGAGGCCGAGCGTCTGAAACGACAGCAGGAAGAGCGCGAGCGACAGCAGGAGGCAGAGAGAAAAGCACGCGAACAGAAAGCCCTCGAGAAGAAGGCCAAAGACGAGGCAAAACGGAAGGAACGTGAAGAGCGGGAAGCGAGGGACAGAGAAGCGAAAGAGAAGAAGGCACAGGAGGACAAGGACCGCAAGGAACGGGACTCGAAGACCAAGGGCCAAACGCGCAAGGAGGATCAAGCCGCCGCTGCAGCTGCCCACAACGCTATTGCTGGTGCGAAAAAGGCCTCACAGCCAGTAGCTGTTGCGCTACCTCCCCAATTGCTAAAGCAAAATTCGTCTACGGGAATGCCATCGCCGCAGGTCACGCCAGCTGTACCGAAGGCTCCAACCCCAAACCGACCGCGCCAAACATCGCACCAGACCTCCCACGGCTCATCGCCAAAGACTCCCCATGCTACCCTAGGAACAAGCAAGTCGACATCCCCAACCTCCCAGCTGCCAAATCAGTCGATACCAAGGTCGATTTTGACGAAACCACCAATCCAACAGCAAGGCCTAGGGACTCCGCATGGCCAGCCATCGTCGCCAATGCCTCCTATGGGACCACCGCCAGGTATGCAAGGGCCGCCAGGACTGGGTATGAATATGCCTCCAGGGCTGAATGGCTTCCCTGGTCATGGATCAATGATGCCTGGGATGATGGGCCCACGGCCAAACATACCCTTCTTCCCTCAGCCAGCGCCCCAGAGCTTTCGTGGATTCCCACCTCCCGGCATGCACACACCAGGTGCACTTCCAATTGGCCGCGGTTTCCCGATGGAAGGACCACCCGGTTTTCCAGCACCTCCAGGCTTCACTGCGCCAATGCCATCCGCCTTCCCGATGGGCATGCCGACGCACTCGCGGCAGGGCTCGGGGTCTTTTGAACGACTCTCAAACGAGAGCCCCATCACTGGTCCTCAAGCACAGCCCATTCAACGGCCAACGCCTATCAAGCGCCCTTCAAGCGTGAAGGCGGGCGATGAAAATGGACAGCAGGGGTCTGATGTAGACGAACTGGCAAATCACCTAGGCAGTAAAGCGCTGCTGGACGACGACGACGACATCCCCGAACTACCCGATCGACGCCCAAGCATGCAACAACACGGCTCAGTGAGAGCGCCATCATTCGGCTTCGCAGACATACCCGGCTCGCAATACGGCTCATTCGGAGCACCAGGCGGCGGCAGCATCTGGGGTACACCACCCCTCCAGGGCTTCCACTCCGGTGCCAACTGGGGCAACTCGCCCACCTCCAACATCTTCAACAGCCCCTTCTCCATGAACACGACGCGAACCCTCGAACGCAACGCAAACGAGCAGCGCATAGTCTGGCTCCGCCGTACCATCTGCGCCGCATGCAAGACCCTCGCTCCGCGCGCCTCCGATGCAGACGGCTACGTCGATGCGTCGGAAGTACATCGCCAAGTCGAGGCTTCGCGCGGTGCCATGGACCCTGCTGTGAGCGTGGATGAGATCAAGGAGGCTTGCGATATCCTTGATGTTACGCATACCAATGGCGGCGGTAGTCTGGAGTACAAAGAAGATGCTAGTGGCAGGTTGTCGCATATCAAGTTTAGTGATGGTGCGATACAGGCTCCTCCTTCGAGCTTGGGTGAGATTGGCAGTCCTGTGCCAGGCCACAGCGTTCTTGCTGGTGGGTTCGGAGGCAGGTTTCCTGGATTGGGACCGCAGGGCTTTTGAGGGGTTGAACTGTCTCTTGTGTTCTATTGGACTGTCCTCATTTTTTCTTTTGGCCAAGCAGGGCTTCTGTCGGACTCTTCTCCTGTGCTAAGTCTCTGTTCCCTCATACTTGTTCCTTTGGTAGACGAAAGACAAGTTGTCAGTCTAGTCTAGTCTCTTCCTCTTGTGATTGGTGGCTGCAAGTGGAAGTAATCTAGTTGCTGAGAGATGTGCCATGATGGGGTTTTGATGTGCTTGAGGTTCGTGATGTGATGCGACCCCGGTATATTGACGTTCATTTTCACAGTGCTAACAGGACTGCTCAAAATGAAAATCGAAAACATGTACACCACACAGGATTCTCCCCCAGCAAGGTCCCCCAACACCTCTTTGATAAATTATCAATTTGAGAATCTAGCCGTTTGCTAGTAAGAAACCAGCGTCTTAACACGGTAAACAGATACCATCTTATCACATTTCATGTACTAGTATCGTCACGTTGGAGTTTTGTCACGCAAGAAATTAGCCACGTCGTAATCAACGGCGACACAACGCATATGAAGTACTTGTCACTACCAAGGAACGATCATTGTGCTGATTCTGAGAACACCTTGCGAAGACTCGTACACACAGAGACGTACCAAAAACGTAAGACCATGTCCTCCAGAGACCATCTTGAATTGGGCTTGAATCTTAGGTATTTTACAAGATGCCTACTTCTGCTAGACTGCTAAACTGTGCATTCAATGCAATCATGCTCGACTCTAGGATATTATCTACTTTAGGTATCACTTGTCTGTTTTTTCGAAGTTAATGCAAGCGAGTACCTATCCCGCCTACCCATTTGATGTCACGGGATGAATAGACCGCCCGTGTACAGTACATAAACACTATTCTACGTAGTTCGACGTTGCCGGGTAATGTCGGTCGATCCCCACTCAGTACACCGGAACACAGCACGTTGTGGCAACGTTGTAAGAGGAGCGGTCAAGCTCGCCGCCTCGTACCATTCTCGCACAACCCCGCAATTGCGACATGCCACTACATCGTGAGACGCTTCTAGCCAGAATGTGATGACGTTACATTGTTACATTGGATGTCTTCGCAATGATTGAGTTCAACAGCCTTGTAATCTGGTCGAGGAGGCGGAGATATTCTGCGCTGCCCACTCTATTAATAGGATGAAGCTGGTAAAAACGTGGTTAGCCAGGCACGCATCATCATCGTCGGTCCTGCATCGTCATCCCTGCATTTAGCATCCCTGCTAGCGCGTGTCGCCCGGCGGGGTCGTGAGAGCCTCATAGCTGGGCTTGCTACAACGCCGAACATTCTACGTCTTTTTCCTCGTCGCTTCAATTGAACCATTACACCACACCCCCTTGTCTTTTTTCTACCGTTACATCTCATTCATCGTATCTCTCACTTAGACACACTACACACACGTCATGTCCGACCCCATCGCCGACGCTGCGCAAAAGCACCCTGCGCCCGAGGGTCTCAAGTACACATACGGTACTGCTGGTGTAAGTTCAGGAGAGGATGATTCGAGAGATTGAAGCTATCAGAAGCTAAGATATATCCTAGTTCCGAACAAAAGCGTAAGCTATCCCCTGCTTGCATACGATAGATGGCTACGTTGCCAGCTATCGAGCACCTCCGCGCGCCGCAGCTGGCAATCCTCCCACCACCGATCTTCCCACCAACAGTCGTCACGCATGAAACTCCCGAACTACGCTTACCATAGCAGTGATGTCCTCGATTCCGTCCTCACTCGCGTAGGGCTCATTGCGGCGCTGCGGTCGCGGGCGCTCAAGGGCAAATGGATTGGTGTCATGATCACCGCTTCGCATAACCCTCCTCAAGACAATGGCGTGAAGCTTGTCGAACCAATGGTATATTTCTCTTCCCAATCTGAGGGACGATTGGGCTAATTAATTTCTAGGGCAACATGCTGCAAGAGGAGTGGGAGGTCATCAGCACCGAGATGGCGAACAAGGCCACCCCCGAAGACGTCTCGAAATACTACCGCGAAATCGCCGCCCAGAATAAGATCGACCTCAGCACACCCGCACGCGTCGTCGTAGCTCGCGACACAAGAGCCTCGGGTTCAAGGCTTCTCGGATGCCTCGTTGATGGCCTGAACAGCGCCGGTGCCGAAGTCAAGGACTACGGCTTCCTTACCACGCCACAACTACACTACATGGTCAGGTGCTTGAACACCGAGGGGACTAAGGACGCCTACGGTACACCTACCGAGAAGGGCTACTACGAGAAGTTCGGTGCGGCGTTCAAGACCGCGCTTCGCGGAAAGAAGCCTTCTGGCAGCTTGACAGTCGATGGTGCCAACGGCGTTGGTGGTCCGAAGCTAAACGAGCTCATCAAGTACCTTCCCACCAAGGAAGAAGGCGGTCTCGAGATCTCTGTCATCAACGACAACGTTATCAAGCCCGAGAGCCTGAACGTTGACGTAAGCAAACATATCTATAAGTACCGGAAGTTTGCTAATTCGCGAACAGTGCGGTGCAGACTACGTCAAAACCAACCAGCGCGCGCCCCCTTCGTCCAAGGCTGGACCCGGCGATCGATGCTGCTCGCTCGACGGTGACGCTGACCGTGTAGTATACTACTTCAAAGATGAGAAGAACGTGTTCCGACTACTCGACGGCGACCGCATTGCGACCCTCGTAGCTTCCTTCCTCGGCGACACTGTTAGGCAAAGTGGACTGGCAGACAAGCTCAAGATCGGAGTTGTGCAAACCGCCTACGCCAACGGCGCCGCCACGAAGTACGTTGAAGACAACCTCAAGCTCAAGGTCGACTGCACACCCACCGGCGTCAAGTACCTGCACCACGCAGCCGAAAAGCTCGACATTGGCGTCTACTTCGAAGCCAACGGCCACGGCACCGTCATCTTCTCGCACGACACCCTCGACACGATTGAAAAGCACGAGCCCCGCAACCCCGGCGAGAAGGAAGCCCTCGACGTCCTGCGCGCGTGCATCAACCTCATCAACCAATCCGTCGGCGACGCCCTCTCCGACTTCCTCCTCGTCGAAGTCGTCCTCGCTCACAAGCACTGGGGCTGCCAGGAATGGCTCTCAACATACAGCGACCTGCCCAACCGCCTTCTCAAGGTCCTCGTCAATGACCGCACCATCTTCAAGACAACGGATGCCGAGCGCAAACTCACCAGCCCTGAGGGCCTCCAGGCTCAGATCGACAAGGAGGTGCAGAAAGTCCGCCAGGGTCGCTCGTTTGCGAGGGCTTCTGGTACGGAAGACGCCGTTCGTGTCTACGCGGAAGCTGAGACGAGGGCGGAGGCTGATGACTTGGCGAGGAAGGTTAGTGAGCTTGTCAAATCAGCCGGTAGCAACTAGGTGAAAGCTGCGGGTAGCAACTAGATGTTGTTCATGGACATGGACCTGGAGTTGGAGCTGTTGATAACAATCATCACGGGTACATGGCTTCTCATGCTATTGCATCGCTTGTACGCCTCCCTCAGGCTCAGCATGCCTATGATAGAGGATGAAGGCGAGTTTTATTATTGGGATGGATGGATGGATGAATGAATGAATGGGATGGATGGTGCTAGTAGGGTAGATTAGATGGGTAAAAGCGAAATTCATTGATTTGTTCAATCTTGAGGTGTGATCGCGTGAGATTTTATGCACATGACAGTATGACTACGATATTCCCTTTCAAAAAATACAACGGTGTCGATCAAAACTCAGACGTAAGATGGAATTCTTAAAGTGATTGATTTTCAACATAGGATTAATAAACAAGTTGGGACGCCGGTGTTATTGTGCTGTATTTGGTTTTCGCGGGGATGTCCCAATCGGGTAACTTGTTGAAAGCTGTGGATTGCGGTGGTAGGTGCCTGGTTTGTTACCACAGGGCCTCACGGCGTCTGGAAGTCACGTATGCGCGTGAATATGATGGATGAGGATGCGTATTACGAAGGTAGATTCTTGAGCTGGAGTGTAGCTCGCAAAGAATGTTGTTTGCCAACAGATGTTCTTCTTAGATGGTCTCATCAATGGAGTGGTGGAGGTTGTGGTAATGGTGTAGTTCAGGCGCGTTGTCATTAGATATCCTCTCCTTATGGCTCCCAACGAGATCTCTCAAACACGCGCTTCCAATGTTTGCTATGGCATCACAAAGCAGAGTATCCCTTAGATGGCTCGGTGTTCTTTCTCCCTCTTCCCCACTTCCGACACACATCGCATTTCACCGCTGGCTAGGATCTCGGCAGCACCGAGTTCACGGATCATCGGCGCACCCAATAAAACTCGTCAGAACCCACGATCCATCTCCAAGCATAAACGTGGCCCATTTCATATCGTCCGAAACATGCATATTTGAAACGAGAGTGGACTGGACAAGCCTCATCAAATCCGAAGAGCCGCCTGCGCACCGCCACATTTCGACTTCTTATTCGTCGAGTTATGCACAGTCCGATCACGATGATACTTGTTGTGAGAACGCGTGGCAGTGCAAAAGCATAGCAGTAGCGCAGCTTCATTCTTCCGCTCTCCGCAAACTACTCCGAGCTCACTAAGGGGCGATCTCTCTGGAAAATCTTAGGGCAGCTGGCCAGGCCCTGGAGGCCAAAAATAAAAACCACCCGCCAGAGATGCCATGGCAGAGCCGCGTACCCGGCGTTAAAACGGCGCGTTGGGACAGCCAATGGCTGGGCGTGCCTGGGGGAAGGCGGCTAGGGTCTGGCTCTAGCGAGGCGTCACAGCTCCCTCTAGCGCCGACATCTTGACAGGGCACGACAGGGATCGACGGTCCTTTTCCATCCGCTCTCACGGGCAAGGGACGCGAGGCACTGCTCGTAGCTCTGAACTCTCTCTCACTGCCGTTACTGCTTACTGCTGCCGTTGCTTGCTTCACTCTTGGCTTTCCTTACACTCTGCTTTGTACTCTCTTTCTGCTTTGCGCGTATACCCACTTGTCATTTTTCCTTGTGAAGAGCAGGCCGCCGAATAAACCCGAATACGACCAACGGCGATCTTTACGATACAGCAGATCTTACTCAGATCTCAGTGAGAGAGAGAGGGGAACACGAGGAAGACATGCGCTGAGCTCTCGGACCCGAGATCGACCCCCAATACCACGTGTACCCATCACACGTGCTACCACAATCGCTACCACACCTTCGCTACACGTTACACCCGTCACTCGCTATGGCATCCACAGTACCGAACGTGCTGCTCCGGCGGGACCTGAGCATAGAGCAGAAGTTCGAGCAGTTGATGACAGAAAATGCCCTGGGCGCTTCGGTACATGCAGCCCCATATCTGTCGCATACGACTCTAACATCCCCAGGTATCCCAAGACTCTGTCCTCGTCGCTATCGGCACATCCTTCGGCATCACCGCCGCCATTTTCATACTTTTCCTCCTACTACGCCCTTTTAATACTATCGTTTACGCGCCCCGTCTCCGACACACCGACGAGAAACACCGACCGCCGCCTCTCGACAAATCGCTGTTCGCGTGGTACAAGCCCGTGTTCAAGACGAACGAACCCGAATATGTTGAGAAGATTGGACTGGATGCGACCATCTTTCTGCGTTTTGCGCGCATGTGCAGGAACATGTTTGTCGTCCTCGCCATCGTTGGCTGTGCGGTCATCGTTCCCGTCAACGTCATCAAGTCGGTGGAATTCCAGAAGAATTTCGATGGAGACATGAGCGGCAAGATCATCTTCCTGATGACACCTAGAGATCTATTCGGTCAGGTTTTCTGGGCTTTCGTCGTGCTGGCATACCTTATCGACATCATCGTCTGCGGCTTCTTGTGGTGGATGTACCGCGCTGTACACCGGATGAGACGCCAGTACCTCGAGCACCCAGACTACCAGAACAGTCTGCACGCGCGGACGTTGATGGTTACGGACATCGACCGCAGCTTTCGCAGCGACCAGGGCATTGTGGAGGTTACGGATAGCTTGAAGACTACGCCAGAGGTGCCTCGCGCGTCCATCGGACGCAACGTGAAGGACATCCCAGATCTTATCGAGGCACACGAAGAGGCGGTCATTGAGCTGGAGAAGATATTGGCAAAATATTTGAAGAACCCGAACAAACTACCTGCGGAGCGACCGCTATGTACTCCCTCCAAGAAAGACCCAGAGTTCACCGACAAGGCGCAAAAGGTGGATGCAATCGACTACCTCACAGCGCGCATTCAGCGATTAGAAGGCAAGATTAAGGAGGTGCGGGAGACAATTGACAAGCGCGATGCTCTATCGTACGGATTCGCTAGCTACGAGAGTATCGACTCTGCACACATGGTCGCCTTCGCAGCCCGCAGCAAGCACGTCAAAGGCACTACCGTCCGACTTGCGCCCAAGCCAAAAGACATCATCTGGAAAAACCTTACCCTCGACCCCAAGACGCGACGATGGAGGAGGACCGTGAACAACTTCTGGATCACCCTACTCACACTCCTATACTTCATCCCCAACGCCCTGATCGCCGTCTTCCTGTCCAAACTCTCCAACCTGGGTTTTGTATGGCCTACCTTCCAGACCGAACTGGCCGCACACGCCGATTTCTGGGCCGTCGTTCAAGGTCTCGCAGCCCCGGCGCTCACCTCACTCTTTTACTACTTCCTCCCCATTATCTTCCGTCGCTTGTCCATCAAGGCCGGAGACACAACCAAGACATCCCGAGAGCGCCATGTCACAGCACAATTGTACGCCTTCTTTGTCTTCAACAACTTGTTCGTCTTCTCGCTCTTCAGCGCCGTCTTCGGCATGATTGTCATGATTGTCAATCTCGCGACCCAGGAACACGTTCCATTCATGGACATTCTACGACAAATCAAGTTCTTCGACACGACCATGCGTACCCTGTGCGAAGTCTCGCCCTTTTGGGTTACCTGGCTCGTCCAGCGTAACTTGGGTGCTGCTATCGATCTTGCCCAGGCTGTCAACCTCGCGTGGGGAAGTTTCTCGCGCAAGTTCTTGAATCCGACGCCTAGGGAGCTGATTAGTCGGACTGCGCCGCCGCCGTTTGACTATGCGAGTTACTACAACTACTTTTTGTTTTACTCGACGGTTGCGTTGTGTTTTGCGCCGTTGCAGCCGATCACGCTGGTCATTGTGGCGATTTACTTTACGCTCGATAGCTGGATGAAGAAGTATCTTCTGATGTGAGTCTTAACTCTAATACCCTCGAATACCGCACTAACATATGTTTAGGTACGTCTTCTGCACCAAGAACGAGTCGGGTGGCGCATTCTGGCGTGTGCTCTTCAACCGCATGCTCGTTGGCACGTTCTTCTCCAACTGCATCGTTGCACTGCTGGTCGTAGCCCGCGGTTACGAACACAAATGGACTATGCTGGCCGCCATGGCACCCCTTCCTCTCGGCCTAATCGCCTTCAAGTTCTACTGCAAGAACGCCTTCGACCACTCGCTCAAGTACTACACCCAAGGCACACGCGCCAAGGGCACCGAAGCCCCAACCCCAATAGACAAGGAATCGCGTCGAAGGGATCGCGTCGCCGTACGATTCGGGTAAGTCCATCTACACTCTGCAAGGCCAAACACCATTTACTGATATGTTGTAATAGCCACCCAGCCCTCTACCAAAAGCTCACCGTCCCCATGGTGCACGAAAAATCCAAACACCTCCTCGCCGAAGTCTACCGCGGCCGCCTCGACGGCGACATCGGCGACACCGCCGCCTTCTCCGACGTCTACACCATGAAACGCATGTCCAAAGAACACCCTGGTAAAACCGCCTCTGCCAACATATCCAGTGGAGGAGGGGGCAACACCGGCCCCTTTGAATTCGTGTCGGAATCGAATATGGACTTTGAGAATTACAAGAACAGACCTGAGTTTAGCGATGAACATGGCGGGGAGGGCAGTTTGTATGGCGGTAGTACGGTGGGGAGGCCTGATACACCGGGTTCGCACTGGGGCCGCGATAACTCCACTAATAATAGTGATCGTGGGAGGAGTACAAGTCGCGATTCTGAACGTACCATGCGCGATGATCCGGGCGTGTTGTACCCTGCTGGCTACCATCAGACACCCAGTGCGTTGCGCGAATATAGTCCTACTCCTAGCTTGGATTTGAGGGGCGTGGATAGTAGGGGGGAAAGTCCGTATGAGATTGGAGGAGGGGATCAGGGGAGGTTGGTTAGTGGGGCTGCGCCTATGGGTGTGGGGAGTGGGTTGGCTGGACATGGGGGGCAGCAGTATACGCCGTATAGTCCTAGTAGGGATGGGGCGAGGGATTACTTTGCCAGGTAAAATATCATAACAGATGACGAATTTCCTATGTATAGACAGTTGCAAGCGAGCGGCATGTGGAGTGGCGTCGTTTTGAAGATTTAGATACCAATCGATTACTTCTCATCGGATCAGCGATCTTCTAGCAGATTTGGGTGTACTATCAGTCGCGAGTGATGTAAAAACGAGACTGCGAGATGAATATATACGGTATGTTGAACAAGAATCCATAGCTATACAACCCGCGTACTAAATCGCTCTGAAATTCTTCCCAACGGAAACATGACTAGGCATCAAATCCCTCAACACCTCCAAATCCCCCACCCCCAGCGGATTAACCCCCCAAACCGCCAAATCCGCCACAAACCCCGGTAAAAGCCGTCCCCTCTCCCCCTCCTCCCTCAGCAGCTCCGCCGCCTTAGTAGTATGCAACGCAACCGCTTCGTGCACAGTAATCGCTTGCTCAACCCCCCTAACCCCAACCACAGTCTCTCTTGACGCCATCCCCCAAACCGACCGCATAGCCGCAAAACTCCCAACAGGATAGTCGCTCCCGCCCGCTATCAGCGCACCAGCATCTAACCACATCCGCGCGGGGAAGGTGCGGGATACGCGGTCGCGGCCCCAGTATACTTCTTGTACGCCCGCTGCGTTGTGAAGAAGCGGATGTTGGATCGTTGTCGCAATACCCAGCCCCACAGCACGTTTCTGCTCACTCGGCGACACCAAACCCCCATGTTCCATAACCAGAGTCCCAGGCTGTAAGTAAGAAAACCGGTGCATGAGTTCTTCGTATACATCCAGTACCAATTTCACAGCACGGTCGCCATACGCATGTGTTCCTATTTTCCATCCGCGACGCACAACGGCGGTCATGGCTTCGACGAGCGCCTGTTTCTCCCACGTGAGCACACCGTGGTAGGAAGGGAGGCCGCAGCAATTGCAATCTGCGTCTTTTTCGCGGCCGGGGGGTATCTTGAGGAAAGGTTCAGAAACAGCGCCTGCTTCCATGCCGCCGTCGACCATGAATTTGACGCCCCAGACGGAGAGGTAGGGGTCCGTTTGCAGGTGCCGGTATGATTCCATTTTGGAGAGGAGGGTCTCGACTTGTGGGGCGGTAGTCATGCCTACGGCGGGTATCAAGGCGTGGACGCGCACGGCAAGTTTTCCGGCGGAGTAAGTGGCGATGAGGGCGTCTAGGTCGGCGAGCGGGACGTAGCAGTCGCGGACGCTGGATGTGCCTGTTAAGGCGTAGGCGCGGCTTGCGGCTTCTAGACCGCAGATGCGTTCGGAGAGGGTGGCGGAGGGTTTTAGTTTCAGGATGGGGATGGTGGCTGAGTCTTGAAATAGACCGGACAGACTTCCGTCTGCTTCTTTTCCAATGAGGCCGCCCGGTGGTGAGGGGGTGGAGGAGGTTACGTTTAGCAGGTTCGCGACGACCGAGTTGACTACTACATTGTGACCACCGCGCATCACCATGATGGGATGTTTGGTAGACACGGCATCGAGTTCCTTCAGCGTCGGCAGTCTCTGCTCCTTGATATTATACTCCAACCAATCCGTCGCCGTACAAATCCACTCCCCCTCTTTCGTCTCGCTCGCCCGCTTCTTCAATCTTGCGAACAGTTCGTCTAAGCTCTTTACGTCATTGACCGGCACGTCGAAGTAGGTCAATCCGGCGAGAATCAGATGGGTATGCGTATCTGTGAATGCGGGGAGGACTGTGGAGTCTGGCACGTCGATGATCTGGGTTTCGCTGCCGATGAAGTCGTCTAAGCCGGATGGGTCCTCGGAGAGTGCGATGATGCGGCCTGAGAGGAGGGCTATGGAGCGCTGTGGTGGCATGCCGGGTTGGAGTGTTTCGATTGTGCCGGCGCGGATGAGGGTGTCTGCTTGGGGCTGGGAGGTCGATGAAGCCATGGCGGGCGAAATGTGCTGTGCTGTTCTAGAAGTGGTGACGCTGGTTTGAAGTTATATCAGAGAAGTAGTTGTTTTGCTCATATAGTAGCGCAACGCTTTCAAGCACTTGCTCGTCCTACTTGTACTCAATCGTTCGGCCGAACGTCCGTCGCGGATGTTAATGCCCCTCGACATGCGTTACAGTCAATCCATGACTTTATGCGGACGCGTGACAGCGTGTTCATATAGCGCCGCATCTCCAAGTTGTGGCTTGACCGACATCGTGACCAGGTCTGTGGCGATGGATGTTCGACGTGGATGTCCTAGCTAGAGGTCGGTGGTCGCGTGCTTAGTAGGCCGAAAACGGCGTTCGGGCTTAGACCGCGCCGTATGTCACTACGGCTAAATGTTGATGTCAAACTCTATAGCTGTGAAGTCAGTACGACGAAGGTTGTACGAAGCGCAAACGGAACCGTGCGAACCCAACTTGAGACATCGCACATCGTTTCTCCGCAGATTGTGCGTGCGCGCCCGACGAGGCAAGGACAGCTGACAGCTCGATCATTGTACGATGGCGTTAATGAAAGAAGTGTGCACAGTCTTGATTCGGTTGTCATTTCTCTTGCCGTTCTTGGAAATATAGAATCAACCATCACCCAGTAATGCGTAAGCATTTCCCTCCTGCGGCTTCGCCTGCATTCTCTGGACAAACTTCTTCTTCTTCCTCTCTGCTTCCCTCATTTGCTTCTTCCTCTGCTTATTCGATATCTGTTCGCTTGGTATTCCCACACCAGCAGAGGTATATATCTCTTCGATCAATTCCTTCAGCACGTCGTGTTCGGCTAGGATGCGCTTTGCCTGCCCCGGTACACCCATCACGTCCGGTATTGAGGGGAAGTCGGACATGTGACCGGCGATGATGTGCACTGTCCTGCGCAGCCTGGCGTTTTCGTTTTCTTGTGGGTCCCTGGGGTCTATTGTTTGGTCAGGTGCCATCATTGCCCTCGCGACTTTGACCATTTGGATTAACATGCGAAGAGAGTAGAGAGCAGCATGCAGTCTAGCCGTGAGGTGCACAAAAGCCCAACTGTTATCGAACTCGCAATTCAGTACGCGCAGGACCAAGGGTATGGGAGGCGGCGTGTTGAGTTCGGTAAGCACTAGACTGAGACCAAAGAGCGACCATAGGAGCTGTGAGCTGACGGACTTCTCCTCACCCCAGGATCTCAGGCTGCGCATCTGCGACTCCAGGTCATCCACTGGGCTCTGGTCAAAATGCCGAGGGTATATGGGAACTTCCTGGACTGATACTCCTTGCGCTTTCCTTCTGTACTCTTGTACTACCGTATGCTCTTTTGTCGCACGTAGCTTGTAAACCAGTCTACGGATATCGCACCCTATGTACCATGCTGATGCCTGGGATGGCTCTTCAATAAGTAAAGGCAAGTACACGTGCGGGTGTTCGTCGTTGGTAAAGGTTTGGTGCACATATTCAGATAGCCGGACGTCGATCTGAGGCGGATTTACTAAGTCTGGTTCATCAAGGTAAGCCGGCATTGTGGTCTTCGCGACGTAGCGGCTAGCGAAGTCAATGTACCGGGTAGACTTCTGGTCTACATCCTCAGCCTGGTGAGCTAGCAGCTTTGCACTATCCTGTGGGTTCTCGACAAGCGTGTATGCGAACGTCACTAGACTCGTCACTTGTAACTGCTTTCGGATCACGGCTGGTGAGTACGCCTTGATACCAGTAGAGATGTCTGCATCGTGGAGAAATACGATGAGCGTATCTTCGGAATAGTCGTATAGAATAAGGTCGGTGTCGCTCGTGAAGATGATGGATCGTACATGCTTTTTCGCGTGGGATGCGCACCAGTCGTCTGCTTCCCCCGGTACTGTATGGGTATATGTAGCAAAAGGGGAATCTGTCTCTACTAGCGCTTCTTGTAGTGCGGGCGCAAGGAACGCGTATGATATCGAGCCCAGATATGTGGGAACAGGACAAGAAACGGTAGCGTAGTTGTTGCGGAATTGCTGCACTCGTCTGTTGTTCGCCTCGGTCCTGGACAGTCGCTCGGCTCGCTTTGAAGTAGGCAAGGCTCCATCGAAGTAGATGGCAGTCCTGAGAACGTGCGATCAGCAGTGGACGGCATAAGCTCACATCAGCACTCGCATAACGTGCATAGAACGGTCACGGTCAAGTGCAATCAAGCAACTTTCCCATCTCGACTCCACGATAAGTGAAGTTTTCGCGACCCCTGCAGCAATGGCGGTGAAGTGAAGAACATATGTGCGCACCTTATTGGCTTGCCATGGTGGTTCCGTGACCGGGCGCTGAAAAGCAACTGTAGTTTACTCACACCTTGATGTTGCTCTTCTTCCCCAACGAGGTCAGCCAGCGGAGTGCTTCAGCGACGATGTCTGCATAAGACGGGATTCGGGTGGCGCTAGCGGCTGAAGCGAGGGCCAATTTGTGAGCGTAGTAGGCGAGGGCAGGGCCGTCTATCACGGCTGAGTAGCCGTTTAGGTGCATGGGGAGAAGCCGCGTCGCATAGGGTTCGAGACGCCTAGCAAGGCCCTGGATACCCATTTTGACCAGGCGGTTGAGGGTGTTGGGAAGGAAGGTGTGTTCTAGTCGAGACGGAAGGAACGATGGTATGCACACGGCCAGGGTACCCCCGCAAAGGGTCTGGGGCGAAGCGAGGCGGGGAGTGGTCAGTTGGAGGTGTTGTGCAGTGTCTCGGCCTCAGATGCAGGGCTAGTGCATGGGCGCAGCGAGTGTTGGGACGTTGACAAGAAAAAGTCGTCGATGATAGCCAGCGTGGCGTTGGTCTTTCCGCTGACGAGCTAGCGCCGGCGTCATCCCGCGTGGTGGGGGAAGCTGGGCCCCTCACCAGCTCAAAAGTTGCCAGCTGCCACATCGCCCGACTCTCCAATTGCTTCATCTTTCTCTCACAAAGCTCGAAGAACATACACAGTCAATATGAGCGTCCGAACCGTTGAATTGAAGCCTTTCCAGGACCAGAAGCCCGGAACGTAAGTTGACTATACCCAAAAGAGCTGAGAGGTCTGATGAAGCTATGGCGTTGAGGGATGATAGCTGACATTCTCTCCTACAGTTCTGGTCTTCGCAAGAAGGTCAAGGTCTTCCAACAGGAGCACTACTCAGAGTCCTTCGTTGCTAGCATCCTGCAATCCATCCCAGAAGGCGTAGAGGGCGCGTTCCTCGTCGTTGGTGGTGATGGCCGTTACTGGAACCCCGAGGTCACCCAGACCATCGCCAAGATGAGCGCTGCCTATGGTGTCAAGAAGCTCCTCATCGGCCAGAACGGCATCATGAGCACACCCGCCGCCAGTCACATCATCCGGATACGCAAGGCGACGGGTGGTATCCTCCTGACTGCCAGCCACAACCCCGGTGGTAAGTCCTCCACTACGCATACACTTCTCCCATCTAACACAATCAGGCCCCGATGAGGACTTTGGTATGAAGTACAACCTCGCCAACGGTGCCCCGGCCCCCGAGAGCGTTACCAACAAGATCTACGAAACCTCCAAGACCCTCAGCTCGTACAAGATCGCCGACATCCCCGACATCGACCTCAGCACCATCGGTACACAAAAGTACGGAAGTCTCGAGGTTGAGATCGTCCACTCCACCGAGGACTACCTCAAGATGCTCAAGGACATCTTCGACTTTGACCTCATCAAGTCGTTCCTCAAGGAGCACTCCGACTTCAAGGTCCTCTTCGATGGCCTCAGCGGTGTAACTGGTTCATACGGTGTCGACATCTTCGAGAAGGAGCTCGGCATCCCTAACAGCACACAAAACTGCGTCCCCAAGCCCGACTTTGGCGGCCACCACCCCGACCCCAACCTTGTCTACGCCAAGTCGCTGGTCGACGCCGTTGACAAGAACGGAATCCAATTCGGTGCTGCCAGCGACGGCGACGGTGACCGCAACATGATCTACGGCGCAAACTCTTTCGTCTCGCCCGGTGACAGCTTAGCCATCATTGCACACCACGCCGAGCTCATCCCATACTTCAAGAAGCAGGGCATTTACGGTCTTGCCCGTAGTATGCCAACCTCTGGCGCCATTGACCTTGTCGCCAAGAAGAAGGGCGTCGAGTGCTACGAGGTGCCCACCGGCTGGAAGTTCTTCTGCGGTCTCTTCGACTCTGACAAGATGAACATCTGCGGTGAGGAGAGTTTCGGAACTGGCAGCAACCACATCCGTGAGAAGGACGGTCTGTGGGCTGTCGTCGCCTGGTTGAACATCTTGGCCGGTGTCGGACAGCAGACTGGAACTACACCCAGCATTGCGTCGATCCAAAAGGACTTCTGGACGACCTACGGCCGCACATTCTTCACCCGCTACGACTACGAGGGCTGCGAGACCGAGGGCGCCAACAAGGTCACCGCCCACATGAAGGAGCTCATTACCACCAAGAAGGACGAGTTCATCGGCTCCACCGTCGCTGGCCGCAAGGTGCTCGAGGCCGACGACTTCTCCTACACCGATCTTGACGGCAGCGTCAGCAAGAACCAGGGTATCTTCGTCAAGTTCGACGACGGTAGCCGCATCGTTGTTCGTCTGTCCGGCACAGGCAGCAGCGGCGCCACCATCCGTCTTTACATCGAGAAGCACACCAGCGACGAGTCGACATACGACATGGACGCGCAGGACTACCTCAAGGACAACGTCAAGCTCGCGACGGACCTCCTAAAGCTTCAGGAGTACGTTGGCCGCACCGAGCCCGATGTCAAGACCTAAGCGCGTCGTTGGAATGGGGAACGCGTAAATGTAATAAGCATGATTAGACGAATGTACACGAGATATCACAATAGTAACATAGCACCAATAAATGGAATAGCATGGCTGACTGCCCCGTGGCGATAATCTTGTTCGTCATGACCTCGCTGTGTTTGGGCGGGTGTGTGGCTTAGCTCCGACGTCATTGCCCAATCTAAACATGCTCCGTCCGCAGCGTCTCCATAACAGCCCTCCGTCCCCACTGCGAAGGTCCCTAGTCTTCGACAACCCCCGCCTTTCACGATCCCTACACGCGCGTCTACACCTGTGGACGCTTCTTCTTACCTCTTCCACCCTTTTTAAATAATCCCCAAAACACGTGCACGCAATCATGGCTGAGAAAGAAGGATCGGCAGTGCCACCCCAGGCCAGAGGCTCATGGACGAGCTTCCTCAAGGTATGGAATTATCCCAGCATCCTCACGTGTCTAGAGATATTCGCGCATAGCGAATAGGCTCGTACCTTCAGGAACTATGGTGTTTGACTCCAACATGGCATTTGACTAACACACGATAGTCCATCGCGTCCTTCAATGGCGACCTGTCCACGATGACGGCGCCTGCCTTCATCCTCTCCACAAAGTCGCTCACCGAGTTCTCGTGCGTCTCATTCATACCCACCTCTCAGGAATCAGACTAAACCACAGCAGCTCATACTGGACCGAACACCCCTCCGTCTTCGTCGCACCGGCCGCCGAGAAGGACCCTGCCAAGCGGGCCATGCTGGTGCTGAAGTGGTTCCTGAGCACACTGAAGCAGCAGTATGCCAGTCGGTCAGAGAAGCTGGGCAGCGAGAAGAAGCCTCTCAACCCCTTCCTGGGCGAGCTCTTCCTGGGCAAGTGGGAGGACCAGGCAGGCATAACACAGCTCGTCAGCGAGCAAGTCAGGTACGCGCACACACGCGTTTGCGATGGCTCAGCCTGTCGTAAGCATGCCACGCGTATAGGGCGGGAGAGCTAATGCAATGCGCGCAGTCATCATCCACCCGTCACGGCTTACTCCATCTGGAACGACCAACACGGCGTCCGGCTGGAGGGATACAACGCGCAGAAAGCGTCCTTCAAGACCACGATTAATGTCAAGGTAATTACCCTTGGTATCTTCCGTGTACACCACTAACATATCACAGCAAATCGGACATGCCATGCTCCACCTCGACAACTACAACGAAAGCTACCTCATCACCCTCCCCGCCCTCCACATAGAAGGCCTCATCACAGGCTCCCCTTACGTCGAGCTCAACAGCAGCACCTACATCCAATCCTCCACCGGCTACACCGCGCGCATCGACTACAGCGGCAAGGGCTGGGTCTCGGGAAAGAAGAACTCGTTCACCGCCGTGCTATACCCCGAGGGCAAGGAGAAGGAAGCCATCTACAAGGCCGACGGCCAGTGGACCGACTCGTTCCAGATCAAGGATGCCAAGACCAAGGCCGTCGTCGACACATTCGACCACAAGTCCACAAAGACAACGCCCCTCACCGTCGCCGCCATCGAGCAACAAGACGACTTCGAGACACGGCGCGCGTGGAAGAAGGTGTCGGATGCGATTAACAGTGGCAACATGGACCTGACGAGTGCGGAGAAGACCATCATCGAGACCCGCCAGCGCGAGATGCGACAACAGGAGAAGGACGCTGGGAAGGAGTGGGAGCGCAAGTTCTTCTCAAAAGCACCAAAGTACCCGTTGTTCGAGCAGCTGGCCAAGAAGATTGGCGAGGGCATCAATGATGGGCAGACGAATGGTGTTTGGAACTTTGACAAGCAGAAGGCGGATGCGGCGAAGAGCCCGTTTCACCCGGATGTTGTGCCGCCGATTTATGAGAGGAAGTGAGGGTAGGACGTCGTTCCTCTAAGGCATACATGTTTAGTCAGATCATCATGACGGATGAGTATAATGATGCTTTCCGTGGGACCACAATTTTACGGCAGTCGGGCTAGGGTGGGACGGAGTCGTAATACACAGGAACGAGCGACTTGTCCGGAACCATGCTGTCCAAGCAATGACGCATGCGGTCTCACAGCCTCAGGAGCATCTATTTCATTGCTACAAGTACTCTAGTATTACCAAGAACGAAAAGATTTGTCTTTCACAATTGTTGACGTCTGAATCTATTTTACAATTCCCATTGTTGGGTGATGATACAGTTACTTTTACACATGCGCTCGCGAGCGAAGCTTGGCTGTTGAACCCACTTATTTTGAAACATCTTTTGAATCCGTTCTCTTATCATTCCCATGTCGCTGCCAGCATTGTCGGAAGATTTCCATCTGAACATCCAGTCAGTTTGAGTGTCAGGAAATTGCCTTGCTTCTTTCGGCTAATCCTCGGCTCATCCAAGGTTCAGAGTCCAGAAGCAATGCTCCTCACCAAACAACTTACCTCTTGCTTACACGCCCGCCAGTCTTTCTTCTCGTAATAACAATCTGTCAATTTTGCGTTTTCGTCTGCGCAGCCGGTGCTGTAGATGCGCTTGTCCCTGCGAAACCTTGGTTAGCTTCTTTCGCTTCTCAACTTTTGTTCCTCGCTTCCCCGGATCTCCGCATCTACCCAAACCGAAAAGCTGGAAATTCTGTACGCACCAGTCATCGGGTTCATCGTCAATCAACAATTGCGCTGCTGCTGCGCGGGATTTATCTTCGTTTGACATACTTCAAAGAGTTGGATACAGGAACTGAGACGCGTGGTGTGAGGATATCGAGTCGCGGAAACTTGCGCAGGGTCTTGTCATTGAGAGAGTTGATTTGAGCACGGCCGGCCAAACTCGGTCCGCACTACTACTAAATGTCACCAACAGTCAGTCAGCATACGAATCGCACATCGCATATCACTATCGCCAAGATCATGGCGAGCAAAAAGATGAATGTGCTGGTATACTCCGGTACGCCCTTTCCACACTTCCTCACACCCCCACCAAGATTACTAAACCCACCCAGGCAACGGCAGCACCACAGAGTCCGTCCGCCACTGTCTCTACACTCTGCGTCGGCTTCTCTCTCCATCGTATGCAGTCATCCCCGTAACAGGCGACACCCTCATCAAAGAACCCTGGTTCAGCACATGCGCCTTACTCGTCTTCCCCGGCGGCGCCGATCTAGGCTACTGCCGCACGCTCAACGGCGAAGGCAACCGCCGGATTAGTCGGTATGTAAATGCCGGTGGTTCTTATCTCGGTTTCTGCGCCGGAGGATACTACGGTAGCAGTAGGTGTGAGTTCGAAGTCAACGACCCCAAAATGGCTGTTGAAGGAGAGAGGGAGTTAGGTTTCTTCCCTGGAACTTGTAGGGGATTGGCGTTTGAGGGGTTCAAGTATGCGAGTGAAGCTGGGGCGAGGGCGGCGGAGATTAAGATTGAAAAGGGTGCTTTTGAGGGGGTTGATGAGGGGGTTGGTGATGTGTTTAAGAGCTATTATAATGGTGGGGGTGTTTTTGTTGATGCGGGGAAAATGGAGAGTAGGGGGGTGCAGATCTTGGCGAGTTATACGGAGGATTTGCATGTGGAGAGTGGAGAGGGGAAGGCGGCGGTTGTGTATCGGAAGGTTGGTGAGGGGCATGCTGTTGTTACTGGGCCGCATCCTGAGTAAGTTTCTCTCAGTCGTCTGTAGCGTCGTTGCTAACACACCTCAGATTCGCGCCTCAGAACCTAAGCAAGATACCCAGCTTACCTTCGTATGCTACCGTCATCAGCGACATCGCAGCTACAGATGCTACTCGACTTGACTTTATGCGCTTGATCCTCCGCAAACTTGGACTGCAGGTCAACGACCAGGAACAAGCGGTACCGTCCCTTTCCCGCCTGCATCTCACCGCTCATAACCTATCAGACGTTGCTGAACTCGTCGCTACGTGGAGTGAAATCATCACTGTAGTCGATGGGGATGAGTATATCAAGGGCGAGAACGATGTATTTCGCATTGAAAAAGAGGGGAGCGCGTGGAGCGTCAAGGAGTTGAAGAGGGCTGTCAGCGCTGTGTCAGAGAAGCTGCCTACCCTTGCTTCTGTTACGAGCAGTAGTAAGGAAGATGTTGAAGAACAGTCTAAAGAGGAAGACCCAAAGAAGAAGAAGCCCAAGACCCCAGAAGAAGAGATCCAAGACTGCATCACCTACACATCCACCACGCTCCCCGACCAAATCGTCTCCTACGAAAAGATCATCAAAGTCATAACACCCCACTCGAAAGCCCTACCATCCCCCGAAGAAACCCCCTTCCACCACGAAGCCTTCTACTTAAACCTTCACCACTACCACACCAAGCTCCGCAACCCGAACGCCTCCTTCGGCAAACATCTCATCTACGCCGACGTCGTAACCTCCACTAACACGCTCCTCGAGAAGAACCCGTCCCTATTACGCAGCCTACCAAACGGCTTCACCATAACAGCGACCACGCAAATCGCGGGGCGCGGCCGCGGAAACAACGTTTGGATCGCGCCGCCGGGGGCACTCATGTTTAGTACCGTCTTGCACCATTCCTTCACGCTGAGTCAGAGTGCGCCCGTGGTGTTTGTGCAATACCTCGCCGCCCTCGCCATCGTCCAAGGCATACAGTCCTACGCTCCGGGCTACGAAAAAATCCCCGTCAAGCTAAAATGGCCAAATGACATCTACGCGCAACTCCCCGGCTCGTCCAACAACCCCGTTGTGAAAATCGGCGGGATTTTGGTTAATAGCAGTTACTCTGGTTCTACGTACGATGTTGTTACGGGGATTGGACTCAACCTGAGTAACGCGTTGCCGACTACGAGTCTAAACCTCCTGGCAAAGAGTTTAAACCCCCCGCTGAAAGACTTTACGCCAGAGAAGTTGCTGGCGAGTATACTTGCGCATTTTGAGACGTTGTACAGTACGTTCACGCAGAGTGGTTTTACGCGCGAGATGGAGGAGTTTTACTACGCCAACTGGCTTCACACGGATCAGTTGGTTACCTTGGAGAGTGTGGAGGGTGGTGGTGGTGGGGTGGGTGGGTATAACGGTGGGGGTGCGGTGAAGGCGAGGATCAAGGGGATTACAAGGGATTGGGGGTTGTTGCTTGCGGAGGAGGTTAGGGAGGTGGATGGACGCGGGACGGGGAGGGTGGTGCAGGTGCAGAGTGATGGGAATAGCTTTGATTTTTTTAGGGGGTTGGTTAGGCGAAAGGTCTAGCTGTGGAGGGGTGGGCTGATGAGGATATGGGATGAGGGTGTGTGATGAGAGTGTAAGGATACTAGCTGATATTCCTAGATGAAAGATCAAGGTTTCTATGACTATTCAGCATCATCCACGTCATTCTGACGTCTGCGCCTCTCAGCTCGACATTTGTCCATCTCGCCAAACCAAGGGCAATCTGCGTACCCAGAATCCCATAGACTGCCAATCCCCGCCATTTATCTCTGCCACCCCCAACGGATAAATCACCAGCCTGGGCTCGAGCTTGTCCGATCTTATGAATCTAGCGCACAGCCTCTTCTCCTCGTAGCAACAGGGGCAAGCCCTCGTCGAATAGATCTCCCTAGGCTTTTCTTGTTGGTCTCCACCACGCTCAGCAATATCATACTGTTCTTGATACCACTCCCTGGAACCCAGAACCAGCGCTGATTTAGGTTCCTCTGGTTCGGGCGGGTGAGGTGCGTCGAGTAGACTGAATACACAGGTGTCCGCATCGTTCACTTCATTCATCATCTTCCGATACTGCGTCCTGTGCCTCGGCTTCCTGAGGAAATCTTTGTTGAATTTGCGTGTCATCTCCTTGACGAATGCGATCGGAAATTCGTCCAGCTCTTTGAACTCGAAGCCTTCCCCGATGGGTACCCGGAAAACCACATCGATGTTGCGCATGAGTGAACTTTCGGTTGTAGTTCTGAACCTCCCGCCTGCGCAAGTTAGTTCTGTATCGGCAAGGTCTTCAGTATAGTCCTCGTCACTGCTGCACCCATCTTCGCTGTCGATGAGGCTTAGATCGAACATGACAGAATACTCTTGGATTTCTTTCCAGGGTATGGGTACAACTTCATCGGTAGTCGCATCGGTGTCGACGTTGGTGTCGTCGGCGGCGGCGTTGGCATCTCCTTCTGGTTCATCACCGACAACGATATCCGCCTCCTCCTCATCTGAAATCTGTGTCTGGACCTGGTCTTCTTCCTCTGCCTCTGACTCTAGGCTTACGGTTCTTGTCCTCTTTCCTGCTTGCGCAAGATTGCTTCCTCTTCTCTTCGCGCTCGTAGTTGATGATCGGGTTGCTCTTGGTCTTGGGGTCTGGGCTGGCTGTGACTGTGGAAGGTGTGCGGGTCGCGATTCTGTCTAGCCGTTAGTCGTCATATCGTGACTGATCGCACTTGCACTCACCTTTGCTACCACGCTTCGCACGCCCGCGAAGAGTCCGGCCTTTGCTACGGACCGCATCGCCGTCGTCATCAGCGACGTCGCCGCCATCTTTGTCTTCCACCGGTGCTACCCCACCGTCTGCTTGAGCCGCTGCAATCTCTTCGAACACCTGTGTCGCGATAGTATTGAGGCTTTCTCTGGAAATGCCAGTCTTGAGTCCACAGGTGATGACGTCGATGAGTTCTTCGCCGCTCATGCCTACGAGAAGACCGCTTCTTGCAGCTGCAAGTGCAGGGTTACCGGATAGCGCTAAGAGCGCATCGTGGTAGTTTTGGACCGTTGACATGGTGAATTGGTGGATTGAACGGGGTCGGCGGGAGTTTGTGTAGGTAGAGAGTGTGGGAGACGGGGAAGAAGCTGGCGAGAGAATACAAGGTGAACGTGGGTCTGAATGCGGCGCTAGTCTAGTCGGTGAGTGACACGGCGACGAGCGCACCTTTACTTGCGCATCGATTCTCACATCTTGATGTCCATATATTAACGTTTTGCACGGCTACTAGAAGGTAAAAGATGCTGCTGAGCTTTTTACTCAATGTCTTTCGGTGATTAATGCAAGGAGGAGTGTATTGGCCATGAGCTGTATCTACACAGCCATTGATTGAAGTGTACCCCAGAAAGCCACAATCTCTTTTCCGTCTTCGATTGTAAACTTGGGTGTCCATGTATACGTCTAGGATAGGTCTTGTTGTTGATATCTTCATCATAGTATGCATAAAAATGGCGAAGATCTTTATACATGGATTGTGGTGTTAACACCACACA
This sequence comes from Alternaria infectoria, assembly GCF_024043175.1. NCBI lineage: Eukaryota > Fungi > Ascomycota > Dothideomycetes > Pleosporales > Pleosporaceae > Alternaria > Alternaria infectoria. Next base: position 1,651,978 of record NW_026250695.1, read on the forward strand.
TTTAAGATGCTTATGAACTAACCCAATACTCCATGTCGTCTGCATCTACATCATGTAGCGCGTCGTAAGGCAAGGGCAGGAAGACGAGCTTGACAACTCCATCGATCATGAGCAGCCGAGCGCACAAACGCTTCAAATCGACGCAGCGTCTACACGCTTGCTCTGTTTCACGGGTTGCCCCAATTGCCATATCACTCCTCTGAGCGACCTGAAAGTTGACGCAACAACGCTTATCGATTCTCCTGTCTCGCAGTCTCAATAGCTTGCCCCATTCTGACACGTGGCGATCAGTGGAGAGAAAGTCCTTGTCGAACTTTTGAATGATCAGAGCACCCAAGTTGCTTTCAGGGACGAATGGAAGGTAGATCCTCTTTTTCATATCATCGTAATCCCATCCCTTGTAGTAGACAATCTCGATAGGTGGAACGGTCTTGTCGTCTATCACCTGCTCCGTCGAGCACCGAAGCGTCACCTTTCTGGCGGATGGTGCCTGTGTGGCGGCTACAGGAGTCTTATTGGGCCTGGATCGCTTGCGAATCTGGGTGCCGGAAGACGACGGAGTCGGTCGCTTCTCTATTGCTGGTTGGCCTGTTCCAGGATCATTGTTGATCGTGATGATCTCATCCTCTGCTGCTGTATACTCAGTGAATTTTCTCAGAACTGGGCTCAGTCTACTCACATGACTGCTGGATGTCATCTCCGTGCGGTTGCTCACTCTTGACGCTAGCCGTCGCGACACAGCCACCGTCACCGTTGACTGAGGCCGGGTCCCTAGCGATGACGTCCAAGATGACTGAAACGATGTCCTCCAAGCCGCCGCGCGCGAACTCTCTTCCCATGACCTTCTTCAGGAGTTCCGAAAGGTCGTCGTCATTGATGCCTTGGAGAAGATGTTGGCGGGGTGTGGCAAGCTGCTCGTTTCCGGAAAGCGCCAGCAAGGCCTTGAGGTAGGAATCGACGGTCGACATGGCGAGTTGTGCTGAGTGGAATGAGATGTAGGTTGGAAGGTGAAGGAAAGAGCGGCGTTGCGGTTGACTGCGCGGCGCGGCGCAACGGAGGTAGCGGTGGTGACGCGCGGGTTGGGAAAGTGCAAACGGACGAAATGACGCACATGCATCGACAGAAGATGAACACTATTAAACCAGGCAGAAAGAATCAAAACACAGTTTAGAACCGATCTTAATCAACGAACCCATCATAAGCGCCGTATCCGTCCTTCCTCTACTAGCTATCGCGGCCTGGGGATGAAGCCCCTTGAAGTCGGGCCTCTCGTATCCAGAATCAATCTCGCGGTCTGGTTGCCAGGATTCCATGTCAACGGCCGGATGGCAGCTTTATACACGCCAGCGAGGCCTGTTTAGGAAGGGATAGCGGGCCTGAGCAGCATCTCTATTGCTAAACCTCTCCAAGTAAGCAGCCTGACCAGTACCACGAGGGCGAAATTCGTGCATTAAACCTCGCGCAGTACCTCTGTTGCGCGTCCTCTCCCAGTAGGCGACCTGACCGGAACCATGAGGGTGGCCTCTGGGCATAAAACCCCTGGATACTGGTGGACTTCCTCCTGCGCGCGTTGGCTGTTCCTTTATAGTATCGGGGCGTTTTTGCGCTTCTCGGCCTCGTTTGGGATTCGAATTGGTGGACACAGATGCTATCATTGACGAGCCCGGGGTTTGAATAAGCGCGCTGTCATCTACTTGAAAGTCTACATTAGTCAGGGTTACGATTGCCTAAGGATAATTACATTGTCTTACGTTTGGATCTCAGCATGGTGACTCCGTTGTCGTCGTCTGAGTCTGGTTCCATCTTGATCACGATCTCGCCATCTTCAATGGCATCTTCATGCTTCACTTCGACTTCAATCTCTCCATCTGAATCATGCGCGAGCTTCGAGCGAGAATCCCTTGCGATAACACCCAGCATGACTAGCGCAATTTCCTCTAATCCTTCTCTTTCGAACTCGGACTTCACACCTTGGATGACAACACGCGAGAGCTGATTGTCGCTGAGTTTCTTGAGTATGTCCTTGCGCGTGTCGGTGTCTGGTTGGCTGTGAAACTGCGCGAGCACGGCTTTGAGATCACTATCGTAGTATGACATGCTGAGTGGTGATGGAAGAAATAGCCCTGTTGTGTCGTTGTTTGCGACACAGCGCGACGCCAGCGTGTTTCCTGCGATGTCTCGTGGGTAGACAGGGAACGAGTGATGACCCAGCGAAGGTATTAGTGAAAGATAAATGGCGTCACCAGCTTCCAAAGCCACCACAGCTGCGACTGTGTGGACCAGGAGAAGCTGTTAGTGTTGATCTTTGTTTTGCGAAATGTTTGCCGGATGCTGTGTAACGCCATACAACTGCACCGCGACTAAGCGGACGCGTAAGCACGTGACACCATCACCAGCGGCATGGTATTACGTGCTAGAAGATGCTGTCAAACTGCCGGGTTGAGAAATTTCAAATCCGGTCTCGAAAGCAAATCGAAAACTGTCGCGAGCGTCACTTGAAGAGTATACTGTGGTACAGTTGGCTGTGGCGACTGTTGCTCGTTTGTCCGTATTTGGGCAGGAAGTTGGCCAAGCATTTGGCTGCTGACATTGCCCATACCCCGCCCGCATCGAGCGCTTACATACGACTAACAAGATGTCGAAGAATTTGCATCGACCGTTTAGACTCCTACTAAGTCAAAATCGAGTCAATTGGAGATCACATCGCGCGATATCTCAAACCGCTGCACATCGATGACGTCATGCCGGACGCTAAACCCGGCGACAGCATAGCGACCCGACAATGTTGGGAGTGCTTCAAACGCCGCCTGGTGTGCGATCGCACCCTGCCGCTATGCAGGAAATGTACCAAGACGGGTAAGGAATGCCCGGGATATAACGACCAGAAGCCGTTGCAATGGGTGAAACCGGGACACGTGACGATCCGTCCGAAGAAAAAGAAGAAGGAAAGCCGGCCAGCAACATCCGCCATCAGAGCAGGAGACTCCGAGAGACTCGCGCGCATCATTTCAATTGGACCCGCTGCTACTCCCGGGGTAACTAAAGAGACGGGTCTATTAGAGCTCCTCGGACAAGGAGGGTGCTCGTTGCTGGTGTCCAAAGAGCTTCAGCTTACTCCAGAAGAGATCGAACTATCCAAGAGCCAATTTGCCAACCTATTGGTGGAAGAAGACAAGCCAGCATGGTGGCGCAACCCGGGAATCGAGAATCAGGTCGACACCATTGAGCTAATAGCTGCAGAGGCCGGTGCGGGCTGTGGAGTGGGTGAGCGTATCATGTGCATCGGCAACAAAGACCAGATCAAGGAAGTAGTAGAGAGAGGTCAACACTGGGAAGCCGCGCTGCTATTACAGTCGAACAAGAGACCTCTCGAGAAGATACAGAGACTGCTGCAGATCATGGAGATGAACAGACTTCCGTCGTACGATTTCTTGTCGGATGAGACACACGACGTGGTACAAGCTATCAATTACTGTACGTGCGCAAAGCTAAACTGAATACCTGTACTAAGTCTCATAGTCAACACTAGGATTTATCCGGATATCCAAGAGACGGACTGCCTAGCACCCAATCCTGCAGTGGTGCACTTCCCAGTGTGGGCTTTGCATATACTTGCTCCGCCAATGCACTACACTACTGTCTGCCTGAGTCTCAACTACCACTTGACCTCGTTGCCTCCAGGTAAGGACCGTGCGACCATCGCAAACAATCGCCTCAAGATATACCATTATCGAGGCCTTGCTATACGCGCTCTCAATGAGAACGTCGCGAGGAAGGAAACGCGCAGTAGTGACCAGACAATCGCCAGCATTCTTATGTTCCTGGCAATGGAGGTACACTCTGACGAATCTGACACGTGCGGGTCCGAAAGGCTGATTGTTCTCTTAGGTACATAGCTCTACAGATGTTGACTGGAGGTCGCATGCAGATGGCATGAAGCGACTGATAGATATGCGTGGTGGCTTTGAATCACTACGACGCACAGTACCTCACATGACATCAGCGCTAGTGATCTTCGTACTGTTAGTATAACTCGACGATTGCGAAGAATGTGGCTGACACTATGCAGCATCGTAACCTTTTCGAACAGTCTTGGTCCAGCATCGCATCAGATCAGTATCACCAAGCCGATCGAACAGCACATTGAGGAAGTGGAGAAGGTGTATAGCCTTATTCTCCCTTATACACTGTGTCCGTCAAGCCTCTTCATCGAGATCATTCGCATCAACTGCCTCCGTCAAGAGCTCAGCCTCTCGCCCATCGTGGACCCGCATCAGTACGCTCAAGATGCACGCAGCATTCTCTCTCGTATCGAATCCTTCGGCCCAAGCGAATGGGTGCAGTCCAAGGATCAGAAAGATGACTGGCAGCCAATCGCATCGATCTGGCAGTCTGCAATCGCACTCTACTGCATAATGTCCTTGCAAGCTGTTGACATCCTTCCTAGCGACACAGAGATGGATCTCATGCGAATGCGGCATCGTGATCGTCTGCTCAAAGATTTGAAGGCTGCTACACCATTAAAACAGTTAAAGAAGATATCAACATTTCCACTGTGCGTACTTGGCGTGGAAGCAGGCTTTCACGTTCAGCAAAGTACTCAGATCTGGATTGAACGGCATTTGGAGGAGCATGCCCGCCTTCTTGGCAGCAACAGTCCGTTGAAGGCACGAGAAGTACTCAGACGATACTGGCGGCGGAAGAAACCTGGTTGGAATGAGTGCTTTGATGAGCCGTAAGTGTTTCATGCCGGGAGTTTCCAGAGAGATGGCTAATGAGATCGATTTGCAGGTTTACAACTCTTGTACCAGCGGGTGTCTGCTAATCCTCCTGACGAATCGATTCGGTCCCGACGGTTATGCATAGACCGACTGAAGCATGGTTCGTTCACTGCTTAGGCGAGCCCTGAATCTAGTCTGAGAGGATCATCAACCGTTGCATGCTCCAGTGCTTCCCATCACCAAGATTTCTACATTCGATGGATCACCGAGATGCCGAAGTGCATGCGCACTTGTCTTGTTTGGGTAGTAAAGTAGCGAGCTGACCTGACTGCATGCAAGGGACTGAAGCGCCTTCTGATGCTGGCCAATGCCAATCCCAGAATTCCATCGCCGCCATCGTTTCTCCTCTTTCGTGCTGTTCGTCTTGGCCCTCTTGGCTTCCTAAAAGAGTTAGCGCTTATGACAGGCGGCTTTTGTGCACTCAAGGTTCGATGGCATTATGGCTTCATAGGTCACGTCCAAAAATGACGAGGACTCGGCTCCGATACGGCCCCTACGACTAGCACTTCGCGAAAGACGCCTCATCTCCTCCTGTTGCATCTGCAAGGCTGACCGCGTAAGGAATCGAAATTTAAGAAAAGTACTTATATTGCGATGAACTCCCAAGGTCTAACTAGACACCATCGATAACCGTCACAATCGCCGCACCGAAATGTTCTCGAAGACGACCCTTTGCCTCGCGTTCAACGCATGCTTCAACCTCGCTTCGACGGCGTCGCAAGCATCTTCTAAATATACCAAATGCTCTGAGGCTTCCGAGCAAATCGCGATCAACTGGACAGATGCATCCACGGTTCTGGGCAGACCCGACACCTATCTCGGAAAGCTGGCTGTACCTCTTGACTATACGCTGCCCCATTCGAACAACAACACCCTCACCCTCAACATCCTGAAAGTCAAAGCGATCAAAGAGCCCAAGCTAGGGAGTGTGTTGACGAACTGGGGCGGTCCGGGCTTGCCCGCAACCGATTGGCTTCTGCAACAAGCTCGTTATGTCCTTGCGTAAGTTGCTCCTTGTAATGTAGATGCTGCAATCAGGTGCTAATGACTCTTCTTCCGCAGCATGACAGGTGGCCAATACGACATCATCGGTCCCGACCCCAGAGGCACTGGTACTACAATGCCCGTAGATTGTTACAAAGACGACATGGAACGGATGGTCGCGACGTTGCGGACACCAACGAGGACCAACTCATCCGATGTAGCGTTGGGCGCCGTTTGGTCCTACACCAAACAATACGCGGCACGCTGTCTTCAGAATGAGGCACTGAATGGATCATTGATGAGCACGGCTTTCGTTGCTAGAGACTTTATGAAGGTTGTCGATGCTCTGACTGTGGAAGGCGAGGATGGTCTTCTTCGGTACTGGGGTAAGTTGAAGAAGAGTGTCAGTATATGTGGATATGGACTAATCGACCTCAGGTATGTCCTACGGCACGTATCTTGGCCAGGTCCTAGCTGCTATGTTTCCGGATAAGATCGAACGAATGATGCTAGATGGTGTTCTTGACCCGCTCGAGTATCAACAAGGATGGTGTGTATCTTCTCAAAGTTGACTACAGTAGAAACTAACGGAGCGCCAGGGAGAGTGGACCGGCCGAATCCGCGCCAGTTGCCTTGGGACAGTTCACCAGACAGTGCATCGACGCTGGACCCTCATGCGCCCTCTTTCGCCCAAACCTCTCCTCCTCCGCGCTGTACGAACAGATCCAAAGCCCCACCGAAAGAGCCAAGCGCGAGCCAATCGTCATGGGCCCGAACGTCACAACGGATATCGTTACGTACGAAAAGATCGCCGAAGCTAGTGACACCGCTCTGCGCATGGGTCTGGCGTCCGGCTCTTACTTGGCTGGTTATCTCAACAGTATCATGATCCGCGACACTCCAGAATACAACCACACCCAGTATCTGCTCAACCGCTCCTTCATTGTCCAAGATGCTGCGTTGAATGCAGACAACACCCAGCTCATCCGCTGTTCCGATGCCATGTTTCGTGCTGACGAGCTTGCCGACATCGAAGAACGCGTCCGGCACATAACGGAGTTGAGTGATTGGAACAGCGATTACACTATCGGCGCTTATATCATGTGCTCGCTATGGAAGATCAAGGCGAAAGAACGGTACGAGGGTGACTTTAAGGCGAAGACGAAGAACCCCGTGTTGCTCATCGGTTCGCCATATGACGTCCGCACTCCAATCTCCGGGGCTTATGCGGCGAACAAGACGCTCGAAGGAAGTGTTGTGCTTCAGCACGATGGTCTCGGGGTAAGTTGGAGAGCAGTTTTCGGCTTCATGGACGGGCTTGGTCTTATGGACGGGTGTAATGTATTCGGGAGAGAACATCGCTAACGACATTGGTAGCACACGGTTATGTACAGCCCTGGGGCCTGCGCCATTACCGCAACGGCTGCGTATTTCGTGAACGGGACTATGCCGGAAGAAGGGACGGTGTGCGAGCAAGACTTTGGTATCTTCTCTGGCAAAAGTCTGAACGATACTCTCAATCTTCTTGGCGAGCCTTAGTCTTCCACAGCTTGGATTGTGAGACTTCGTGGGGGCATTGTCGAAACAATAGAGGAGGTGGAGGTTGATTCGTCGATGAAAATTGGATGGTGTGTTCGGAAGCTCATGGTGGGTGGTTGCTTCGGCATGAACGCTGGATGATCATTTCGTAGCTGCCTGTAGATCTTCCCAATGCGGCTCATTTCTACCGCGCTGCTCTTCTCTCTCGCTCCTCGATATGCATTGTGAGACGCTTGATGTGCCGCATGTGACTACTCATTAGGAGATAGAGAAGCTCGGGATACCTAATGGTCTACGTGCATTCCCCTCCCCAAATTTAAAAGGGACTCCGTTAATTCTGACGTATGCGCCGAGCGACACCGAAGTCTGGCCTGCGCGATACTTATCGTGCAAGGGAAATACGCACAGTTTGGGGCCCACGGCGTCCAGGATGACTCTGACACATAGACGCATCCGGCCATTGCAATGGTCACAAGCCCTGTCCTTGTCTCCTTCGGCTGAAGTGTACTTTGATGCGCCTGTGCTGCGGTACAAATAGTGGTTGACACACATTCCCCTCTGCATGAAGCGCTCTGTATATCCCACTATTGTCCGATACATTTGACCCGTTTTCGAATGCGGTATGTAGTCTTCAATGAACTTTGCGTGGATCGCTCGACCGTCTCCACCTGCCAGGTTATGGAGAGGTAGCCAGGCGCCACCTCCATGGGGATCCGGAGCCCATATACCTATTCTCAGTCTGGGATTTGGGTCGCTTACGGAGCCTGCGGGAAATGTGATGGGAAATGCGATGAAGTTCCAATCCGTCGTAGAATTTTGGTTCGAGGACAGCATCACCGGTGGCGCTATTGAACTTCTTTCAGCCTCATCTTTAACAGGATCTTCTAGATCGATAATCTTCGGAAGTATCGGTGGGTGCTGGTCGTTTTGTCGTAGAATGATCTGCATCCTATTCGTGTCACTCGTGTCCTCGGCATTGTCCTCGTCTTCACGTAGATCAATGGTGTTGCATGATGATTCACGAATCGGCTCATTCTTGATTGCCTTCCAAGCAGCTTCCTGCGACTCGCTATCGGAATCGGGGACGGTGCGCTTTCGCTTGGCCACCGACGTGGTTGTTGCCGTCATAGTTCCTGTGTTGTGTTTCTGGAGTGCGCCTGGATGTGCGACAGGTGCGGAACCCAGGTATTCTGCGTAGATGTACATGAGCTCTTGTCTCATATGCCGAGGATCTTATATTTACCAGTCTTTGGAACTGTCATTGGCTCGATATTCGGATTCTCTTTGAGAATGTTGAGCATTGCGCAGACCAATCGCTCTCGTACCTTTCGGTTGGTACATCCGGTTATCCCTTCGACGGCAACGATTTCCAGCTCTTCCCAGTTCAGGCCATCAATGAGCCTCATGCGCGCATCGGCGAAATCTTCATCACCGGAGAGTTTAAGTAGCGCCTTCAGATACGAGCTCGTCATCGTGTAGATGCGCACACGTTAGTGTTGCTGTGGTGCGAGGTGAGTAGCCGGCACCGGATGTTTGTTGATGACGCCGGGCGGCATTCCCCGGCGGAGCTAAGGACTAGCGCATCGTCTGAAGCTTGGACCAGCGAACACCAAAGGTTTGCGAATCTGCATCGTGCCCAGCATCCTTCACACACGATTTTATCTCGCGGCCACTTCACAACAATGTCAAGGGCGAAATCACGCATCAACAAAGGGCTTAGATGATCGTCAGTAAGGCCAATAGCTGTGAGAACGCACACCATCAAACAGCAGATGATATTATTATTGTTGATTACACGGGTAATCTACCGCTCCGCCGTCTCACTCCTTTTCCGCAGCAGAAAAGCCCCGAACACCCTACTTGACCGCCCGATCAAAACAAACGAATAAGAGTCTATGTCGCGTCAGGATTTTCATGCCTTCCGTTTCGAGACTAATGTAGACTCAAGCATACCTGCTCATTTTCTGTCTCGCCGCCTGCCTCTTCGCCATTATCCTCCCATGACCCAAACAGCAATGGAATTCAGCGTCTTGCCTTCACGGAGCACTTCAGGTAGCGGGAAGACGCAGAGCTTTGTACCGGAACCATCAGCTACGACTCGTACACATAGGCGCTTTGTGCGAATGCAGGTGTCGCAAGCCCTATGCTCGTTTCCATGAGCCTTCTCGAAAGCAGAGTGAGCACACCCCCTCTGCCAGATGGCGATGTTGACGCATTTACCCTCGGTTTTATAGCGTGCTGCGTTCCTAGCCATCGCTCCATATGCCGCACGCTTGGGTCGGTTGAAAGCAAAGTCCGTCAGGAATCTTGCATGGATACTGCCACCCAATCCAAGGTCGCCAAGGGGCCGCCATTCCTCCTTCCCAAAAATGTCGATAACCCATGCACCTATCCTCATCTTTGGTACAGTGAAGGTTGTGGGGCGTATGTCGATGACATTGATGTCGGCGCTGGCGTCTGCGGGGGTCTCATCTTGTAGGTCGTGGCCATGTTTCGCGGTCGTACCCTCCCAGTCTTCATCGTCATCTTCTTCTTCTCCTTTGATACCGTCATTGGCCGCGCTCAGCGCGGCCACTTTGTGAAGTCGGACGTCGAAGTGATCTGCGTTTTCCGCGGCCTTCCTTTTGGGTTGGATTCTCTGCGATGATGTGCCAGATCTTGCGGGATCGTGCGCGTCGCGAGTGGGTGTATGTTGAGGTCGTATAGGATGCTGAAGGCCTGTGTAACCATTGATCAGTAAGCGATTCTCACTCAGCCTTCAGCTTCTTACTGTTTTTTTGTGGCAGTCAACTCGGACGTCGCGCTCTGTTCTGCGTCGATGTGATGAAGCATTCTGTTGCTCAATTGCTCAAGTGTTTTGCGGGTGGTGCAGCGCTTCAAGCCGTCCTGGAGTAGAGTACGGAGTTCATCGTCGCTGAGACTTTGCACGAGCTTCAAGCGCGCGTCGGCGAACGCATGACCGGAGAAAGCGAGCAGAGGCTCGAGGTAGGATTTCGCCATATTCTGGATATTGAGCGCTTCGAATTCAGAATCGGATATGGTCCAGTGCGAGCGAGGCAAATTTCGATTTGTTTACATCCAGGCAGGTACGATGCGCTAGCGCCAGAAACGGGAATACGTCAGAGCAAACGGGAGCACCACCACGAGCACACATAACGTTAGAGATTGTCCATTCGTTAAGGGCTGATGGTGTGCATTTCGCAAATTGCGACACACGATTCAGCCATGCGAGACTAATTCTGTCATCCCCGCCGCCATCACCACCCCAAATTCGGCTGCGCGACGAAGTCATACACAAATACCTGCTCGAGCAACGGGTCCGTCTCATTCTGCGGCGATGTCAGCTTCAACACTTCTGCGACGACGGAAATGTCACATACTTTCAATTTATCATGCGTGGGATCTTTGTCAAACACCTGTCTCGCGGCTTCGTCCTACTCATCGTCAGCACTTGCGTCTCGCTTGCGTCACCATCCACTCCATACCTTGAAGACTACAACGAACCCCAAATCCCATACACTCTCCCTCTTCACGTTTGTCAGGTTCAATGGCGTATTCAGCGGTCTTCCTCCTTTTGGTCCTTCGATCAGCAGCTCCGGATGCTCAGCGTAAAGCGCGAGAAAGGCGGATGCGCGATCGCCTTTTTGCTCCGCGGTGACGTTGGGTAGGAACCGGAATGTCGCTATGCGCGTGACCGGGGATGTATCGGTGGAGTTGGGCGTTGAAGTGGACATTGTGAACGAAGAAGCAAGGCTAAAGTAGGCGACGAGGGCCGTGAGGAGGTGGAAGTGGAGTTGCATTGTGCTGAAATAAAAGCGGCGGGGTATGCGCTTTAAGCAATGTAAGACGGAACAATGCTGTGCGACTTCCACCAGGGCGTAACACCATAAATGAGGAAAGCCGTTGTGCATGCAGTCGGTCGCGATGCTGACCGCGTATTGGTGCGCTAAACTTTAATCTGACCTGCATGCGGAGGTGGGGATAGGCGGGCGGAGAGCCGAAGTCACCACATCACATGCGCATCGATGCACGTTAACAGTCCTTATGAAGTTTTATTGTATTATCACTTTTGAGAATACTGTAACAATGCCAACCCGACTTTTTCGCGCCAATCGCAATGACAAAGGAGACAAAGAAAGAAGAATAATACAAGAGTATACAGCTGGCCAGAGATCGCAGAACGCAAGAACATCCAAATATGGCGCCAGATAAACTAAAGAGATGGACGCACTTTAGGGCAAGCCTTCTTGACTTGCGCTCAGTGCGACGGCGATGAGAGTCCGGTGAACCTCCAGTCGACTCAAAATCGTTCGACGTTGAGGGTCGGTTGGGTGTGGCAGATGAGCCAAGCCACTTTTGTGGCCATGGTCTCATCGCAGCTGGGTGAAGGAAACACCTTTGTGTTCCAACTATCTCCAGGTAGTATCCACCAAGTATCTTGGTGGTGGATGGCCAATGAGTCGTCAAGACCTTTAGCCTTGCGCTCATCCCGACCGGTGGTTCAAGCCTCTCTGGGTCTAGAACTCATCTCGGTCGTCAGATGTCAAGTCTCTCTGGACGGATTCAGCTGAGCCAGTGTAGTAGGTATGATCCCGATGGGCGCGGCGAAGGGGTGGAGGATGAGGCAAGACCTTAGACTTGCACTCATCCCGACCGGCGGTTCAAGCCTCTCTGGGTCTTGAACTTATCTCGGTCGTCAGCTGTCAAGTCTCTCTGGACGGATTCAGCTGAGCCAATGCGGTAGGTATGGACCCGGTGGCCGCGTCTCTCTGGGCGCGGCGAAGGGGTGGATGATGAGGTGAGCTCTTTGAGCTTGCACCTTGCCGACTGGGTGGTGGAGTCTCTCTGGACTTTGCATCAGCTCAGGCGGCGTCGGCGTGGTAGTAGATAAGGTGCGCTCCTTGAACTTGCACCTGGTCGATTGAGTGGTGAAGTCTCTCTGGACTTTCGACCACCTTGACTGACGGCCGTCGATGTTCTTTGTCATGATCGGCCGGAATGAGTGTCGGCATAGCTTTAATGGGCGCCCGCTTTGGGCGCGGAGGTAGATGGGGAAAGCTCTTTTGGCTTTCGTTCGGAAGAGATGTTGTCCTGACTCAGCGAAGATGCGGCGAGCGATGGAAGCCTTTTCGACTTCGATGCAGGTAGGTTGTTGAGTCGGCGATAAGTATGTGGACTACCGATGGTCTGGTATCTCAGAAGAAGGATTAGGCTCAGCGGGCTTAGCGGATTAGCCCGGATGAATGCGCACTCTAGAGGCCGCGGCGTTGAAGCACTGAGCGACGACGCTCGACGGTACTTCGCTTCTTATCCTTTGCATCCTCCTTTTGGCGAGCCTCGCGCTGTTTCACGACTACTTCCTTGGTCACGAACTTCTTGTTGCGACCTTGACGCTCAACTTGCTCTACCTCGTCTGAGAGGCTGGCGCTGCGACGGCGCTTTACACCAAGAGAGGAGGCGGAAGATGGCGTAGGTGACGGAGCTGGAGGAGCTGACGGAGCGGAAGCTGACGGAGCTGACGAGCCGGCAGCGGTCGTCTTAGCCTGAGATAGTCGAGCAGAGCGACGCGGGTTGATCTCGACGCGTCCGGACGTCTGTGAGGTCACTAAACCGGGAGGGCTCAGGAAGGATTGACTGCCAAAGCGGCTGCGGGAAAAAGAGTTTGCGAAACCTTGAGTCTGGCTGAGAGGGCTTTGCGACCGACCCAGAGTCTGCTGCGACTCACCAAGGTACGTGGTGTCGGGCGTTTCCTGGAACTCATTTTTGACACCGGACACCGAAGACTGGAAGCCCGAAGAATTGGACGAGCCAATGGAGCTCTGGAAGCCGGGGGTGTCGTCCTCGACCTTGATAGCGGGTGCAGCGGATGGTGCTTGCTTGGCAGCAGGGCGGGTCTTCTTGATAGTGCTTAGGTTATCAGAAGTGAAGGAGATGGCGTCGGGGTCCATCTCTTCGAAAGCGTTGAGGGTGCGCTTGGCGCTTGTGATCGTGGCCTTTTCGGCCTTGATGGCGGGCGTAGGAGGAGACTTGGAGTCGGCGGTGCGATGAATCTGGTTATGGCGCTGGACGTCGCTGTCATCCCTATCTTCTACCTTGACGAGGTTGTCCTCAGTGATAGCGACGGGTGCGCGCTCGATGATCTTTTCTTCACCGACATCGAGGTAGTCGTCGGCGCGCCCTCGATTCAATGAGGTCGGCTTCATGGTGTTGGCCGATCCGATCTCGGTCTTAATGGGTCGATCGATCTCGACCTTGACGGCAGGCTCTTTCGCGAACTTAACGGAGTTCTGGATCTCGGCCTGTGCAGACTGCTCTTTCTTGACCTTGGTCGGCGTCTTCACAGCTGCGACTGACTTCTCTTTCAGAGGCCAGCCTTGAAGCAGCGAGTTCACGCTGACGGACATCGGCGGTTGCAACATGGATGGCGAGACTGGTTCGCTCCACGGGACGTCCATGAAATACTCGTTGATATTGCGAGGCTTGCCGAACCGCGAGAAGGTGTCGGGGTTCGATCGATGAAGCGTCCTCGCAGGTGAGTTCGAAGTCGCGCTCTGATCCTGGAGCTGAGCCCGCCTATCGCGAAGACGAGAGCTGTTGTCCAAGTCCGCCTGGAGGTTGGGACGTTTGGGATCGAAAGGGATTGGGTACGCCTCCAGCTTGTCGTTGAGGTATCGGGTGAGCTCTTGGGAACAGCCGGGGGAGAGCTTGACGCCGTGCTTCTCAAGAATGTCCTTGATGTCATGCGAGAGATGATGAGGACTCTGCTTGAGCAAGAAAGCTCCTGTGCGACAAGTCAGTATACGGAAAGACGCACAGAGACGCGAGCGCGGAGGTGCTAACCGGTGACGGGACGCATCTTGAGCGCGGCCTCCTGGTTGCTGGAAGGGGTGGAAGACATCGTGTGAGTGGACTTGAAAGAGCGTGAAGTAGATGGATGTTGACGACGAATAGTAGTGGGTAGTGTGCTTTGGAATGCGAGCGGCTCTGATAATGCGCGGAATGCAGGAAGCGGGTGGTATATAAACAGTGATGGTCTGAGCTGTCGCGTTGCTTTCTCGGGGGCGGGGTATTGCGGTCTTATATCGAGACTAATGTTGTGATTGCCTAGAGGCAAGTATTCACTATGTGGTCATAGGTCGCAAGCACAATGTAAAGCGCGAGGTCGGCGCAAGCGACGCCGAAAGCAATGAATGTGTCGCGACATTTTTCTAAATCGCGCATTCAAGCACTTCATTGCGAAAGTACCCCTCTTTGTAGCGCTGGGTAGGTCGACGAGGTGAGTAGATGCGCAGTCACGTGCTGTCATATTCACTTCGATGACACCGCGTTCGGTGCTTGAACCCGCAACCGACGTAGCAAACGTGCCCCGATATCTTCGTATTCAATAAGCGCACCACCTATGGATCGCTTAGCGCAGGACTTCGTGCTACGCGCACAGTTTTAGTATACTGACCTAACACAGCCTCGTATATTCAAAGCCTGTACCAGCTTTTCAGTCACATATCCATGGTTCTGCGATCGGAACGAAAAAATTGTGAAGATGTTTTGGCGATGCGCATTCTGCCCGTTCGGTCGCCAGCTCTCCTCCTCTATCTTCTCGCGGATTCCCCGTTGTCGGTAAGGCAGTGACGTTGGCGCAGGCGTTCGCACTTCCCTATTCCGATTGAATCGCGCGTTGAACTTCTCGCATTCACCACATACGGCAACCACCACCTCGTCCACCACGGTACGAAGTGCAGTCACCCACCTCCTCTGTACACTCCACGCACCATCTTCGCGTTTCGCTGGTACATTATCGCGCAACTGTAGTCAGCAACCTTATAATAATATTACACCACATAGAGTAGTCACGGCACTCATCGTATACTGTAACATCCAAGATGGTCGACAAGATCGGGCGTCCACGAAAGGCTGTAGGCAGCAACGACCCTTCCGGAAAGGGCGATAGCGCTCCGAGAGGCCGCCAACAACGCAAGGCCTCATCAGAAACAGAAACATACTACAGTGCCCACGACGGCTTCGAAAATGCGCCCATGCAGTCCGCAGCACTAAGCGCAGCACAACAACGCGACTTCGAAGAAGCGCAAGCGGAGCCAGAACCACAATCTCGCTCGGCCAATATCCGCACCAGCACCGCCGCTGAGTCGCAAATCGGTTCCGACGAAGAAGAAACCCCTCCTCAGCCCTTATCCGCTTCCTCGTCCTCTTCATCAAGCTGGGAAGACCTCCCATCGCCCCAAACGTCTTCCCTTCCGAGCGCCACACCCTTCCCCGGCACTTGGCCCGCCGCACTGCACGATACCAGCGCCGCGCTGTCCGAGGTCTCCACTGCAACCCTTTCTTTCGCCAGCGCCCTCGCATCGTCTGGCATCGGCCGCGCATCATGGAGTATCGGCGCAGCAACTCTTTCCTCCACCAACCGTGCGGCCCTCTCTTTCACCACCTGGGGCATGGAGAAAACAGGCGTCATGCCGAATGAGCTTCCCAGACCAATGAGAAGGTGGATCCAAGGGAAGGAAGAGCGAGATAGAAGGAGGCGACAGGCTGAGCAGAGAAGAAGGGACAGGAGGAGAAGAGAGCGGGATGGACAAGTGTTCACCGGAGGAGTGGATGAGGAAGGGGGGTATGTGCTGGCTACGCATGAGATGGATGGTACGCTGAGGTTTGAGGGTAGGGGGCCTTTGGATATGCGGGAAGAAACTGATGGACAGGAAGGAGAGCAGGAATTTGTGCCGGGAGGATCTGAAGAGAGTGAGGAGCGGGAGGCTGAACATGAAGACGATGGCCTCACGCGAGTGTTTGAGTTCGACGATGATGATGATGAAGACATGTAACAGACGGGGGTAGATAGACGAAGGATTATGCGATGTAAATGTAACCACGACAATATATGATGAAGCCAGCTAACACTAAGTCACGCGCCTAAAACGAGATGCCTCGTACAACAGCCCATGTCACCAATGCTGTCCCCAATCCCCACTATCCCACACATCTACAAATTGACAAACTTCGCCGAGTTGCACTGCGTATCACTAGCAATCGGCTTCCCATTGAGCGCAATCTTGAGATGTCCCTCCCAAGTACCCCCATGGTCCATCTTAAAGCAAGCAGCATCATACCCATTCTCCTGCATCCACTTCAACTCCCTCTCAACCGCATTCCTAATCGTCTTAGACTCAGATGTCGTGTCGCACTTCGGGCCCGAAGTGGTCGCGTAGTACTGCCACACGGCGCCGTCGACGTTTCCGGAGATCACGGAGCAGCTGTTGACGTCGGATTGGCCTTTGATGTAGACGGCGAGGTAGTTGGCGATGGAGACGATGGCGAGGGTCGCGGTGGCGCCTTGGCTGACGAAGCCGGCGGCGACTTCGATGTCGGTGCGGGGGGAGAGGGGGGAGGCGATGTTCCTCGTGTCGAGAAGGGCGTAGCTAGAGGGTTTGTGTCAGTGGATTGTAATAACTGATGTAGAACAAGGGGGAACGATGACTTACTCTTTCTCGGGGGCACCGATGGCGAGAGACTCGGCAGCGCCGAGGAGGCAGAAGATGTGGGCGAGCTGGAAACGCATTGTGAAGAGGTGAGGTGTAGCAAAAGGGGTATTTCGGTTGTGTATTGTGACTCGAGAGGAATCGTTGTGGTGGGATAATAACCTCTATCTCGACGCATCGATTACTTATATACATCTTTAAACGCACACAACCTAAATCAGGCCTGCGCTCTACCTACCCTCTTCGTCAACATCCATACCCTCAACAACCGTTTCTGCCTCGTCGGCCTCAGCTTCATGAGGCCTCCAAACACACTGCCCGCCTTGATCACAAAATGAGAGAGGAGGTTGTCTAGACGGCGACGTGAATCCATGCCGCAACACTGTAGCAAAGGACCGAGATAGATGATCGCGGGGTGCCTGATGTACGGTACAAGGAGATAATTGAGTGTCGCAGTCGAAATAAGCCCGCCCCGCGAAAGCTTATGCCGATCTTGATCTGTCTTGGTTTCAAGATCCGGAGATGTCGGTCGGCGCAAACGTAGGGTTCTTTTACGGACCGATCCGGTACGCCTTAGGTACACAGCCTCTTGCGGCTATGCACGACGACTAAACATGGAACGCCTGAGCGATGCTGACGTAGATAGTCTACTCAAAGCGGCTATTTTTGAGCGCGGGAACTTTGCGGGGGCTGTGATTACTAAAACACCGCAGAAAGATGGGGTTCAACGTCTCCAATCGGACCGCTGCACAGGCTAATGAGGGAACGCCTAAGAGACGGCGAAGTGCAACACCATGATTGATATTGTATAGACGCTGATCCAAGAGGGGCGCCTTACACATAACAGGGTTGTACGGCGGTTTCCACGGGATGCG
Source organism: Alternaria infectoria (assembly GCF_024043175.1). Taxonomy (NCBI): domain Eukaryota; kingdom Fungi; phylum Ascomycota; class Dothideomycetes; order Pleosporales; family Pleosporaceae; genus Alternaria; species Alternaria infectoria. The sequence continues at coordinate 1,669,645 of NW_026250695.1, forward strand.
ATGAAGACAGCATCGGTCTACCTGCTTGCCAATCAAGCATCTTGCCTCTATCCAGTACACTTCGGTCGTATCGCGAGGCTTTTCTCTCCAGACCCGTTGACATCAGGCGTGCAAGCACTTGATCATCATGGCTCAAGGCGTGCAGCAAGTCAATCTGTGCTCGACTCTTGACAACTTATCAGTCGGAACGGTTCATCGTGAGAGTGTATATATATCGGGTAAGACACACAGTTCTACCGCATCATCCTCACCACTCAACCATAACTACTTTACCGTGCTTTCATCTCTTACAATACAACATCCCCAATCCACTACCCATCATGCGTTTCTCAACCATCGCCGCAACCGCCCTCTGTCTCGGCTACAACGCCATGGCCCTCTCCCTCCCTGAGCGGGAGGCTCTGCCATCATTGAGCGAGGAGACACAGTCTAGGTACGTACGACGCAAAAGTCTCTTTCCACACCATTCCTCCAATCTCCTGCTAACACTCCACTCCAGCGACGACCTCGCCAAACGCCTCACCATCGAAGAGCAAATCGCCATTCTGGGCGCAGGCTCCATGGTCGCACTCAACGTGAATGCAATTGCGACCTACGTATCCAATCTCATGAAGGCGCAAAGCGAGGCCAACACTTGTGGTGTCATCTCTGGTGCTGTTGACGGGTACGTCTACTATCCCATCCCCCCTCCCATCCTCCAACCCACCACCACTAACCCTCCCCCCTCCCAGAGTAAACTACCAATACCACGCGGCAACAACCGGAAAAAACTGCGACACAACCGCCGAAGTCAAAACCATGAAAGACGCCGTGACGCGCGGCCTAGAATTCATGACGAACAACAACATCAACCAGGCATGCTTCAACATGCAGCATGGCGGGACGTGGAGGGGATTGTTGCAGTTGGCGAGTGGGGATCGGCAGATTGTTAATGGAAAGTGTGATAGTGTTACTTATACGCTTACTGTGTAGGGGTGGGCGTGGATGGGAGGATGAGTGAGCAGGAAGATGGGGATGGATGTGTAGAGGAATGGATTTGATGGTACTTGCTGTTCGTATCGCGCAGTTTGTTGATGTCTGAGTCAACCGTTCTTGATTGAACATCTGTTGCCGTTCATTCTTTCTCTTCTCCACTTTCTTCCACAGATGCGTGCTATGCTGTGATCACCGTGATGACTTCGATTCTTCTCAGTCTATAATCCCCGACGTTGTCCACTCTCGGTCAAAGAACGCCGACCAAGGCCTATTGCTTCCACGAAGGGTCAATCAGTACAACACGACATGACCTCAACATGGCTGCCTGATAATCCATGGTATTGCCTATATACACCCATCCTCTCACAAGTTACTTCTCTACAGCTTCGCAAAAACAGTCGGTACAGCCCCACCCATCTCAACAAGCGTACTCTTATTCCTAACCCAAGCCTCAAGACCCTTCTTACCATTCTCCACACCAACACCACTCTGCTTCCAGCCACCAACGCTCATCTCAGCCGGGCTTTCGCCCCAAGTGTTGACCCATGTGATACCCGCTTCGAGCTGAGCGATAACCTTGTGCGCGAGGTTAAGGTCTTTGGTGAAGACACCCGCCGCAAGACCGACATCGGTGTTGTTGGCGCGTTGGACGACTTCCTCGACCGTCTTGTATGTGAGGATGGACATGACAGGGCCGAAGATTTCTTCCCGGACGATCTTCATGTCGTCGGTGCAATCTGTGAAGACGGTGGGTTGGACCCAGTAGCCGTTCTGGTATGCCTTGTCGCTGTGTGACGCAACCCATGATGGGGTCTCAGGGCCGCCGCATAGCATCTTTGCCTTGTCGTTGTCGCGGCCGTGCTTGATGTATTGTATGACCTTCTCGTAGTGCGGCTTCGATACCAGCGGGCCGAAGTTGGTGGCCATGTCGTGGAGGTTGCCCGGACGAATGTATTGCATCTTCTTCAGCAATCGCTTCTCGAATTCCGACTTCATTGCTTCGGGAATAAAGACTCGTGTGCCGTTGGTGCAGACCTGTCCTGTTGAGAAGAAGTTGGCCAGCATCGCGCCGTCGACTGCCTGGTCGACATCCGCATCTGGAAGAATGACGCATGCCGACTTGCCGCCCAGCTCCATTGTCACGTACTTCATCTCGCCGGATGCGCTACCTGCGACCTTCTTGCCTGTCGAGACCTGTCCGGTGAAGCTGACCTTGGCGATGCCGGAGTGCTTGGTGAGGCATGCGCCGACCTCGCCGCCGCCCTGTACGACGTTGAAGACACCCGGCGGTACTCCAGCTTCAGCGTAGATGTCCGCTAGTACGGTGGAATGCAGTGGTGTGAACTCTGATGGTTTGTAGACCATGCAGTTGCCGGCAGCCAGACAGGGCGCAGACTTCCACAGCGCGATCTGAATGGGGTAGTTCCACGCGCCAATGCCCGCACATACGCCCAGCGAGTTCTTGGTTGTGTACACCCACGCGTCTGGTCGCAGCTGTGCCGTTTCGCCGTTCATGCCACCTCCGCCTACGAGGTTCGCAAAGTACTCGAGGACATCGGCGCCGGTGACTACATCTACGGTCGAGGTCTCGGAGAAGGGCTTGCCGGTGTCGCTGGTCTCGATACGGGCGAGTTCGTCATTTCGTGCGCGAAGCAGGGCAGCCGCTCGCTGGAGGATGCGCGCGCGCTCGATGGGTGGTGTCGCGGACCATGCGGGGAACGCCCGTTGCGCCGAGGCTATCGCAGCATCTATGCCAGCATTGGAGGTTGTGTGGATGTTTGCGACGGGTTGGGCAGTCGCAGGATCAATGGTCTGGAAGGTGGAGGTAGATGAGCCTGCTTGAAGCTTGCCGTCGTAGTAGGCGGATCTAGGCGCATATGGGAGAGACATGGTGAGTGGCTTGTTGGCGCAATGGATAAGCCTGGGGTTGCTTCTGGTGTTGACGCGGAGTCGCAAGAGTTTGGTCGCCACAATGGTCACGAGGAGCGAAATGTACCGGGAGAATTCTTATGCACAGTTTGATCTGCGCGTGTCAGCCAAGTGATCAAGATTGGCGCGGTGATGTAACGCAAACGAACATTTGTATGGGCGATAGCGGCGGCGAGCTTGGATGCAGCTGTTGCGCCTCTATTTCCTTTCACGATCAGTAATCCTTCGGAACGTCGCCGAGGGTACGTCAGCTGAGGGATATGCAAGGGGTGTAAGAAGGACAGTGATAGCAGCAGCGCTCGCTTTTCAGCGGGATGGCGTCGTTTCCTGTCGCTGCTGCTGTCTGGCACAAAAACGTCGCTCCGATGGCTGCCGCCCTCACCGCCCGGAGATCGGGGAAGGTGCGGCATCGACCGACAGGGATGGCCAGCTCGGAAGCTGCAGCCCAGCGGGGTCGCGCTAGGCCCAACGCGCCCATCACATCATCGGACGCTTTTACGACGTCTTTTTTTCTTTCACTGGCAACCACGGGTGACATATCCACGTCGTCGCCAGCACCATTATAGTCGTTGTTGGACGCAATTGATCAATCACACTTACTACCTGCTTGCAGCGTTCCATTAGTCACCCCTTCGGCCCATCGCCTCTCCTTCCTCGCACCCGTCGCAACATCGCTCATCCTGAGGCGTTGGTACGCACGTGCACGCGTCCGGTCCAACCGTAAACGGCCCTATTTAGCACAGTCTTATCTGGAAGGCGAACGACACATCTTGCAGCGGCGCACGACTCTCCATTCCCCAGCCTCATCGTCAGCTCACTTTTGCTGCTCCGACCTTCTGCCGACCGCCCGATCGCGACGCCCGGCCCATCTAGACAACGTCGTCTCCTTCGAGCGATAGTCCGCCTGGATATATAAGCTTGCTCCTGACGTGAAAAGCTCTCTTTAGCAGAAGTATATTCTCGTCATCACCCCAAGCCCACCACCCACACGCAACAATGGCTTTCGAGACCGTGACCTCCATCCCCAAGGATGCCGAGTATGACTTCGTCATTGTCGGAGGCGGCACAGCTGGCTGTGTCATCGCCTCGCGACTCACCGAATATCTCCCCAACAAGAAGGTCCTCTTGATTGAGGCCGGCCCAAGCGACTTCATGGACGACCGCGTGCTGCTGCTCAAGGACTGGCTCAACCTTCTCGGAGGAGAGCTCGACTACGACTACGGCACCACCGAACAGCCCAACGGCAACTCCCACATCCGACACTCACGTGCAAAGGTCCTCGGTGGCTGCTCATCACACAACACCCTCATCTCCTTCAGGCCGTTTGAGTACGACTGCAAGCGATGGGAAGCCCAGGGCTGCAAGGGCTGGAGCTTCAAGACCTTCATGCGCGTGCTTGACAACCTGCGCAACACCGTCCAGCCTGTCCACGAGAAGCACCGCAACCAGCTCTGCCTCGACTGGATCGACTCGTGCTCAACCGCCATGGACATTCCCGTGATCCACGACTTCAACCACGAAATCAAGACCAAGGGCGCCCTCAAGCCTTCCGTCGGTTTCTTCTCCGTATCATACAACCCCGACGATGGCCGCCGGAGCAGCGCTAGTGTCGCCTACATCCACCCCATCCTCCGCGGTGAGGAGAAGCGCGACAACCTGACTGTTCTGACCAACGCGTGGGTCAGCAAGGTCAACGTCAAGGGCGACAAGGTCACCGGCATTGACCTCGCGCTCCAAAGCGGCGAGAAGTTCACCCTCAACCCCAAGTGCGAGACCATCCTCTGCGCAGGCGCCGTCGACACCCCGCGACTGATGCTCCTCTCTGGTCTCGGCCCCAAGCAGCAACTCTCCGACCTCGGCATCCCTGTCGTAAAAGACATCCCCGGTGTTGGCGAGAACTTGCTAGACCACCCCGAGAGCATCATCCTCTGGGAGCTCAACAAGCCCGTGCCCGCAAACCAGACCACCATGGACTCCGACGCCGGTATCTTCCTGCGCCGCGAGATCCCCAACGCAGCGGGTGGTGACGGCGACATTGCCGACATTATGGCTCACTGCTACCAAATCCCGTTCTGCCTGAACACTGCTCGGTAAGCCCAACAACCCCACATTTCCGCGCTGCAACTAACATGATCACCAGCATGGGTTACGACTCCCCCATCGACGCATTCTGCATGACGCCCAACATCCCCCGTCCCCGCTCCCGCGGCCGCATCTACCTCACCTCCGCCGACCCCACCGTCAAGCCCGCGCTCGACTTCCGCTACTTCACCGACCCCGAGGGCTACGACGCAGCCACCATCGTCGCAGGTCTCAAGGCTGCTCGCGAAATTGCCAAGCAAGCACCTTTCTCCAACTGGATCAAGCGTGAAGTCGCGCCCGGTCCGAAGGTCGTCACCGACGAAGAGCTCTCCGAGTACGGTCGCCGCGTCGCACACACTGTATACCACCCCGCTGGCACAACCAAGATGGGAGATGTGACAAAGGACGAGATGGCCGTTGTGGACCCCGAGTTGAAGATCCGCGGTCTCAAGAGCGTCAGGATTGCGGATGCGGGATGTTTCCCCGAGATGCCCACCATCAACCCCATGTTGACTGTGCTGGGTATTGGTGAGCGCGCCGCGGAGTTGATTGCGCAAGAGTGGGGCTGGAAGGGTCTCCAGAAGGAGAGGTTGTAGACGCGCATTTCAAGAGAGGTGTGTTTGGTGGGTAGATGTGTGTTGGTAAGATGGTAAGATAGATGTGAGTTGATAACATAATGAGTGACGACTTTGAACGGTCACCCCAATGCGACAATACCCTTTGCAACAATACTATCTTCTTGGCATTTTGAGTGAACGGAGTGAGTATTGCTGTGGCGCTTGCTTTTGTAGTCTTGTAACGCGCCGTGAAGCCATCTTGCAAACGAAAACGAATCAAAGCTTGCATACTGCATGCGAATCTGCATTAACGAAGGTGAATAGTCCCATATAAGTTCATCACGGCGGAGAAGCTCGGATTGAACATGATGTGTTGGCCCGAGAAGGCCTAGTCAGTCGAACTTAGGGTAATGGTTGGTATGGGATGACGCGCTGATGCATGCCCAGCTTGACTTGCTTAGTGTGTACTACATGGTGAGCATGGTAGAACCCAGCTCTGTCTGCGACGGGCGCTGCTTGCCGCTCTTTGTTCATCCAAAGCTAAGACACACCACCCATGGTGTGTGTGAGTGCGGCAGCCCATTACGCTGGAAGGCACACTGCTTTTGGCTTGCGTTCGCTTTCGCATCTGTTCCAGTATCATGTGCTGCGCCAGTACGGGTTAGCTATCCACCACATGTTTCGAGCTACGTGCCTCGTACCACCAAGTAAAGACATACAAAGCTTCCTAATCTACAAACAGAGATGCGTCGAACCTTTTCCTCTATCATCACATCTCTCTTCCCACGAAAGCACATCTACAACCATGGCGAAGACGAACCTAAACCAACGCTTTCTCATCGAACTCAACGGCCAGTTCGTCAGTAACTTGCCTGATACCGAGACAGCCAATCTCGCCGCCAACCGTGAGGAAAGGTATTCCGTTAGCATGGGAGGCCGCGAGCAAGCTGCGATATTCACGCTGCAGAATGGACTGTTGCTTTGTAACAACGATGTGACTTTACTCGTTCTAGGCCGCTGGATAGAAGAGGAATCGACCACGTTCGAGCCTCTGCCTATGTACTGGGTGAGTCAGTTTGATAAGGTGAAGTCGGTTCAGTACACGGGGGAGGGGGAGGGGGAGGAGGTGCAGCTTGAGTCTTTTGGTATGTTGGTGGTGCTGCTTGCGCGACTTTTGGCTGACTTTGGTGTAGACTTTCCTCTTGGTGCACTGCTTGATGAGGATGGGCGGACGAGGTTGTATGCGTGTCATCCGAGTATGGATATTGGTAAGCGAAGCTTGCTTTGGAGATGTTGGTTTGGGGGAGTGGACTAATTATGCTAGGGCCTGGAACGAAGTTGCATTGGGTGGAGATGGAGGAGTAGCCGTTGCAAGAGGATGTCGTCACGTTGGTCTTTCGTCAGAAGCCTGTGGGATCGCTGGTCTTGTTGGCAATGCAACATAGGTGCAATTCATAGTCCATCGGCGGAGTTGCACGTGCCGAGACTGGTGCGGATTGCCCAGAGGATAGTTCCACCGTTTACTTAGTCCCCCTTACCATGTGTCCATTTACTGGAAACGCTTCTGTTGGGTGTCGCATCCTCATCTCGTTGTGTTTAGAGCTGGGCAGTGTCGCTGGATAGATGTGCAAAATGCGCCTTTCCTCCGCACTAGTTTCTAGCTTGAGGAAGAGTAGACGCGTCAAGCTGCGCCTTACTAAAGGATTGTTTTATAGAGAACATGATACATTTTTGAAACATGTATTGATTTGGGCCGGAAGAAATAGAAGAACGAAGGAAGGGACTCGCAATTCGCGAAGTGAATGAGCGGTGTCGTCAACAGCGCATCTGTATCGCGCGACCTCTGCAGCTCCCAATTCACCGCTTTCGAATCTTGCAGGGTGTCGGCGCTATCGTGTGACTTCTGAAAATCTAGTCTTACCGGCTTTAAGACCTATCCAATCCGAGCCTGTTGTCTTCATGATGTCGCACCATAGCACCTCGTCGATACCCCCATCCTCATTGTGCAGTACCAACTGCCAGTACAACGAGGCCCAACCCGAGCATGTGCGCATACATGCTTCTTATGGCTTCGGGCCGTTTCGATGTTGACAGGTAATACCTCTTGATCGGCTCCACGTCGAAGATGCACGACATACATTCGTACTTGCACACAACAGCCGGTAGCGGTCCCTAGATATCACACCTCGCTATGGGCGTGTCCACGACATGACAGTATTGTTTCAAATCGGCGGCGACCTTTTGTTCCTGTGTCGGTCTTCCTTCCCGGCCTCGAAGCGGAGCTAGCCCAACAGAAACGTAGTTTCAACACTATCCTTCAGCCAGTGTCTACCATCTCCATGGCTGAGTAGGTCCTCGTCGAGGATAGGAATCTTGGCTCTTTTGCCTTGCTTATCTAGAGCGTGCATGGTCGCGGGTAGTAGATATTCGTCCTCCGAGAAGTCGTCATCCCACGGGTCTCCAGGATCATGTCTTATATATTCGATAAGGTCCCACGCAAAATAGCCAATGCGTTCGTAATGGGTGTCGTGCTGTCGCAATATAAGGATTTGACTTTCGTTCTCGAATCTCGTACTGTCTCCTTGCCTACGTTGCGTATCTGGTCGTCGAACGATTACTGCGCAAGGCAGATAGATCCCTCCCTTGTTAGATCTGCACACAGGCTCTTCTTCCGTGTCCCAGAAGGCGAAAAGAAACACATCGAGAGCTTCACCATATGGGATCTTAGCGTGAAGTCCGTCTCGGGGATACATAGCCTTCCCCCTCAAGCTCACAAACTCTACAGTTACTATCTTAGTCGTTACCCTGAGAAATCTCGACTGTTCCGCGCCTGGCAAGTGATGTTGTTGCGAGAGCTCTCTAAAGCCTTGCTTAAGTGGCTTATACTCACCATTGCACCACACTTCGACGGTACATTCTTTTGAAATGCAAGGATCTTTCCGAAACGGGTAATCGACCTGATACGGGTAATTAACTGGGCCATGCTAGCTAATAGGTGACCAGCTAGGGAATTGCTTGCGTCGAGGGACTGGTGACGAATGTCGCCAATGAAGGAACATGTACAAGTTTAGGTGATATCGAACAACAAAAACGCCCCAGATGTAGTCATCTGAATATTCTGATTCGAGCGCGCTAATGATAGCTTTCAGCGCGTTATAGCTATACGTAAGTCGGCGTCGTGTGTATTCGTGCATTATTTGTTCCTTGAAGTCGAAAAGGGGTGCTTTGACTGGGCTGCGTAGCGTTCCAGCGAGTCCGATAGCAGCCTCACTCCCGCGGTCATTGTTACAGATGTAATCTACTTCAACATCTGTGAAATACATCCGTCTCCTTGATAGATAGCCTTCTTGGAATGTCCATCCTCTACTATACCAATTGGATAACTGTATTGATACAAGCCTCGTTCTTCGAGTATGCACGAGACGTATTCGATCGGTTACCGCGCATGAACTCGGCGTTCTGAAGTCGTCCGTGATACCAGGGAGACCGTACGTAGCATCTGAATTACTCTCCTCTGTACCTGCGGCTGCAATAATGGTCGCCTGAGACGAAGAGTAGATAGTACCCATTTGATCAATTTGATGCTGCTGGGCTATATCATCATTCTGATCGACGCACTGCACGATTAGTTATCGATCTGAATGGCTTTGTAAGTAAGCATACATATCTGTCAATCCAGAGGTATCGACAACCTAACATGATTGTAGCTTTGATACTATCCTCCACAGTGCGAGGGAGTATGTCTGGTATTCGCGGAAAATCCGGGGCGTCTTCCAGTCCTGCCTTTCCCCAGACATATGATAGCGCAACGTATTCGCAGTGTTCCGGTGCCGAGACAACAATTCTATTGTGACAGTCGAGCACCTTAAGATCGTGCAAAGCTGAGCCCAGCGGAGGCTTGCACTCCTCGTGCGATGACACGCAAGCACGTATCCAACGTTTCGCATGCGCAAAGTCGACGCGCTTTGGATGGACTCTACACGCTTGAACGAAAGCGTCGTCATCCTTGTCATAAAGCATCAAATTTGAGCGCCAAAAGAAGGTTCCGGATCCAACCATCATGTGTGTTCCGCTCTGTTCCAGACATGTTATAGGTTCATTATGTCCCGCTATCCCGCGTCCGATAACCCGGCAGATTGGACAAGCGGCGCTCTGGAGTTCATCTGGGGTTTCTGTGAAATACAGCTTTTCATAGTTCGATACATACCACCGTACCCATGGTATGGCGGAGCAGCGCTCGCATGTCTCCCCCTCCAAAAAGTCCATGGCGAATCCAAGGTCAGTCGATCAGAGGCGTCCGCCACTGCATGCCCATTCGAACACGGCCTGGGAAGATTCGAAACACTGATTAACCGAGCGCTTTATGTTCTAGCAAGCTTCTTGAGGAGTGGTGTTGAGAGTCGTCTTTGGATCTCATAGCGATGCTTGCCCCGCGGTCCGCCTTACCTTGGCTTGGTGCGGCACGGGCTGAGCCTCACGAATGGAGACTGCCACGCATGCCGCTGCACGTGCGATCTGCATTGAACGGATAGCCCCCAATATCACTCTCGCGCGAATCTTATACTGGTCTTCCACTGGCTCGTTTTGTGCACTGCTCCAACACCGTGGTTGCCTGCCGGCATCTGCTCCGCCGCCGAGCGTCTGCATTCGCGCCCTACGCCCCGCGCCCATCCTGGTTACGCAATGATCTCAATTCGCTCCTCGCGATAAGGACAGCCATTGCGCATCATGCTAGAATGATCAGTGGACAACAATGGCGATTGTTCGGCTGTACGAGCGCATTTGTGAGGAGCTGGCAAGCCGCGACGGAGGCACGGAGGGCTGCTGGCCCGGGCCCGACGAGCTAGGCGCGGTTAGCGGCACTGTCGTTATCACAACGGGCAAACCTCGCTAACTGACACCACCCTGTTTCGCGGCGCAATCCTGCTGGAAGGAGTGTCAGGTAAGGCGACCACCCCAAGAAGGGCGCCTAAGATGTCATGGTGTCGCCATCGAATCTCCCGGGCCAGCCTGTGCGACAAGCATGTGCACCTATACGCGCTGCGATCTTTCGACGTTCGCACATCCAGTGCCAGACTCCTGGCGTATCTTTGCTTTCGACGAACTCGATATGACGTAGAGTGTTGTGACGCGACGCCTACACACAATCTCCAGTATGCTTACAGGCTCACGTCGCTTCTTACCCAGTGTCAGGTCTTTCGCCACCGGGCGCACCCTTCGGCTGCTGTTCGCATTCATTGGCATAGCCATCGGGGTCAATCTCTTCGTTCTCTTCGACTGGACATACATCGAGTCCTTGCCAAGGGATATTCTAGGCAAGCAAGCCTTTCATCCTAAGCCATTCGCGCCGTTACCGCAGGAACTCAACACGCAAGCCGACAATGGACTGGACTTCTGGACCTGGAACACTACGACACAGTTCAAAAAATAAAATACTCTGAATGGAGGGACGGCTCCACAGACGAATGCGCTCTCTTCCCAGTGCATCTGCTCTCGAAGGTTCAGGTCATCCTAAAGACCGGATCAGCAGACGACAAATCACGAACGGATGCTCAGCTCTCAACAGTCATAAAGTGCATCTCCAATGTTTTGATCGTCTCAGATGGCAATCATACCTATGGTCGCGACCACCGAACTATCGACGTTCTCGCAGACTTGCCACCGAACACGTACCTGAAATCAGTGGACTACGTCGTTTACGAGACGCAGAAGAACGCAAGTCGCCAGGGCACGAAGCTACAACAGGGTCATGAAGGTTGGAGGCTTGACAAGTATAAATTCCTACCGGAAGTGCAAAAAGCGATTGATCACAACAAGGCGGCTGAGTGGTACGTCTTCCTGGAGAGCGATACATACATCTTCTGGGACAATGTCTTCCGTCTTTTGGAGAACTACAATAGCTCGCTGCCTTACTATTTTGGATCGCCTTCGCCCGGACGAACGTACCATTCTGACGCGCAGCGTGACGAGAAGAAACAAGTCTGGTTCGCGTACGGAGGCGCCGGCTTTATACTTTCCCAAGCCGCTGCGCATCGACTCGTTGATCGCCACCGCAACGCCTTCGGTCTCAAGGGTCCTCGTCTCACCACAGAATACAAAGAAGACATCAGAGCCGATTGTTGTGGCGACAGCATACTAGGGTGGGCGCTGCACGACAAAGCTGGAGTCGACATCAGCGGTATATGGCCCATGTTCAGCCCCCATAGACTCGAAAACATTCCCTTCGGTGAGGACCACTGGTGCGAGCCCGTCATCAGCCTCCACAAAACCGATCCAGCTCTCTACAAAGAGCTCTGGTCATGGGAGAACGAATGGAAAGCAAGTAGCAACGTTACCATGCGCTATCGCGACCTGTTATACCGCGCCCTGCTCTCCGCCTTGCAAGGCGAATATCCGCAGCGCGAGAACTGGGACGCAGCCTTCGACGCGGGATTCCAGCTCCCAGACAACTCCAGGGTCCATAGCAACCTCGATGCTTGCAGGATTGGGTCTACTGAACACGCCGAATGCATGCAGTACACCTGGCATGGACGACATTGCTACTTTGGCAAAGCCCTGTATATTGGTCGTGCAAAGCAGCCGGATGGTCATCATGACCCAGAGGACAGGAGGTACGTTAGTGGCTGGGATAGGACGAATATGGACGCTCTGAACTTTGGGAAGACGTGCGCAGAGGGGCCGCATTGGGTGAAACCAAGCATCAAACGGAGGTATTGAACGCATGAGATATACGCGAGTAGCGGCAAGAAGATCAGAGGCCCTCCACGTCCGGGATTGCGATTCTATCATAGAGTGCGACATGGATCTCGGCCATACCTCTACCTCAATCTTCAACCCCGATATCCTTCAACCCTCCTTGCCTCGTCCAAAAGATCTTCCAAGCATTCGGCCAACGTTCCTCCTTGAGCCCCCGAAGCCATTCCGCCACGGTGATCTCCGTATCCGCATACCGGATAACGCCATTCTTGACGCCCTTCCAATCCTTCATCGGCCCTTTGATGTAGCGGTGATTTGCGCCGCAAAAGCTCAGCCACGGCTCGTCGGTCCTTTCTTCTGTCGGTTCGGCTCCCTTCGTTTGCTGGACGCGCTTGGAGTGGCAATCTTCGCACAAATCGCAGTTGGGACAAATGAGGCAGTAGTAGATTGGCTGAGTCCACGATGAGATGTTCGTCTCGCATGGCCCGTCGCAGCCAAGACCTCCACCTAGAAACACGTCTTCATCAAGCTCATCGAATTCCGTTTGATCGGCGGACTCTGTTTCAGGCACATCCTGTTCTCCCGGCTCTGTAGGATCCTGCTTCTCCTCAATCGGCTCTTCCGGAAGATCCTCGCTTTCAGCATCATGTGCTTCACCCGTCAGGGAATTGTTCTGAATAACGTCGCCTTCGTTAAACGTTTCGCTTTCTTCCTTCACTAGCTCTTGTTCTGCACCAGCTTCGATGTCGCTCTCGTCGGAATGTGTCTCCGACTGTTCCGGTTCAGGATGACGTCCATAGACCGCAAAGTCGAGGATCGAAAACTGGGCGCTGATGGCAATTCTTGCATCAGACTCTAAGCTGTCCAAAGACGCCAAGACCTTGGCTAGTAGTCGCAGACTTGACGAGTCGTTCCACGAGATGCTGTCTTCAAGACCGGCGACACACTTCTTGAACAGTTCCTTCATGTACCTCTCATATTCCTTTGCAGGGCCCATGATCCGAAGCATATTTGCGCGCAGCATATCGACATGGGATTCTCGAATGTTCTTGTTGTCGTCATCGTTGTCGTGGGCGCTTGGTAGATCTCTCAAGGTGCCCATGATGGCCTCTTTTCTCGTTGGATCAGCAGTCATCTGGAACTCACAGAACAAGATGTCTGCCAGGTCCATTCGGTGGCGCGTCTTTGCCTCATTCATAGAGTCTTCATAGTCAAGATCGGGCTTTGTCTTCAAAGCTAGGAGCTCCTGACGTAGTCTCTTGCCGTTCTCGATATCGCCCAACATTGGGTAGTAGATGTCTGCCACCGCGCCTCGAATGTTGAACAAATGTAGGCTTTGTGGCGGAAGGGTGTTGGCTAAACTCTTCAGCCAGCCGATGAGTAGGTCGGTCTCGTTGCACAGCATCGCTGCCCTTTGCACGCGCTTCACCGTACGCTCCATTACATAATCCTCGAGATTGAACGTGAAGAAGCTATCGCGCTCCTTCTCAGTCCAGCTCTTGAGGATCTCCATTAGCCTTAGCCTATGGGCCTCGTCCTCATTCGGAAAGAGTCGCGTTATGTCGTCCAGAATGGTCCCAGCGAGTGGTTGTGCGCCCTGCAATCTTCTCGCCTCATTGAATGCTTGCAAAGCTTCGTCGGTCTGCTCCAACGTTGAAAGGGCGGAGGCTTTCTCGATAAGGATCGCTACACGTATTGACTTGATCTGATCCAGCTCTTGTTCAGAAGATTCATCGGCCTCGTGATCGGGTAGCATGTTGTAGGCTTCTTCGTAGTGCTTTACCGCGTCGGATGACTGGTCGCATCGACCACATACTGACGCAAGTAGGCGAACTGTAGCGACGTTGTCCAGAACGTCTCCCCGCATACAGTCTACTGCTCTCGTGAGATACACGCTAGCTTCCTTGATCATTGCTACTCCGCGATCGTCATCATCGCACGTTGCGTAACCGTGGTCAGCTAGAGTGCATCCAATAGCCCGTAGTGTCTTGTAGTCTTCAGGTAGAATCTTGTATCTCTTTATGATGGCCTTCATGTATTCAAGTGGCCCAAGTTCATTGGATTCATTGATTTCGAAAGGGAATGACTACAGCGCATTAGAGAAGTCGTTGCGTATGAGAAGTGGCTTACGAGGGACAACGCGGCCCTGACGAATCTGAATCTCTCGGGTATCCAATAATCGTCGTTGGCGTCCAACCAATTGTGGACATGACCGCGAGCAAGCCGAAGCAGAACGTTGTCTTTACGGACCACGGTCGTCCATTTCTTGACTTTACTATCCGAAAATTGTACTAGTAGGCTTGATGACCTGGCTGTCCAACTCAGAAGCGTATCGAGCCAAGCGATAGGCACTTCGTCAGCGCGCTCGGGATATATGTCTGTATGTCGCGCTAGCTGTTCGAATAACTTGGCGACGTTGTATGAATTGGCCGTGATGCAGTGCAGGAGTGTTACAACATCGTGAACAACTTCTGGGGTCGCGTTATCCGCGTCCAGCTCCTTGAGATGCTCATACCAATAGCTGATGGCATATACTGTGAGCCCGGAGCTTTGCTCTTCGATTCCTCGGGCCGCTTTCATCATCACAGCCACGCACATCTTCAGAATTGTCAGGTGCGCAGCGGTGGCAGGTGTCCGAAATTCCGTTACACCGTCATCTTCGACACTCACGCTCTTGAAGTATTCCCGCAGTGACCGATCCTGGAAGCAGAGAGGGGAGTCTCCGTACCCGAGCTCTGGTATGCCCTCGTCTATTGGCTCATCGATCTCGTCATCCTCTTTGTCATCGTCCTTTATATCGTCCTCTGGCTGCCGTGATCGGGTAAGTTCGAGGATACGAGAGGAAGGTCCGATGATCTCCTCTTCGATGTCGAAGCTGTCGTCGGACAGTGCGAGTTGAACCAAGCTCGATGCCTCGCCGAGGCTAAGCGATCGTTTCGAGAACGCTAGCCACGCGAATAACTTCTTCATCGCCTGGTATTGCGCTTCGGATCGATTTTGTCGGCACTCGTCCAAAAGAAGTTCGTAAAGTCCATGCAAGTTTGGAGGCATCTTCCCCAGTGCTTGCAGAACGGCTCTTTCTCGACCTATGTAAGAGAACCTCCTAAGCATATGCTCGACGTAGAGCATACTGTCTGCGTGTTTGACTACTTCGCGACGAATTGCTGATTTGGTAGTTTGGGTGAACTTGCGCAGGCGCGGCAGTGTGCGAAGACGGTCCTTCACCAGTATCTTCAAATCGTGCTTTATTTCATGCTTAGTGACGTTGAGGATCGAAGGCTGGAGCAGTTGCAGTGTGGGCTTGTCTTCTGGTCGGCTTGTCGCAAAGACTGACACACTGGCGTTTAGGCGCTTGAGATCCGACAGAAACCGCGTAAAGGTTCCACCTTCTTGCACGTGCGCCTCGTCTAGTCCATCGAAGACAAGGAAAAGGCGACCACCGAGTTTGTTATCACTTGGAAACACCGAGAGGAAGAACCTCTCCCAGGTTGACATTGCTGCGGACTCACTGGACTCTTGCTTGATCTTGGCCGCTACCTGTTCGGCGTATCTGTTATTTGATCCGGCAATCTGTAGTGCAGCCGAAGCGAACGCGTTTTGCATTGACTGTTGGTATGGATGCTCCTCCTTGAAATAGAAGTAGGCCAAGCAGTCGTGCTCGTTTTGACGTAGACGCAGCTCTTGGACGGCCGAGTAGGCTAGGAATGACTTTCCAATCCCCTCGGTGCCTCGTAACCAAAGGAGAGGAACTCCTCCACTTACCCAACTCTTGAAGCTCGCATGCTCATGAAGCCATCCGGCCGTTTTGCTTACCTTGGAATCGCGCAAATCTTCGTCTTGGAGCAGGTTCTCTTGGTGAGCATCCTGCCACGAAGGGAAGACATCGTGCTTGTCGGCGAAGAACTTCTTGAGTTCTCGCAACGCTTGGAACTTCCGATCTCCGATGTCACCCTTCGGCTTTTGAGCGAGCTTCTTCTTTTCCTCAATCTCCGGGGCTCTGGTCGTCTTATCCTGGTTTTTGATGATCTGCAGAAGCAGAGCACGATCTTCTAACCGCTCATTTCGTAGGGTAACGATCCCCTCGGTGATGATGAGATGTAGACTGATCGTGGTTGCGTAGACTTCCTGGATACCTTGGTCCAGGCTCGAACGGTAGGATTGTAGCTTCTCATCAAGCTCGTCTAACTTAGAACTATTAGCGACCACCCCTGTTTGAACGGCCACAAGAGCGCCGTAGGTTTCGTAAGTAATCGTTTCGTTGAGTTCCTGTATCGAGGCCTGCATTCCAGCATATGCTGCTATCAGCTCTTCATCTACCTCGTTCCACAAGGTTTTGAGCCAATGCTCTGCCAAATATTAGCACCTTCTCAACATCAGAGCCGTTGTCTCACTGAATCGTTTCTCCTTTATCAGCTGTCGTGCTCTGCCGCATACCGAGAGCTGCATGGAGAAGACCCTCTCAACAGCAATAGCAAGCGGACCGGACTGTGCTTTGTCCTCGAGGATTGACAGTCGTTGGAAGAAACGGGCTGAGTATGCGAAGAACTCCTCGACACGATCGTAGTCTGCTCGGACGCCTGCAAATGCCTATCTCACTTCAACACGGTATCATAGAACGATGCTGACTACTCACGGAAATTATGCGGCTGGCGGCAGTGAACACGAGTCCCACAGGCATCGCTGGAGGAAAAGCACTGACACAGGCCCCGACTGCAGCAAAGCCGTCAATGCAAGTCTGGAGGTTACCAAGATGATCCCCCATCGCCGATCGAAAGTTTGCCTTTTTGGTTCCGTCATCGCGAAACCCTTTGAACTCGTTCATGACCACAGTCGTTTGTCGCATCACGTCGGTGACGTTTCCCACTGCCATCGTCGAAAGATCCTCACCGGTACGTTCTTTGTAGTCTCGTATAGCGCCTCTCCATAGTCGACCGAGATCAGTGGATGTGCTTGGTTGCACAATTCTGGTCGCCATTGTGCGGCAACGGGAATCGGTATTGCGAACGCCACGAGGCCAAGAACGAAGTCGTAGGTGAATTTTGCGAGATGATGCAGGCACGCATCGGAGTTATAGCATAAGCCATCCTCGCCTTCGAAGCCGGCAGCACCAAGGCGGCCTCGGGTAAGCATGGTTCAGCCTCACGATGCATGCGTTGGTGGCGGGGGGCCGAAAAGAGGTATCACCTATGGAGAGAAGGGGGCGCCCGAGCAATATACTCCCGACTCGAGCTCGGCGTCTCATAGGAGGAGAGTGACTGTTGGGAGCAGCAGCGGGCTACATTGGGAAGCTGCGTGCAACTCAGTCATTCAGCTCCTCGCTCACGTACCGTTCAGCGACATCAAACATCTGCGCGCCTCTCCAGGCTGAACAGTCGCTGGGCGGCCATTCGCTGTCGCATTGTCGCGCTGTCTGGTTTCAATGAGAACGCGATGGTGGGGATGATGAGGGCGCGAGGATGGCCATTGCCATGCGACGGCCACTGCCACTGCCACTGCCACTGCCTACGTAATCAGGTCCAATGGGGATAGCGGGACACGTTCAGCTCGTGCAGGAGGAGGTATGCAGCGTTCTGCTTGTACTGCAGCAAAGGCGTATCCTGACAGTGTACAGATGCGCAACATCTAGACCATAATTTGACACACGATGGAACCGATTCTGGTGTGCCCGTAACGAGAATCGAGACCTAGCAGCTCAGACAGCCAAAGCAGCTACCGGCAAAGCGACGGCGTCACACAACCAGTCAAACGCGAATCAAAGTAATCGCGACCAGATCATCGCGAAACAAGGCCGAAATCAAGAAGTAGACAACGAAGACAGGAAAGGAAGTCCGCGATGTTCATCCCTGCCGCATGCCTGCACCATTTTGTGGAGGTGTCGCGGCCCGATTAGCTGCGGAATGTCTTGCGCTAGCGTCTCCGTATCATTATCTGCAGTCAGCACGCAGCTCGCATCAAAACTTATGACGGCGCTGCAACGGCCCAGGCAGCCACCTAGCGGACATGTCAGCTCTCCAAGCCCGGCGGGAGTAGTGTGCTGGCGTTCGCATGTTGAGATGCGCGCCCGATACTTCGGCACTAATCACGATTGGCGGCCGAGGCAGGGTCTTTTTTGAGCGGTGGACCCTTCTTTGATCACACAACATCCATGAATCATCCTTTCGACTTTTCCATCTCAACCAATTACCGTCGCCCCAGCGCCAGGAAACGCGTTCCAGACGCAGATGGCGTCATGCGGGTCGACCGTTAGTCCATCTGTTCCTGCCATCGCGGTGCGGCGCCTTACCACAACCGAAACGGTGGATGGTGAGGCATAGATTTCACGCTTTCGGAGCGTGGCATGCGCGAGCCTAAACCGCGGGCTGCCGACTGTTTCTCTTCTCCCACGTTCTGCATACTCAGCTTTACGACTCGAAAGACTACATACGAGAGCCCTACCGCGACTCCTTATCCTGCTTTGCGCGCATCGCTTGCATCCTCCCGCGAAGCACACACCCCGCTATAGACATCGCAGCAGCGACGCGACGGTACTCGACCCGCCAATAGCCTTTCCAGCAGCCCGCACAGTCGCGACCATGGCGACAACGCCCATCGAACACCCCTCAACCGTCAGCAGTCTGCCCACGCGCCAGAAGCCGATTCCATACTCCTTCGCCAATGGCCGGCGCACCCCGCTGTCGTCCATCCTCCCTCCCCTCGTCTTCGGTACAGCCACGTTCAACTCGCAATACAACACCGACCCCTTCGCGCTCGACACAACTGGTCTCGTGACCTCGGCGCTCACACATGGCATTCGCGCCTTCGATACCTCGCCCTACTACGGCCCCTCCGAACAACTGCTCGGCGATGCGCTCGCGACACCGTTCGTCCGGGAGACGTTCCCGCGCAACTCATACATGATCTTGACCAAAGTCGGGCGGACAGGGAGTGAGGAGTTCGACTACAGCAAGGAGTGGGTGCGCCAGAGCGTCAACCGGAGTTTGGAGAGGCTGCACACTGAATATCTGGACCTCGTATATTGCCACGACGTCGAGTTCGTGAGCCCGGCGGAGGTCCTGGAAGCAGTCAAGGAACTCCGCCGCATTAGGGACGAAGATGGCACAGTTCGGTACATTGGTATCTGTGGATACCCATTGGATGTGCTGGGCGACATGGCTGAGCTCATCCTCCGCGAGACCGGCGAGCCACTCGATGCGGTGCAGTCCTACGCCAACTTCACGCTCCAGAACCAGTCGCTCGCCGGTCCGCGCGGCATGTTGCGCCTGAAGAATGCAGGCGTCGACGTCGTCCCGAACGCCTCTATCCTTGGTATGGGCCTCCTCCGACACGACGGCATACCCGTCGGTGGCCTTGGTGACTGGCACCCCGCCCCATCCTCCCTCCGTGAGGCAGTGCGCAAAGCGAGCCACTTTTGCGACGACTACGGCGAGCGCATCGAGGTTATCGCCATCCGCTTCGCGCTCGAGACATGGATATCTGCTGGCGCGCTGTGCGGATCCCGCGGAGACCCTGCATCAGGCGTGCCCTGGACACACGAGTCCATTGACGATGTCGGCGGCTCCAAGCTGGGTGTCAGCGTCATCGGTGTCTCGCGCGCTCCCGAGTTGGAGAAGACAATGCTCGTTTGGCGATCCATTCTCGATGGATTGGAGGGCGGCAAGGAGACTGCGGTCCAAGCAGGCCGCTGGTACCGTGCGTGGGAGTGGAGCAGGAACCGCAGGAAGGCAGTGCAGATCCTCGCCGAGGGGGTCCAAGAGGTGCTTGGTGACGGCTTTGGCTACGAATGGGCGAGCCCTGACCCGGGCTTCGTCAACAAGAGGGTGAAGGACGCGAAGAAGGCTGCGCAAAGTGATGCGCCTGCAGCGTGGTTGACGCCCGCTGCGAGCCCGGAGGCGGTGCCGGTGAAGGATGCTGGCGAGGTCGCAGAGGACAAGTCTCTGCCGCTACGGTAACAGTGGAGATGATGCACATGTATATATTGAATTGAATCGCACATTTCCTAGTGGCCAGCATCTTCGACGCCGCCTCTTTCGGCTCGTCAACGCGACAATACAGCACACCATGTCCCTTAACCGCAACAACGACAAGCCACCCGCCTACTTGTTTGCCAGAACTCCAACCGCCGACGTCTTCGACTGCCTAATTATCCTCTTATACCCCTCAATCTGCGCAACCTCTACAACAACAAGCTCCTCTACCGTCTGCGCATCTAGTCTCTCTCTTTAAAGCATGACCCATCCGTTCGCTTGTGCGTGATCTACCTGAGCAATTATAACAAGACTCGTCTCGTTCTCTAACTCCCACGACGCCGCGCCCGCTACCTCTATCCCTGTACTCTTCTAATGCAGTTCCCCTAGCCCCCCACTCGCAGCAACCTTCTGCTTTGACGTGCTAATGTCGATGCGATAGCCCTACCTA
Organism: Alternaria infectoria; assembly: GCF_024043175.1. Classification (NCBI taxonomy): domain Eukaryota; kingdom Fungi; phylum Ascomycota; class Dothideomycetes; order Pleosporales; family Pleosporaceae; genus Alternaria; species Alternaria infectoria. Next base: position 1,690,299 of record NW_026250695.1, read on the forward strand.
AGAGAATGTCTTAGGGCTGCTAGGCCTAAGTAATTTTTAGTAGAGGTAATAAGCACTAATAAGAAATAGAGAGTAGCTCTAAAGTAGTAGCTCTAAAGCTTTTAAACTTTACTACTAAAAAGTCTAAATAAAATCTAAGTAGACTATTTTATATAGAATAACTACGTAAATTTAATACTTTACTTAGCTTATTAATAGCTACTTACGTTATAAAGTTATAAAGTAAAAAAGTTTTAGACTAAATTTTAAAGTTCTTTATATAATTACTATACTTACTACTAGTATAGCTTATATATAGCTAGAATTTAGTACTTATAAATAAATTTTAATACTTATAGCTAAATTTTAAACTTAAAGTAAAGCTAAAATTAAGTACTTATAGTTAGAATTAGTTACTAAATTAAGTACTTAAAATAGATACTTTTATAGCTAGAATTTAGTACTTCTATAGCTAAAAAAAAGTATCTTTATAGCTAATTTTATTATTTATAGCTAAATTTTAATATTTATAGCTAAATTTTAGACTTAAAGTAAGACTAAAATTAGATACTTATAGTTAGAATTAGTTACTAAATTAAGTACTTAAAATAGACGCTTCTATAGCTAGAATTTAGTATTTTTATAGCTAAAAAAAAGTACTTTTATAGCTAATTTTATTATCTATAGCTAAATTTTAATACTTATAGCTAATATTTTAGACTTAAAATAAGACTAAAATTAAATATCTATAGTTAGAATTAGTTACTAAATTAAGTACTTAAAATAAATACCTCTATAGCTTATTCTTATATCTAAATTTAGTATTTATAGCTAAAATTTAATATTTATAGCTAAATTTTAGTATTTATAGCTAGATTTTAGACTTAAAGTAAAGCTAAAATTAAATATCTATAGTTAGAATTAGTTACTAAATTAAGTACTTAAAATAAGTACTTCTAGAGTTAAATTTAGTACTTCTATAGCTATATATACTCTATTATACTTAGTATTAGTAGCTAGATAGCTTAGAATATTATTTCTCTAGCTCTAGAGTACGCTAGCTTTACTTTCTTTTATTATATCTTACTACTTATTATCTTTATCTTTTTATCTACTTTCTTACTAAATTATACTTTAGATACTTTATTTTATTTTACTATAGTATACTACTTTTATATCTACTTACTTATACCTTTTCTTCTACTAGAATTATATTAACTAAATATACTTACTTTAAAATTAATACGTTTCTACTATAGATATAAGCTCTACTACTACTTTAATTTACTTTTCTACTACTTTTATAATTTTATAAAAAGCTAAAACTAGATAATTTTTTTAAGCCTAGTAGTAGTATAATAACTACTAGCTCTTCTAAAGACTAAAGTACTACTAGCTTTTTTAAATACTAAAGTACTACTAGCTCTTCTAAATACTAGAGTACTACTAGCTCTTTTAAATAATAGAGTACTACTAGCTCTTTTAAATAATAGAGTACTACTAGCTTTTATAAATACTAGAGTATTTTACTTTTTACTATATTTTTCTATACTAGTACTATTACTATATACTATAGTAATCTTATATAAATAGCTAAGTAGCTATATATTATAGAATATACCTCTAGATGCTTCTTAAGAGTATAGTACGTAATTATACTAGTATAGATTAAAATAAGGTCTTAAGAGCTTTACTACTTAAGAGAGCTTTCTAAGTAAGCTTATAATATAATAATTTATCTTCTATTTATTTCTATACTTCTAAACGTAATAGTTATAAGCCTAGCGCTTTAAGAAGATAATATAGTTCTATATTTATATACTTAAGACGTAAGGCGTTTAATAAAGTATAGTAATACTAATTCTATTACTAATCTTTACACTTTTATAGAAGTACTACTTTATTACTTATAATAAGTAACTCTATAATAATCTCTATAGAAGCTTTTACGCTTACTAACTTAGCGCATTAGCCTAAGTAGTTTACCTAGTTTAAATTCTATACTCTAAGTAGAGAAATTTAGGCTAATGTTAACTCTAACACTAAAATAGCTACTTCTATCTAGATAAGCGTTCTAACTACTCTAGAGCTAGTAGTAATTATATAGAACGCTTTAGTTAATAAGCTCTACACTAATAAGTATAATCTATCTATTATAAAGTATAAGGTATAAGTAATAGAATAGTAGTTAAAAAGTGCTTATATTAGATATTTATAGAACTAGGTTAATTAGACTATTAGTCTAAAGCTTCTAGCTCTTACTATACTCTCTATCTCTATAGAGAAAGAGGCTATATTATAAGTACTTATTAAATACCTTAAGTCTACGCTTTCTCTAGAGAAGAACTACACTAAGAATTTTATATACTTATAGTATAGAGTATATCTCTAGAAAGCGTAATAAGAACGTATTAACGCTAAGCGCTAGTAATAGAAATACTTTTATATTCTAGCCTAAGCTAAAGTATATAAACTTACTAAAGTAGATAATATACTTACTATCTAGAACTATTTAGAAGTAATTAGTGTTAGGCTTACTCTAGAATAGAAGCGCTTTATATAGTAGAACCTTATTAAAGCTCTTACTATTAGTAGAACTTAGATTACTCTTAAATAAGTATTAAAGATTTTTACTACGCTAATCTAAGAGTATACTACTTACTCTACTAGCAGAGGTAGTGTATTTACTATTATAGAAGTACTATAATAAGCTTCTAATAATAATAACTTATTCTAGAAGTCTAAGAAGAATTATCTATATAGATAGCACTATAAGTAGTCTACTACTATATATAAGCGTTTAGAAACAGCGCTTATAGGTAAACCTCTAAAGCTTTCTAATAAAGCTAAGGCTAAGATTACTACTAAGCTTAGAGACTTAAAGTATAATAGCCTATAGAGAGCTCTTAATAAAAAGAGATAGACTACTTTAAAGTAAGTATAGATTAAGAGCTTAAGCTCTATCTATCTAGAATTAATTTAGGTAATACTTATTAACTCTACTTTTATTATAAGTTAGCTAAGTATTAGTAGTGTATACTCTACTATAGACTTTAACGTCTACCTACTTTCTATAAGCACTATCTTAGATAATAGAGTAGTAGTACATCTTATTAATAATATATCTCTACTTAAGCTAAAGACCTTTATAAAAGTATATAAATTCTATACTATAGAAGTAGAAAGCTTCTTCTTCTAGGTACTTAGATATAGTATATAAAGAATTAGAAATACTTTAACTAGAAAAAGAAGACTATATATAAAAAACTTTATTCTAATAAGTATAGCGCTTATAGAAAGTTTCTATATTAATATTATCTTAGAAGTAGCTCTTAATAAAGCTAGACTATAGTATCTAGAGTTAGACTCTACGCTTTATATAGAAACGCTTACTAATAACTTTATACTAGTAAAGCTTAAGAGAGAGTATAAGCTTACGTTTATTAAATATAATTCTTTAAAGTTTTACCTAACTATAATAAGTGTAACTAATAACTAGCGCTTATAATAATTCTAGAGAAGCTTTTCTTAGTCTAATTTAGAGAAGCTTTAGTACGTAAGAGTAGGCTACCTAGGTCTAGAAGCGCTCTAAGCTCTTATTAAAAATACGCGTAATATACGTATTAAGAGAATAAGCTAAAGTAAGTATAAGTATTACGCTATTACTTATATAAGGTAGCGTATCTCTAGGTAACTATATAAGAAAGCTCTAAGACCTTATTAGAGGATCTTATAAGATCTTTTTAACTTTTCTACTAGTTATAATAGAGAGCTCTAGATTATAGTACTTAAAGATAATTATAGTAGTAAGATCTATTAATATACTCTCTAAGCTAAAACGCTTATAAAGATTATAAAAGTCTTTTATAACTTTATAAGCTTTCTTATAGCTTATTATAAGCTTAATATCTATATTATTATCTAAGATAATAATATTATAACACTATTTTAGAGAGGTAAGTTACGCTTTAAGATATAAGCTAAAGAGTAGAGCATTATTATAGAGCGTACCTCTATTTATACTTATAAACTAAATAAAGAAGTAAAGAGAGTAGGTTAGAAGATAATTACTAAGTCTATTAAGATAAAAGTTAGTGTAAATCTCTCTAAAAAGCTCTAGCTAGATATTATAGAAGTAGCAACCTAGCTATATAATATAAGCCTATTATATACTTATAATCTCTTAGTATCTAACACTATACTTAATATATAGTATAAAGAGCATAGTAAGAAGGTCTATACTATTATAGCTAATCTTTACCTAGATTAGAGCACTATCTATACCTATAGCTATAGAGCTTACCTACTTAATAGAAAGTAAGTAGCTAGATAAGATAAGCGTAACTTTAAAGTTATACTAAGAGGCTATATTAGATACCTAGTAGAATATAAGGCGTCTAATATTTATAGAATATAGGTTCTAAAGCTTAATTAAATAATTATAATAAGAAACGTAAGCTTTAATAAAAAGCTTTTCTATAAGAGCAGCGCTAAAGGTAGCTAGAAGTACTTAGTAGAAGAGCTTACGTATATTATTAATCTTCTATATAAGAATAAGCTATATAACGTAGAAGAAGTGTATAAAGATATCTTTAACTAGCTCTACGCTATAGTAGATAAAATATAAAACTAGCATACTTTTAAAAACTCTATCTAGAAGCTAGAGAGTAGTATATTATAGCTTACTATTAAATAGGCTAGCTAGCCTAATTAATAAGTAGTATATAATACACCTTCTATATAGATAGAAAGCTTAGCTAGCTAACTACTAGAAATCTATATAAACTCTTAAGAGTATACTAGCCTATTTACTCTAGAGTAAATACTAGAGCCTAAAGCGTACTAGACTATAAGAACTAGTTAGAAGTATAATAGCAACACTTAGAAAGTGCACTAAACTAGAGAAAAGCGCCTACTAGTACTAAGTAATAAATAGCTTTCTAATATAGAAAGCTTTTATTAGAATAAAGTATATAGTACTTATTAGAATAAAGTGCCTCTAAGTACACTATATTTCTACGCATACTCTACGTTTAGAACTTCTCTAGAATAAAGTAAAATAGAACTACTATCTACTTCTAGACTAACACGCTAGAGGCGTAATTATAAAGAACTAATATAATTAAGCTCTAGAATTAAAGAGTAACGCAAAGACCTAGAAGTAGAAGAACTAGAAGTTTATATACTATATAATCTATAGAATAGTATATAAGATAATAATCTTCTAAATAGTTTTCTCTAATACTTATATAGAGTAGAAGAAGACTAGAAAGAGCTTATAACTATTTACTTAATTATAGTAGCTATAATCTTAGGTAATATACTTCTATAGAAGTATAAGCTATCTAAACGCGTATACTATAATTAACTACTACTACTTCTAAAGAAGTATAAAAATCTTAGTAACTATCTATATAGAAAGCTCTTCTATAAAGCTTATAATAAAAAGATAAATATACTCTATTAAGTAGGTACCTAGAAGAAGATTAAGCGCTTCTTAGTATAAGAGCGCCTACTTCTACTAAAATAAGTATTTATATATAAGGTTAATTAGAATAGCTACTTTATTAAGTATAAAGCTTATATAGTAGTAAGAGAAGATCTATAAGTAATTAATTCTATATACTCTATGTATGTAGTAACACTTATCTTATACTCTTTTAGAATAGTAATAGTAATAGTAGCTAAATTTAACCTAGAGATTCTCTAATTTAATATAGTAGAAGTATTTCTTTATATACACTATAAGCACTAGCTAGTTATAGTATATAATATACTAGATAGCTTTAAGAAGTCTAGTAAGTATATAAAGCTTAAGCGTGCTCTCTATAAACTAAAGAACTCTCTACTACTCTAGTATAAAGAGCTCTTACGTATAGTAAAGAAAGTAGATCTTATTACTTCTAAAGAAGAGTTTTATCTCTTCTTTAATAAATAAAGAAAGATTCTTCTACTCTTCTACGTTAATAATATACTACTTATATATTACTACACTACTTATTAAGAAGCTTTATAAGTTACTAATATAATAAAAGTAGTATATAATCTAGAAGAGAAAGGCCTAGTTAAATAGTTTCTAGAAGTAAGAGTATTACGTAATTACGCTACTTATACTATAACGCTTATATATAACAAGTATTTAGATAAGCTTACTAAGAAGTTTAACTTAGAAAGTACTTCTTTAAGCTCTACTACACTACTTCTAAGCTAAGAGCTTATAAAGTTAATAAGTAAAGTAGATAAAAAGATAGTTAAAGACTACTAAGAGCGTATTAGATTACTACTCTATATAGCTATTATACTATAGTCTAATATAGTATACACTACCTTAAAGCTTTTACACTTTCTTATAAACCTAAGCAAAGAGTATATTAAAGTAGTTAACTAAGTAATTATATACTTATATAAGACTTACTATTAGGCTATCTACTATAGAGCGTACTCTAGAGTAGAGCTTATAATTTATAGTAACGCTTCTTTTATAGATAATCTAGAGACTAGACGCTCTTTATAAGGCTACTTTATTATACTCTTTAGAAGTACTATTATTTAGAAAGTAGTATAATAAGTAACTATAATAACTTTAACTATAGAAGTAAAGCTTCTTACTCTTAAGTATATTAGTAAAGAAGTAATAGCTCTTAAGAGGCTATTTTAGAAGCTTATACTTACTTTAGAAGTAGCGTAGATAATTTTCTATAATAACTAGTAGACTATACGCTTAGTAGTTAGCGCTAATAAGCGTATAATAATATACCTTAGATATATTAATATCTAAAATATATAGCTAAGGTAAGAGTATGCTAAAGAGTCTTTTAAAGTTAAGTACCTAGAGACTAAAAGTATGCTAGCTAATAGGCTTACTAAAAACCTATTAGTTTAGTAATTTACCTACTTTAAGAAGTAGTTAAATATAAAAAATATTAAATTATTAGTAGTATTATAAAGCTTATAAAGTATAAAAGAGTTTTTAGCTACTCTTTTTAAAGAGTAGTAGAAAGTATATTTTAAGCGTAGCCTTTCTTATAGGCCTATAAAAAACTACTTATTAGAAAAGACTTTTATTAAAGTACACGCTCTAAAGAGCGTAGTAAGATAAGAAAGTATATACCTAGAACTATAATTAGAGTAATACTTCTTTAGTTATCTAAGCGTAAAGTTAAGAAAGTACTACTAGTTATTAGTAGTATTCTTATAAGCTTAGAGATACTTAAACTCTAAGGTAAAGAACTAAGAGAGTATAACTTTCTCTATAGACGTAAATACGTAACTAAGTTTAGTAGTAATACTCTTATAGATAACTATAATAGTATTATTAGTAATAGTCTTAGAAGATACTCTTCTATTACTATTATTAGAGAGCGCTGCACTATTATCTATAGTTTTATTATAGTTAACCTACTTAACTACTAGATAAAGTTCTATAAAGCTTATTAGCACTAAGAAGTTAGAGCACTAGAATAAAACTTACTAGAAGAGCGCTACTTAGAAGTAAGAGCGTTATTAGTCTTATTATTAAGGTTAGATTAAGACTACTTAATACTAAAAGTATTCTTAGACTTATTAGTATTATACTCTACCTTTAAGGTATTAAAGCTCTACTTCTTACTACGTCTCTAGATTATATAGCTATACTTAAGGCACTACTTAAAAGTAGTATTATAGTTATAGATAAGCTTATAAAAGTAAGAGTTCTTAATATTAAGTAGATAACTAGTCTTTAGATTCTACTCTATAGTACAAAACTAATTAACTATACGCTTAGTAACTTCTTCTATACACTTAGGTCTAAAAAGAGGTTAGTAAAGCTTCTTAAGCTTAAAAAAGAGTATATATATATATTATTATATCTATAATTACTAATAGCACTAGTAAGGTAGCGCTTAGACTTCTTACTCTTATTAATACTTACATAGTTTTTGTAGAGAAAGTTAGTAGCCTTTCTAGTACTTATAGACTAGAAGTATTAGAGGCACACTATTTTATAAAGCTTGCTAGTAGTAATAAAAATAAGCTTCTTAGAGCTATACTTACGTATAGACTTAGTTACTAAAGCTCTATTATTTTTATTATTAGAATCTTTATTAAGCGTATACTTCTTACTATTATACTTCTTATTATTATACTTATTAGAAAAATTAGTAATATCTAAACTATTAGACTAGATAAAAAGCTCTAGATTAAAGAGAGAGCTCTTTATACTACTTATAATAATAAAAGAATACTTCTTTTTAGAAGTAAGGCTAGAGAAAGATAGAGTATTATAAACTATACTACTTTCTTAAGAAATAAAGAGCTTATCTAAGGCTTTAGCAAAAAGCTTAGAAGCGTTAGAAAAGATAATAGTAGAATTCTTAGAAGTAGAGCTCTTAGAACTAAAAGAACCTAGAAATAGAATATTAGAATAAGTATTACTAGTAGCTAAAAGACTAGAAACTATAATAGTAACCTTAGTAGAATACTTATAGAAATTACTAGAAAGCTTCTAAGAGAGCGTAGTAATGTCTAAATTAGAGTTAGTATACTCTTTCTAGGTAGTCTTACTAGCCTACTTATTATTATACTTTTCTATTACACTAATAGAATTAGTAGACTACTATACTTAGTAGATTACTTTCTCTAGAACTATCTCTTAATAGAGCTTAATAGCCTTTAAGAGTAGAATCTTAAAGCATTTTTACTTAGTACGCTACTTATTAATAAAGCGCTTATTCTTAGACTTAATACACTTAGTTTTAGTAATTACTTTAGCTTTAGAATTCTTATTACTACGCTCTAAGTTACGCTTAACCTACTTATTATACTTATAATATAAACACTACTTATTTTCTATAGCTTAACTAGTAGTATAATACTTATAAGTAATCTTATTATAATACTTTTACTCTATTTTATTCTTAGCTTTAAAGTTATAAGTATACTACTTATTAGCGTACTTCTAGGCAGCGCGCTTATTATAATATAAAATATTATTAGTCTACTCTTAAGTAACTATATTACTATACTTAGTAAATAGATTAGACTTCTTAGAAGTATAAGTTAGAGTAGTAAATAAGTTATAGATAAGAGTAGAAGTACTTATAGAACTAGAGCTCTACTTCTTACTAAAAGAACTACGCTTAGAAAAGCCTCTAGAAACACTATAGAGCTTATTTAAGTACTTATAATTCTCTACCTTAGAGAGAGTAGCTAGGTACTTAGAAGAGTTAAAGATATTAAAGCTTAATAGCTTAGCCTTTAACGCGCTTACGTAACTAAAGCTTAAAGAAGTTACCTTAGAGGTACTTATAGAGCTAGAACTAGACTACTTATTCTTAGAAGAGTAGCTATTCTTATACTTATACTTATTCTTATTTAATATAATACTATAGAGCTTAGAGATAGATATAGAGAGGTATACTTAGTTTAATTAGTATAATAGAGTATACTACTAGAGTTAGTAAGCGTACTAATAAAAATTAGAGATACTTACTCTTGTTTTAGGTAAGAAGTAGAGAGTGTTTAGCTAATTAAATAATTTTTAGTAATATTATAATTAGCGCGTATACACTAAGTAAGCTCTTAGTGCTACGTACGCTTTAATAAGCACGTAATTAGCGTTCTTAGCTATAATAAGAGAGCTTATTATAACTACGTAGCCTACTCTTATAGAATACTTAGAGAGTATATTATAGAACGCACCTCTAGATACTTCTTAAGAGTATAGCACGTAATTATACTAGTATAGATTAAGATAAGCTCTTAGAAGCTTTACTACTTAAGAGAGCTTTCTAAGTAAGCTTATAATATAATAATTTATTTTCTATTTATTTCTATACTTCTAGACGCAACACTATATTATAGTTTAGATATTTAGCTAGGTAGTCTATATACCTACTCTACTTATATATAGTCTCTATAGAGTAGATCTTCTTCTCTACACTATAATAACTTTTAAATTTAAATTAACTTAACTATCTAATCTTAATATAACTTTTATATATTATTATAGTTTTTAAATTATATTAGTAACTCTAGCGTAATAGACTAGGTTTATCTTTAGTAACTCTTAAAGACGTATAATTAATAATAATTAAGCGCTTATACTCTATCTAATATATTAGCTATTATACTAAACACTATAGCGTTCTAGAATATAAATATCTAGACTCTACCTAACTAGATTACTAAGACTAGTTAGAAAATAACTTCTAAGTTTATACCTAAGCCTACTAGTATTATACTATTCTTTCTACTAGTTACTAGTAGTAGTAGTAGTAGTAGCGTTTTCTTATACGCTACTTCTACTATATTCTCTACTACTTATACTCTAGATAGTAGTAGTAGCTTTTTAGGTAGCGCGTCTAACCTTTATATATTCTTCTCTACACTTTTTCTAGTATTCTTTTTTATATCTACTTAGAATACCTAAGTAATAGAAACTACTATTAGTAGCTTTATCTCTTTAGTATTACTTTAGTTACTCTACTTATATAGAAACGCTAACCTACGTAGTGTAAGTAACTCTCTAGTTCTAGAATTATTTAATAATAACTTTAGTAACGCTCTAAATTCTCTATACTAAGAGAACTTCTAATCTTAGAGTAAATACTCTCTTATTAACTTCTTAGAGAATAAAAACTCTACTAAGAATCTACTCTAGAAAGGTAATATAGTTATATACTATAAGAAAGTATTCTTTAACTTTAAAATTACTATATAGTACTCTAAGTAGAACGTTTACTATAACTCTTTCTTTACTCTACTCTTTTATCTTAAGTATAATAGCGCTATATATAACACTAACTAGTTTATATTCTTCTAGAGAAATATTAATAATAGTAATACTAAGATAGAATAAGTATACTAGTTATTACGCTTATCTTCTCTAAACGCTAAGCTATCTATAGATGCTACCTATAACGCTAACTCTACTTAATAACTATATAATAGCTATATAACTCTAAAACTAGAATTAGTTTATTATATTCTATTAGCTTATAAATATAGCTTAAATAGTAAAGAAACCTATATTAGTAACTTTAATAAGACTTTACTAGAGAACTATTCTAATTAGAAAGCTATCTACTTTCTTAATCTTATATTTAATACTATTTATACTTTCTATAATAATATAAGCTAGTTTAGTGCGCGTGTTACTAAACTAGAGAAAGACCTTATTAATAAGAAGTTAGCCTACTAATAGTATAAGAAAGAAGTAGTTACTCTAGTATATAAGCTAGAGATTACTAAGAATAATATTAAGAACTTAGATATCTATCTTATTAACCTTAAGAAATAACTTTATATTCTTTAAAGTAAAGCTTATAGTAACTAATAATATAATAAGTAATATACTTACTAGAATATATAAAAGATTACTAAAGTTACTATCTATAAGAATAGGTATAAGAAGATATACTCTTAAAAGTATATAAATTACATAAAGATTTATAAAAAGAACTACGTACTTTATAAGAAGGTAGTAGATTAACCTAAGAAATCTAATAGCTCTAACTTTAAAAATTTTAATAGTTTTCTATACTCTTTTTATAAAGCTTCTTACTAGTAGATAAACTCTAATTATACTAACTAAAGCTTAGTCTCTTTTACACGCTAGACTACTTCTAACTTTACTACTTCTATTATCTATAACTCTAATTACTATTACGCTAAGTAGCCTAAGTTTACTTTCTTTATAAGCTTTACTAGTACTAAGCTTAGCTAATATACTAAGTAGAAGCTAAATATTATAAGTTAGTTCTACACTTATCTATACTTCTTTAAAGATAATAATATAGAATAACTTAACTATCTCTATAATAAAGTTACTAATATTACCTAGAATAATATTAGTAATAGCTAGACTATCTCTAGTAAGAAGTTTACGTTTCTCTAGTAGATATAGAATATCTTAGATAAGTGCTATAGTTCTATAAATACTTATATTAACGCCTAACTCTTTTATAATAATAAAGCTACTATAAAGCTAAGTAAGTTTATTAACATCTACTTAGCCTACTTTAAGTTTAGCGTTATACTACTAAAGTAGAGTAATAAGAAAAAGCTTTTCTAGCTTACTAAGAAGCTCTCTACTACTTAGAGAAGTAAGATAAAGACTTTTTTTAATAATAACTATTATAATAATAACTAGTAAGTCTTTAGTAAAAAGCTTTACTATATAAAGTAGCTATATTTTACTTTTTACTCTACTACTAGTTACTTAAACTCTAGTTATAGTAGTAATAGTAATAATAGTAATAACTATAATACTACTAGTATTACTATTTCTAACACTACTACTAGTATAAATACGTATACTTATTATATTATAGTAAATATATATAAGACGCGTACTCTTACTAAGACCTAAGTTCTTACTAATATAGACTATTACTATTAGTATTACTACTAAAACTATACTTCTAAGTCTAATAAAGCTTTTTATAAAGATAAGTCTAAGCTTATATTTATAGAATATTTTCTAGAAGTCTTATAAGTATTAAATAATACTTATATAAAAAATAAAAAGCCTATCTCTAAAGCTACTATCTAGGTAAACCTAATATAAGGTTCTACTTCTTTATTAAGCGCTAATAACACTATTAACTACTTAGAAAACTAGTTATTTCTAGTAATAGTTACTTCTAGAAACTCTATAAGTATAAGCCTTCTAATAAAGTAAAGAAGCCTTCTAGTATACCTTTAATAATTTTATCTACTCTATCTTTTACTATTTAAGACTATAATAATAAAGATAATAATAAACTTAACTTTACTCTAAAAGCTATTCTTAATTAGATTAAGCTCTTAGAAGAGCCTTTTAGGCTAGTAGTTTATATCTCTAGTATTATAGCTACTACTATATATAGTAATATATATTTTCTCTTAGTTAGATAATAGTTAGTCTTTAAAGAAATTATATTCTTTTTATAATAACCTTTTATATATATTAAAATTATAGGTAATTTAGATTATACTTTTATCTTTATTAATAAGACTTACGCATATACTTACTATTATAATTTAATACTTCTATATACTTTCGCGATACTAGAATTAGCTAATAGTACTTAGGTTACTAGTGTTATCTATATAATAAGAGTAAACGTCTTAATAGATAACTATAAGAAGTAAGTTCTAGTTTATATTACTTAACTTAGTAGCGTCTAGCTTATACTTAGTATACTATAGTTCTAGATATATAACTCTTAGATAAATTAAAATACTATAACTTTTATTTTTAATTCTAATTACTACCTCTAATAGTATATCTATAACTATAAGCTTTATACTATATAAAGTAGTAGGTATTATAAATATTCTCTTCTACTATCTTATAAACTTAAGAAGGCCTACTATCTAAAGGCTTCTTCTCTATCTAATATAGTAATAATCTCTAGTTAGATAGCTTCTATCTTAGTAATACGTAGTAATAAAGTGTATTTTACTACTATAGAAGAAGTTAACTACTTATATAATATAACTAATTAGAAATAGTCTAATATCTAGATATTATGTATAGCTAAAGCTAAAGTTCTTTCTAAAAACTTTAATAAATTCTAGAATTAGATAGAGCGTTTATTTATATCTAAGAATAAGATTCTAGCTAAGCTTTTACGTATTCTCTATCTTTTATATTCTAGATTTAATCTAAAAGAGGCTAATAAAGTACCTCTCTAGAAAGATAAACTAGATTATTATATTAAGATTTAGCTTAACTCTAATACTAGTAGACTTTCTAAGCTCTTATCTTAACGCCTACGTTTATTATTATATAATAAAGCTAGAGTAGTAAAGCTTTATATTAATAATATATTATAAAAAAAAAATATTAAATATAGTACTTCTAAATAGGCTACACCTCTTCTTATTATATATAAGCCTAGTAGTAGTATCTATATCTATATTAACTACTAAGAACTAAATGTATATACTATTAAGAACTATAATATACTACTACTTATTTATAATATACTTATAAAGCTCTCTAAGGCCTATTACTTTTCTAAAGTAAATATAATTATAGCTTTTAATAAGATATATATTAAGAAAGAGTATAAGTATTTCTTTATATTTATTACGCTATATAGTCTCTACTAATATATAGTAATACTTTTTAGTATATATAATAGTCTAGGTACCTTCTAGATATATATTAATAATATACTATATAAGTATCTTAATAAATTCTATATAGTATATCTAGATAATATTATTATCTTTAGTAAGACTTTTAAGAAATATAAAGATTACCTTCTCTATATTATTATCTATCTCTCTAATACTAGTCTACTTATAGATATTCTAAAGTCTAAGTTTATAACTTAAAAGGTTAAATTTCTTAGTTTAATTATTACTATAGATAGTGTTAAGATAGATCTTAATAAGATTAGCGTAATCTAAGACTAAACTCTATCTTATACTTTAAAAAATATATAAGCTTTTCTAGAATTTACTAACTTCTATAAGTACTTTATCTATAGATTCTTAGAGATTATAAAGCCTTTTATATATCTTACTTAAGAAGATTCTAAAGAATTCTAGATAACTTCTAATACTAAGCGCGCCTTTATAGTACTAAAGACAGCGTTCTATAGTAATATTATACTAGCTTACTTTAATCTAGATCTAAAGAGTATTCTTAAGATAGATATATCTAACTATATATATATAGCTATACTATCTTAGATTTAAACTAATAATAGTATAAAGCTAGTAGCTTATCTATCTAAGAAGATAATACTTATAAAGTATAACTATAAGATTTATAATAAAAAGCTATTAGTAATTATAAAAGTATTTAAAGAGTAGTAACTAGAGCTTACTAGTGTCTTAGACTTTATAGAAGTTCTTACTAATTATAGAGAGCTTAAATATTTTAGATCTAAGAGATACCTAAATTAGAGATAAGTTTATTAGACTAAGTTTCTAAAAGAGTTTAACTTTAAAGTTAAGTATTATTCTAGAAAATAGAGTATAAAACCTAATAGTCTTACTAGATAGATAGGTAATCTTCTAGTCTACGTATCTAATAATAGAGTATAACACTAGTATTAGACTCTTCTTAGTAACTACTAATAGAATAAAGAAAGCTATAAAGCTATTTAACTAGCTAAGCTCTACCTTACTAAAAGTAAGTATAATATTTCTTTTCTACTTTTACTTATTTAAGAAGCTAGCAAAAGCGCGTTATTCTCTAAAACTAATATACTCTAGCTTACTTAACTTTTCTTTTATAAAGAATATAATCTATATAATAATATATCTAATATAAATAGCATTTCTATATAGAAGCTTATAGACTAGCTCTACTTTTTTAATATCTATCTTACTACTATTTATAAAGCGTTACTTAATAGTAACTAACGTATTCTATATTATCTTATTATAGAAGAATTAAGGCTAAAGCTTAGTAATATTAAAGCTAGTAATAATAGTAAGCTATTTATAAAAAATAATTAACTTATAGTACCTTTTAGTAAGAAGCTCTATACTTATATTATTAAAAATATCTATAACTCTCTTTCTAGAGGTTATAGTAGCTATACTACTATATACTAGTAAGTAAGTAAGTAGTATTATTAGTAAGATATAACTAACACTATTATCTATTTTATAAACTACTATACTATCTACTAGTAATCTAAGACTAACTATAGAGCTAAATATAGCCTACTATATCTTCTTCTTATACTAGCTAGATACTAGAAGAATATTTCTATTAACTTTATTACCTTTCTACTCTCTTCTAAATAGTGTAGATAATCTTATTACTATATTATAGTTATTATTAACTACTTATCTAAGAAGAAGAAGTTTATAGCTATAGAAAATATAAAAGTACCTATAGTTATTAATAAGTTTCTTAAGTATATATAGAGAGAGAAGAGTTACTCTAAAACTCTTATTAGTAACTATAGCTACTAGTTTATATTATACTTCTAGAGGTAACTCTATAACTATATTAGTATCTAGCTAAAGTTATTAACTTTATATTATCTAGAAACTAATAGCTAGACTAAGAATACTAATATAGATTTTAAATAGTATCTACGTTTCTACGTTAATTACTTATAAGATAATTAGGCGTAATTACTACTCTTAGTAGAATTTAAGTCTAATTTAGTAGTAAGCTTAGTAACTAGAGTTTTTCTATTCTAAACTACTAAGAGCTACTAGCTTTATAGTAGTTTAGAACCTACCTATATTACTAATATACTATCTACTATCTAAGTATAGTAGCGTAATACTAATACGCTTATTACTTATCTTAAATAGATATAATAATTTCTATATAATAAACTTACCTAGTTATATAAAAAAATGCGTAAGTTTACTAATATTAATTAGTACTTTATACTCTACTTTAATATTAGTAACTAGATACTTCTTAATGTAAGATATATTAAAACTAAGTAACTAGTAAAGTTACTAAACTATAAGAATATAAAGCTATATTAGATTACCTATATAATAGATAATATAGCTTATAAACTAGATCTTCTAGCTAGTCTAAAGAGCTTATTCTTTACTTTCTACTTTTAGCTACTCTAAGTATATAAGAATAACGCTTTACCTAGTTAGCTATATACTAGTAATATTACTTCTTCTAAAGTTTACCTTAATAATAAAAGTAATACTAAATATACTATTACCTAGATACTTAACTCTTGCGTGTGCTATATAATTAACTTATATACTAGTAGATAAAGTTATCTATAATATAAAGTAGAGTAGATTAGTAATAACTAGTTAGATAACTAGTAGCTCTATTATAACTTATATAGAAGTAAGAAGTTAGTGTAGAACTTCTATAACTATAATTCTAGCTATCTAGAACCTTACACTATCTTCTATAATTATAATAATAATAAAAAGATTATAGTTACCTTACTCTATTTATTAGACTTTATATACTTAGAAAGAACTAGCTAGTTATTTAATAATTATCTTAACTATAAAGCTCTTAAAGCCTATTAGGTTACTAATTCTAATATATATCTCTATCTAACTTTAATCTCTATAAGTAGCCTAGGCTCTAATACTTATAATCTACTACTTTTATATAGTTAGTATTTTTTTAATAGCACTCTACTTAGCTTAAAGAAACTATAGTAGGTATCTCTATTAAAAAGCTCTTACTATTCTTACTAACTCTTCTAGTAACTTCTTATAAAGAGAGTTACTAGTTTTCTTTATTATATATACTCTATTAGGTGCCTTATTAATATAAAGAACCTAAAGCCTATAAAGTATTAAACTTATAGCTACTAGGCTAGCCTATACACTTAGTTAGAACTTTAAGTATTTTAGAAAGAAGACGTATTATAGTTTAGATACTTAGCTAGATAGTCTATATACCTACTCTACTTATATATAGTTTCTATAGAGTAGATTTTCTTCTCTATACTATAATAACTTTTAAATTTAAATTAACTTAACTATCTAATCTTAATATAACTTTTATAGCTATTCTATAAATTTAAAAAAAGTACTATTTATATTAAGTTTCTTATATAGCTTATTTACTACTATACTAAGAAGATTATAGCTATTTATAAAAAGAAAAAATATTTTAAAAGATTAGCTATATACTATAAGTAAGAGATAACTAAAGCTAAAAGTAAAGTTAAATTATACTATAATAAGGTATAGAGTATATATAGAGAAAGTAAAAGATATTAAAAGTAGATTAACTTTTTAGATAAAATAGTATATAGAGCTAAGAATATTATTTATAAAACTATTTATCTATACTCTACTAGCCTATCTAAGTTAGATAGATTAATTAGTAATTAGCTTTTTTTATATTTTAGACTTATAATACTATCTTTTATATTAATCTCTTTTTTTCTATTACTATAAAGTTATAGCTTTACTTTTTAATAGATAAAAAGTACTATTAAATTTATAAAGTATAGTCTATAGTATAGATATTATAGAAGTAATTATATAGCTAAAGATTTTACTTTTTAGCTACTTTATAACTAGTACTTATACTAGTTTTTAAGCTAATACTCTACTTATAATACTTATAATAGCTTTATCTATCTACTAGCTTTAAAGCTTAGTATCTAAAATTTAAACTCTAGATAACTACTTAAGCTATCTACTAGTATTCTAAGTTCTTATTTATAAAAACTATAGCGCTATCTATAGTTAGACTAGATATTTTAAAAAATTTTACTAAGTTAAAAAGAAAAAGTAGTAAGCGCTAGATAAATACTATTATATTAGTACTCTTCTACTTACTAATTTAAAAGATATTACTCTTCTACTACTAAACTAACTTCTAATACTACTTCTAGATACTTTAATTCTAGTCTACTCTTATATTTATATAGGCTATATATTTATTACTAAAAACTATAATAAGATTTAGCGCTATTATAATAAAATCTATAACTAAAAAATAAGTTTCTAAAACTAAAAGTCTTAGACTTATATTTAAGTATAGATATTTTTTTATACTAGTAGCTTTTAGAAATACTTTAAAGTATAGTCTATTACTAAAAGTAAAAGTAGTACTTTCTTTAGTAAAATTTTACTTATATTATAAGAAATTTAAAGTTTATAAATAAAGTATATAAAGTTACTTACTATAGCTAATACTATAGTTATAAAAACTAACTACACTAGCTAGTTTAAGAGAAATTACTAGCTAATTTATCTTACTAAGTATAATCTTTTCTATCTTTACTAGATAAGCTATATATCTAACTTTATTAGGTTTATAACTTTTACTATAAAATTCTAGAAAATCTAGTTTATATACTACTAGATTCTAGCACTAGCTCTATAGCTTAAATTAACTCTAGAAGCTTATTTAATACTATAAGCTAGTTTTAGAAGTATATTCTATACTATAAGCTAACTTTAGAAGTATATTCTCTACTATAAGTATATCTAAAAAGTATACTTTATAGTATAAGCTAACTTTAGAAGTCTACTAGTAGTATAAGTTAGCTCTAGAAGTATACTTAATAGCGTAAGCTAACTTTAAAAAAATACTTAATACTACTAGCTATATATAAAACTATACTAATAATATAAACTAACTTTAGAAGTATACTTAATACTATAAGCTAACTCTAGAAGTATATTAATAGTATAAGCTAACTCTAGAAGTACACTTAATAATATAAGTATTATAACTTCTAGACTTATTTTCTACTATTTTATAAATAGAAACTTTACTACTAGATTATATTTATATTCTTAGAATAAAGTTCTAATATCTTATACTTATAAATTTCTAAGTATTACTAGATAAAGTTCTAATATTATATATATATAAACCTATATATATTTATAAAACGTAATCTATAGTAAATTACTTTAGATAATATACTAACCTTAGTAATCTATAAAACTAGCTAGTAATTTATAAAACTTTTATTATAATATAGTAGCTAAGTAGTAAAAGTATCTAACTAAAAGAAAATATAAGCTAACTTATTATAGTTTAGTATAGTTATTAAGTATTTTAGTTAAAATCTAAGAAAATCTAGTAGTAATCTATAAAACTAGCTAGTAATCTATAAAACTTTTATTATAATATAGTAGCTAAGTAGTAAAAGTATCTAACTAAAAGAAAATATAAGCTAACTTATTATAGTTTAGTATAGTTATTAAGTATTTTAGTTAAAATCTAAGAAAATCTAGT